>NC_134572.1:93026508-93359008 GCF_050947875.1 Dermacentor variabilis | reverse complement strand
TGGCTCTTCTAAGAAGTGAAAATTAATATTGTATTCCTAATCAACATGGCTTACTTCGCGACTCCAGACATCGGAGTTCTCAATATTGATATCCAAAATATAACCCTCTGCTTTGTTTAGAAAGCAACACCTATGAAAAAAAAATCCACCTCCATTCCACCCTGTGAAAGTGGATGTGCAGCAAAGCTGGTGTGGACGTTCGACGGGGTCACACAACCACCGCCCCCCACGAGCGACTGAAGTCACTCGCGCACGCACGAGTGCGGAAGTGCCGCGTACATCCTTATCCTTCTAGTGCCTTATTTGGCTAACTTAATGTTTAAAAGTAAACTGCGTCAGAAAATGTGCAAAGTACGACGTACACACAGGCTGCAGACACGATAGCTTCCGATTGTATTACGAATATACGGGAAAACAAAACTATACTACGTGGAAACTGAAAGGCAAAGCCCTTTTCCAGCTGCCGTGCGAGGTCCATACCCATTCATTCGCATTCCTGTAGGCCCTCCGCCTGGCCCAAATGTGTTATTGAACTAGTTCAATTCCTCTGAGTAAAATGTGTGAGAAAATTCGTGGAGTACGGCTTACACGCAATCTATATATATGATATAATTGGATTGTAACTCGAATATACGAGAAAACATGATTTTGTTAGGTGGGAATTCAAACACACACCCGTTTTCCAGTCACCGTTGCGGTACTTTTGTTGGACAGTGTTTGCCACAATCTCGATTACGATCGCAGGACACGCTGTGCGACAGATGCGACAGGCACAGCGCCCACGCATCAAGGACAGAGACAGCGTATGCACACATTTCCCGCGCACGCGTGCACGCGTGCGTAAGGGCTGCATGCATCCTCATTCTTGCAGGCCCTCCGCCTGGCGCAAGTGCGTTATTGAACTGATTGAATTTCTCAACGTAAACTGTGCGTCAAATTTATAAAGTACAACTTACACTCAACCTACAGACATGATAGCATCGGATTGTGTAATTCGAACAAACGAGAAAACAGAATTTCTGTTACGCGGTAATTCAAACCCTAACCCCTTTTCCAACGCCACAAAAAATACAGAACTAGAGGCTAACAGTTCTGCTGCAAGATGATCGTAGCACTGTAGCTAGCAGAATGACGCAACACTATGTATCATTCTCCTAAAAAATGGCTGCGCACCATCTTTCGGAGATGACTGGAGATGTTAATACCATTTGCAATCTTTGCGTAATTTGTGCTATGTTTTATTCTATATTACAATTATTGTGATCTTCCTTCATCCGTTTCGGCGGCGTTGGCAGTTGGTCGCTCACATTTGGTATTGATATCTTGGTTAGTAGATTTCATGTTATCTGTTTAGTGAATTTTACGTCCCACATGCGGAAAAATTTTCTTTTATTTCCATGTATCTTAACTTTTATTCTGTTTGTATGTTTCCATTCACTTGTGCATGTGTATATGCATGCACCTCTATATGTTTAACCAGCCGTGGTGGCCGCACTGTGGTTATGGTGTTTCACTGCTAAGCACGAGATCACGGGAACAAATCTTGGCCACGGCGGCTGCATTTCGATGGGGGCGAAATGCAGAAACGCTCGTGTACCGTGCCTTGAGTGCCCGTTAAACAACCTCAGGTGGTCCAATTTATTTCTGAGTCCCTCGCCATAGTGTGCCTCGTGATAATATCGTGGCTATGGCGCATATAACCCCATAATTTAATTAAACTTGATTGATTTGATTTGATTGCTACTGCTTTCTTTCTCCACTTGCCTTGTCAGAGTCCTCTCTCAAGCCAATCTGTGGCTTTTTGGCTGTCTCTCCGTGACATTTTGGTGTAGGAACTAAATATTTGATTTGATTCGATTTTCTTGCGAGCTATGCGGGCCTCCACCGCATAGCGGTTGCGAGCGGCATAGGTGCGGCAGCGCTTGCGTTCTTCGAACCCCTGAGCGCTAAGCATGAAGGTTTTCTGGACCAATCATGGAGACGGTAAGAGGTATGTCCACTACCAGCCTGTCTTTATGCCCACTGCAGGACGAAGGCCTCTCACAGAGATCTCGAATTACCACTGTACCGCGAAAACCGGTTCCAACTGGCGCCTGCAAATTTCGTAATTTCATCACCTCGCCAGTTTTTCTGCCGTCCTCGACTGCCCTTCGCTCCTCTTGGCACTCATTCTGTAACTGTAATGGCCTACCGGTTATCCATCCTAATCGTTACATGGCCAACCCAGCCTCATTTTTTTCGCTTAATGTCGATTAGAATATCGGCTTTCCCTCTTTCCTCTCTCATCCACAGCGCTCACTTCCCGTCTCTTAACATTACGCCTAACATTCTTCGTTCCATCGCTCTTTGCGCGGACCATACGTTGTTCTTGAGTTTCTTTGTCAGTCTCCAAGTTTCTGTCCCATATGTTAGCACCGGCACTGATGGAACAACTTTATTTTAATGATAATTATAAGCTTCCAGTCAGGATCGGGCAATGCTTCCCGTATGCACTTCAACTCATTTTTATTCTTCTCTGAATTTCCTTCTCTTTATCAGGGTCCCTTGTGAGTAATTGACCTCGATAAACGTACTCTTTCACAGTCTCTAGAGCCTGACTGGCGATCCTGAACTCTTGTTCGCTTGCCTGGGTATTCGCCATTATCTTTGTATTCTGCATATTAATCTTCAACCCATCTCTTACACTCTCTCTGTTAAAGTCCTCAGTCATTTGTTATAACTCGTCTGCAGTGTTGCTGAATAGAACAATGTCATCTGCAAACCGAAGGTTGCTCAGATATTCACCGTTGATCCTCACTCCTAAGTCTTCCCAGTTTAATAGCTTGAACACTTATTCCGAACGTGCAGTTAAAATCATTCAAGAGATTGTGTCTCCTTGCCTGACCCCTTTTTTATAGGTATCTTTCTACTTTTCTTGTTGAGAACCGTGGTAGCTGTGGAATCTTTGTAGATATTTCCGAAGATATTCATGTATGTTTCCTGCACTCCTTGATTACATAGTGTCTCTATGAGTGCTGGTATCTCTACTGAAACAAATGCCTTTTTTAATAATCTATGAAAGCCGTATAGAGAGGTTGATTTCTCTGAATTGATGACAACCTGACTGATTACATGGATGTGATCCCTTGTAGAGCATCCCTTTCTGAAGCTAGCCTCTCCTCTTTGTTTACTGAAGTCAAGTGTTGCCCTTAATATATTGTAAATTGTCTTGGTCAATATTTTACACAATACTGAAAGCTAGTGGGCCTATATTTCATTTCAATTCTTTAACGTCTCCTTCTTTTGTGGGTAAACATAATGTCGGCATTCTTCCAGTTCTCTGGAACACTTGAAGACGTGAGGCATTTCGTATACAGGGTCGCAAGCTTTTCTAGCAAAATTTCTCCTCCATCTTTGATTAAATCTACGGTTATTGCGTCTTCTCCTGCTGCTTTTCCCTGGGTCATGTCTCGCAAGACCGTTCTAACTTCATCGTTAGTTATAGAAAGAGCCTCTGTATCCTTTTCATTACTGCTTTGAATGAATGTAGTGTGGCTGCTCTCGGTACTGTACAGGTCAGTATAGAACTCTTCCGCTTCTTTTAGTATATCTTCTAAATTGCTTATGATATTACCCTGCTTATATATCAGTGCATACATCTTGGCTTGTCCTATGCCAAGTTTTCTTCGCAGTGATTTCATGCTTCGCCCATTTTTTACGCCGTCCTTAGTCTTTCTCACGTTATAATTTTGAATATATCTTACTTTCTCCTTGTTGATCAGTTTTGACAGCTCCGCGAATTCTATCTGATCTCTTGCGTCGGAAATTTCATGATTTGTCATTTCTTTATTAGTTCCTTTGTTACTTGGGAGAGCTTACCTACAGGCATGTCAAGTAGGAACAAACTTTGAGGATCGAACGGGTTTCAAGATATGTGCCATAGAATTTCGCAGTTAAAAATGCACTATTGTTCCACTGACTTTCTTAAGAAAACGCTCTTTATGCATTGCAGCACTGGAGTAACAGGAACAACCATGTATTTCATCGCACACTGTGGAAATGAACATTTCGAAGCCGGTGTCATACTGAAACTTCACAGTGGATATTTGCCAACTCACCGGCTACAATTTGAAAATTGCAGTATGTGCCGTAAAGTAATTAGTTAAAAAGCTAGTTGCTGAATTCCCGTTAATCGGTTTAATATGTGCTTCGGTTTCCTCTGCAAGTAATGTCCACCTCACTGAATATTCCAGCTCAAGGAATGAAATTATGCTATCTGCCACAAGTGATCTTTAAAATTTCTCTGAAGCCTAAAAAATGATCCTTCCGATTAAAGCTACATACCATTTGTGTTACCTTTGCTCATTCATTCTGAGAGATTGGTCAAAAACGGTCACACTGCAATATTACATACGTTGTACTACAGTTGTCTGTTCGGGCACATACCCAGTGCCACAATACATTCACATTATTTAACGCGCGAGAAAAAGTACTACCTAGCCAAGATTCATGGTTACACGTCGAAGTCTATTATATATATATATATATATATATATATATATATATATATATAAACGAGAAGAAAGGAAGCATAGGGGAAATAACTGGTTGCAGGTGGGACACTGTAAGTCATATATATATATATATATATATATATATATATATATATATATATATATATATATATATATATATATATATATATAACCACGAGAAAACCTGATCCTCCACGTCTTCCAGGAATCGTCCTTGAATCATTCCGCCATCCAACCGAGCCGCATTCGAGCACAGAACGTGACGAGGCTCCTATAGGTGGTGCAGCTCGCTGTTGTGATCCAACGACGAGAACAGCGCATCACCTTGTACGACAAACACGCTAGTCAAAATTTTTTTAAAAAACGCGTCTCGTTCGCATTCGCTGGAAGTGTTCATCGATTTGTTCTGTCTTCTTGTGCCTCAAGCGTTTATTTCTTGTTCGAGTTTCGAGTACGAATATGACAGTAAGAAGAGAAATCCAAATGGTTGAGAAAATTGCGCAATCAGAACTGCTCTTTACAGTTGCTTTCCTGAATCCTTCCATCACAGTTGGGCTCTGGAGGCCCCTTTTGTAACCACGCAGAGTGTTTTCCGTTTCAGGCTGCTTTTTCGTCTTTACTTTATTACCAGTAAAATGTCCTTCCCTTCGTCATTTTTCTCTCTTTTTTCCCCCTAGTTGATGCGTACTTGCATTCTACGTGTAGCCGAAGCTTGCTAAAAGGCGTCACGTCTGGTGCTGCCTTTCGCGGAATTACGTTCGGCCCAACGACGCCATATGCGCACGTTTAGGAAACAAAGGAGACCAAAATTGCTAAATAACATCGTATTTTCTTCTCGATGCATGTGAATGGCGCCCAATATGAGTGTAACACTTTGACCGATTGTGAGGAACGTTCACATCGTGTTTGAAGACGGCAATCGTTTCCTTGACGTTTGTCTGCAAAAACGTGTTATTGAACTCGTCTTTGTAGAAAGGGCCATTTTTTTTCTGCTTCTTTACGGCTTTTTAGCGTGCCGCAAACTTCGTGGTTGTGCTCAAACATCTTTGATTGTTGTCTAGAGACAAACTCGCTTAGAGACCGGCATACTCGAAAAAAAACACTGCATTTTGTAGAGGCGCCAGGACAAACGCTGGTGTTCGTCGTGTCATCTTTTTTTTTTTTTTTGCCTCGGTCCTCGCCTTTTTTATATTTGTGTACCAGGTTTCAGGCGTAGCCTTTCTTTTTCTTTTTGCACGTTAAGGAACCCCAGATGGTCAAAATTAATCAGAGTCTCTCCACTACCGTGTCCTTTAAGGGGCTTCAAACACCTTACTAACTAATCATAGAATGGCCTCACTATCAAAGTAGATCGCTTCCCGAAACTTCTGACGCATTTTTTTTTTCAGATGCTTCGAGTATAAGTGGAGTGAGACAAGGCTCAGCGTCTCGTCGTCGGCGAGAGGGTACGCCGTTGGTGACCGCATCAGACTATGCTACGCAGCCCGCCGCTGCTATCTCGCAGGGCATGCGACACGGACGCGGCTACGCACAACTATCGTTTGTAGATTAAGGTGGCTTAATAAAATAAGGAGGTTTAGAGAAAACGTTCTGGAGCGGAGATGATATCTTAAACGTGAAGCCAGGCCGCCGCCATCTTACTCAGGGCATGAAAATATATGAATGGATAGTGGAAAATGGGAAGCGCTTTCTTTACGCTTCCTTTTAGTTTAGATGAGTTTATATATAGAAACCAAATTTAGAGGGTAAATTGTCTATATCAGCAGCTATGCATGCTTATGAGGACCGTTTTCACGAAGTAGTTCTGACAGCAGGCATTTAAAGGTAATTTATTTAAATTTAAAGTCTATAAACGAGACGTTGCTTCCTTCTGCGGACTCGTCGCGATAGGCATCATGAAAACGTCATTGTTGAGGTGAAAATAATGTGACGTTAAAGACGGTGGTGGAGACGCATTTCCAGAGCGACTGAACGTGCGTTTGCCGAAATCCAAGGAGGTTTTAAAACATAAATAAATCTCCTTGGCCGAAGCACACCCGGGACGCGCAAGTGCTCGTCTCCCACTTATCTCCCGCGCCGACGAACGTGGGCGCACGTGTGGATTGAGAAGACGACGCGTCATTTTGCAGTCATCAACGCCTTGATGGTTCGTGGGATTTCCGTGACGTCGGGTACTCAGCATTTACGTCACTCAAAGGTTATTCACCCTTACTGGCGGGAATACTGAAACGAGTAACTGTGCGGATAAACTGAGTGTTACTTCTTTACTGGAACACGATAGCGCATATGCCGTGTATTGTCCCCGTGTAAAAAATCATCCAAAAAGATTTCGCTGCCTCAAAGGTACCCTAAAAAGTAGAGGCCTGCCGTGAGGGCCCTTCGTCACTTCTTAGTGGACAGCGATCTCATGAACTGCCTGCGAGATCAAGTTGAGTGTTGGTCATTCTGCTTAAAACGGCCCGCAATTGAGTCGCGTGGCGTGTTCGCCGCCACGCGACTCAGTTCATCTCTCTCTGATATCGGCATCTCTCTGATACGCACGCGTTATTGCACGAGAGCTTTGTGGCGTCCGAAGGTTTAGATACTGTTCTCGGTGGTAGCGCCGTGGTGCGCTTCTCTGACGCCAAATATTAACGCGATAGCGTCAAGGGTCCCGTGTCGCGAAAAAAAAAAAACGATGTCCGTGTCGGACGCCGCTTGGCCAAAAATCATTCCGAACCACAACCACGCAGGCCATGCGAGTGGTGCGGAGGCGTTACTGAACTAACTGAATTCCTCAAAGTAACATGCGTTACAGGACTGAAGACCTCTATATAGAACCTCTAGAACCATTACGCCAGAGGCACGTTTTCTTTTCTTGATTACATGGAATTATGAGTAGTGTCAAACCAATATTGTTACATTACATTTGAACGTACATGAGAAACAAATGCACACACGGTACGCAGTCCAATGGAAGTTGAACTTACGCCAGGGACACATGCATCGACAAGCGGCATAGAACACCAATACGAATTTCTTGCGGCCAAGCCAGCGTCTTCACATGCTTGGTGCGTTTCAATTTCGACACCTCGCCACGCTGAGCCGCTATTAATAGCGATTTTCGTGTTCCCAGAGTATTCCACCGACGCGGAAGGGAAAAATCCCAAAATGAGTAAACTTTTGCACTCAGCGGTTTGCTTTGTCTTTCTACAGCGCCACTGGTAGCCCACATTCACAGAGTGCAATGACAGCGAATTTTTCGCAAATACCATATTTCATCCACATGCATTTAACATCGTACGCATATTTGCATAGCTTTGCCACCATTGCCGATAAACTTTATTTTGGTGACGTTTGTAGTTCTGCCAGAGAAACAGGCTAAATACTGCACACTCGTAGGAACCACTCATAAGGCTGCGGAGCGCTCGCATACGTAATTAAGCCACCCACTTTCAACTTTACCTACACCTCAACCTTATCTCTTTGCTTTTGTGTTCACTAGGCATAAACGAAGTGCCTCGTGTAGTTACGCGAGGAACATCGGGCAAACCTCGCACAACAAATGCAAGTACCAACAGATTGAAATGTCGAGGCACAGGAAGCTTAGTGTGCCTCCTATTTCTACTAAATATAAACATTGTGAAACTCAGTTTTCTCGGGACACTGGGAAACGTAGCTGTTATACACCACGTAACACTTGAAACACCTGCACGATATTTGTTTTTTCTTTTTTTTTTGCAAAAGGTGTATCATCCACATATTAAGTTCAAGAACAACTTTGCCATAATAATCCGCCCATTTTTTGCCAAGTCTCATTTTGGTGGCATTTGTAGTTATGCCAGCGCTTAGTTACAAAACTTGCGCCGCTTGTGAGACCTAACCGTATATGCTATGCAGCGCTTGAATATGTCATTCATTTCACAGGCCGTAATCGACCCAAACACTTTCAATATTATCTATGCATAAGCGATAACATGCCCCTTGTTTTCGCCGAATATAAACTTTATGTGACTTGGAGTTTCCCCGGGACACTGAAAAACACAGCATAAATAGGCCACCATAATACTTTCAAGATATTCGGAAAGAAATATTTCACAAAAATCATATTTGATTCATATAAATTCATTTCGCGCACAAATTTTCCGTAGCACTCCCTACATTCTCAATAAGTTTGCCCTCGATATATCATCTGTAGGTACGCCAGGGCAGTGGTCAAAATTTTAGGCCACTCGTAAAGCAGTCCTATAACTATCCGGAGTACTCACGTGTAGTTTATTTCGAAGGCCGCAATTCGCCCACGCGAACTTTTAACTTTGCCTGCACATAACCGATAACGCGCCCCTGATTTTCACTAAATATGAACTTTCTGTAACGAATATTCCCCTCGGGACATTGCCAAACATCGCGTTAAATGGCCATATAACACTTTCGAGCACTTCAGACAGGAAGGTATTACAAAGGCTGTAGTTATTCAACATAAATTTACGTTCGCACACAACCTTACCATATAAATCGTTCCCCTCTTGTTCGCTAAATATTACCTCGGCGGCATGTGGAGTTATTCCAGGGCGGCGGTATAAATTTTTCGCCATGCGTAAAACACACACGTAGCATTCTTCAGCGCTCGCATAGTAATTTATTTATTTATTTATTTATTTAAAATACCTTACAGGCCCATTTAAGGGAATTGGGTAAGGGGGGACACAAAGTAAGTGTTTCAACAGGATTAAACAATATAAACATGACTACAGGCTTTCACAAGATAAGTAAAGCAGTATAGGAGTAAAGAATATAAATATTAATACAGCCATTCACAAGATAAGTAAAGCGAAGTTCAATAAATGTTTGTCTAGGCTAAGGTTTAGAGAGCGTAAACGCAGTAAACACGCATAGGTGCTTTGTTTCAATATCCCCAATTAACCCACGCACTACGAACTTTTTCTACGAGTGCACATTACCCATAACGTGCCGATTATTTTCCCCAAATATAAACAAGGTGCCTTAGTTCACCGAGGACACTGAAAAGGCCAACTGCAAACCTAGTACGACGCATTAAAATATAGAGAAAAGAAACGCGGGGTTCGTTAATTATTTGGAAAGATTTGTAATTAAGGCAGGAACGCAAACGTTTCCTCACACATTAAACTTGACATTTTATCTATTTTCACTGAATTTGAAGTTGGTGTCTCGTACAGTCCTATTAGGACTCTCAAAAACATGACGGATAAGGGCAGTATGACACCCTTGACTGAGTGAATTTTTATAAAGGCTGTAATTAGGCTAAAATGACTAAACACTTATCGTTCGTCAATCACAACATACTTGCTGTTTGAACTAAAGAAAAAACAACGTGTCTCGCATAGTTCACCAAAAAGACCGGTAAAAAGGCAACTGTATGATTCGTATAGCGCCAAGCTAAAGTACATGAAGCCTTCGGTATTGTCCGTGATAAACTGGCCCCTCATTTCCTCTAAGTATATTTCTCCTGTTTCTGATCTTCCCAAAGAATCGCTTAAATTTTGTAAGCCTTCCATATAATGGCGCTAACAGGCCGAAAACGAAGATTTATCAACTATAATTTGAGCCCTAATTAACTCACACATTTCGAAATATGCCTGCATATTGCCCCGATATGCCTTCGTGAGCGATTTAGTTCTTTCAGAAAACTGCTAAGACGGGCTTGACGTTTTATATCCGTCCAGAGAGTTGCTTCGCTATAAAAACATTTCAATGCCATATTTTTGCAAACTTATTTATGGCTGCTTCAAGTGTTCCTGTGGCAACCATCGGGGCCACTTTTTACAGAATAACATAGTTTGGTTCAGAAATAAACTAATTTATAAATCCGTCCTCGTGACGTCGCGGTAAACGTAAGTGCGTCGTCCTGAAACTCTGCCCATTATTCTGTATTCTAATTAAATCATAAAAAGTTGTTTCGATATCTTCATTTCTTGCAATATCCCTAAAAAGGTACAATTAAAAGAACATATTCTGTGCCTGTGCATTAAATAGTTTAAGGAATATTTAAGAAATATTTTTACACAAACGACATAGGCACCTTGATCAACGACGATTGTGAGAAGTACTGTCATGTCAGAAAAACAAGTTTGTGTTACTGTAGCACTGTATAACTGTGGCACTAACAGCCTATTATTAATATCAGCCATTCTGTGACAGATGTCGCAAGCACAACTTCCCTTACTTTCGCCGCAGAGTTGCCTACTAACTTGTGTTCCGTTTTACAGAGTTTTGCAGTCGTTGTTCGTGTGACGGCGTGCTCGGTATCAAATGTCGACGAAATCAACCTGCGTCGGAGTCCCGAATTTTATTTGCAATAGGCTGGCTATAACTGAAGGTGGACATCACCATCCGACGAAAGGTATGGACGGATCCCGAACGCAGTGCAAGCCTAACACAGCGCAACAAAGCGCAAGTTTTCACGGGCGAAGAATGCAAAGGACTGGCACGTGACGCACACGCCAGACATCTCAAAGACTGATTATTATTATTATTATTATTATTATTATTATTATTATTATTATTATTATTATTATTATTATTATTATTATTATTATTATTATTATTATTATTATTATTATTATTATTATTATTATTATTATTATTTGAGATTTTAAAGGCGCAGCCGCAGTGCAGGCTATAATGCGCCAAGCACAAGTTTTTCGAAGTACCTTATTTGTTCAAATGTGGTAAAATGGTGTAAATGGTCAAGTAAAAATATTAGACCATGAAATACGCTACAGTTCCAGTAGGGTTAATGTGGCATTTAAATAATTAAAAGTATCTTCATATGGCACAAGTGGTTCATCAATCAATGATAGCATGGGATGGAGAGGGATTCTTCTTTCATAAAAAATTTTCAAATATATTTGTCTTCATTTTTCTAAGCCGAGAAATGCAACTGAAATGTGTAGCACGTTTAAAAATTTACTGACGTGTTGGCATGTTGGCTGTGGTTTATTCTTTATTAGGTAACTATGGGTCAGCTTTGTGTGACCAATTCTTCAGCGACATATAGGATTACTTCATAAAATCTTTCTCTGATGCGACAACTGCGCCATTCTCGGAAAACAGGTATTATACAAAGAAGCTTGTTATGTTCTAGCTGACCCCACCGTGCGCTTCTTTTACTTCATGCACTTCTTTTCCTTCATAATAACGTCACGCTTTATCGTACCCCTTCTAAGATGACGGCGGTCCGGCTTCGCTTTCGAGCATAAGTCCCACTCCAGCATTTTTTAAATCTCCCTGTCGCACGCATTTACGCGTATATACGCGTACGTAGACATGAGTAGGCGCGATCGTACTTGTGGCAGCATAACGAAAAACCTCTTATATGCGACAATGCTTGTTTGTCTCACGCCTGGAATGATGACTACAGCAGCAGAGCTGTTTAGTTTTACTTAACCATTTGTGCATACAGGTTGCCGGAATCTGTGAACGTTATAATTGTGTCCGAAAGTTGCTTGCTTTGAGGGTTGCAACAAAACCCCAGCTTTCTTTTTGTTACCAGGCTTCATCCTAAGAGCAACAACGCAAGGATACTCGCCGACCAATATTTGTACTGCAACATGAGTCATGTTAAACTGATGAGAATTGTGACAAAAATGCGCTTCTTTTTCTTCATAATAACGTTACGCTTTATCGTACCCCTTCTAAGATGACGGCGGTCCGGCTTTGCTTTCGGCACATGAGTTCCACTCCAGCATTTTTTTTTATCTCCCTGTCGCACGCATTTACGTGTACATAGACATAAGTACGCGCAATCGTATAACACTTAGTCACCGATAATGCCAGAATCCGTGTATCTCTAGCTTACGCCGGCTGAATACCCATGTAGAACCCAACAATCGGCATGTCATAAAACATTGGCGTCGAGCGATCCTAGGAATCATGCTGTTGCAGTCATACGATCGTCATCACCATTGTCGTCGCCTCGGCACTGTCGTCATGCAAACGTGCGCTTGCATCACGTACACCTAACTGCTGTATTTACATAGACATGTTGGTCCGCTTGACAACACATTATATACGCGCCGGCAAAATTCTCTGTTTTTCTAATAAAGAGCCCTCTCTCTTTTGGCAACACATTGCGAAACCCTAATGTTACTGGTTAGCCAGCTGTCCGGAAAATGTTTCCCATAAAATTGATTCCTGCAGTGTGTAGGATCTGTGCCGTCTTTTTTTTTCTTTGACCATTTCGCCAACGATATCGCTAATTTTGCATCGAGACGTTCTACAGCTTAGACAGATTCACCCATCAGCTTCATCGGTCCTTTTTGGCGAGTTTTAACGAGTCGCGAAGGGGTTCGCAAATTTCGCAACCAAGCACGTTCAGCATGGACGTACCGTCAACAAAAAAATATGTAACGGACCATGAAATCTGGGAAAAAGCTGACTATATCCGCATTCTCACAACGCAGCCTAGTATTTCCATTTCGGGCCTTGGCTAGAATATGCTGACAAAATTGTCGCATGCACTTTTATTGGCTACTGCTACAGGCTGCTCGAAAATTGAACGCGTCCTGAGATCATGTGGTTCGTAAACATTTTCGGTTGACAGTACATTGGCCACAGTGACTGTAATAATTCCGGGCCATTTTTATTCTTATTGCAGACATCCTACCAAGAAATTTGGTTGCGTCGTGAACGCGGCAGCGCAAGACGATGAAGACAAAAGGCAGGAAGCACACAGGACAGCGCTGTTTCCCGCCTTTTGTCTTCGTCGTCTTGCGCTGCCCCTTCGAGATGTTCAACCAGTACCAACCCGCCCAAGTGTCGATTCCTCTACAGTATAAATGCGGTTACTATTCAGAAATGCGTTGTTTTTTCTGAAAAATGCGACATCAGCGGTTGGGGCTCATATCCTGAAGAGTCGCGTTGAGTTGCTATGGGTAGTGCTGAGCAAAACATTAGCGTAGGTCATCATGCGAGATTTCAATGAATTCCCACTCTGACACATCGACTATTGTTAGTCTCCAACATAACTGTACGTAGTAGCAGGGCACAACATGAAAACTCATACTGACCTCTTCTGCTAATATATTCATTATTTATTTCGATAAAGTGAAAATGTTTAAAAGTATATTTTCGGTTTCTCCATAGACAAGACCTTTCGTCGAAACATTGACTTCGACGACATTTCTTGTTCTACTACTGTTAATCACTTCAAGCCTCCACCTTCCTAAGGACCTCCTTCTCGTTTTAAATGAACAAAAGACAGAACAATTTCCCTGAATTTATTTTTTTCCACTTTGCTCACGAATGAAATTTTGACTGCTATGTTTTTGTTCTGCGAGCTTCTACTTCTGGCTACTGAGAGCAACGAGATGACCTTCTATAAGGCTCCTGCCTTGCGACAAAGCTAGAACTACACAGTCTTTCTGCGCCTTGTCCGGAACGTTCAACTATAGTACTTACTGCTGGGCTATTTCGTGCATGTCTAACGATATATAAGCCCGCTCGTCATGTCTTGGTGTCTTCTTCTCTCTGTGGTCTTGTTCCTAGCGATAAATTCATGATTGTTCAATAAAAGTTCGCGACACTTTAGACCTCGCCACCTATGCTTTCTAGGCAAAAAAAAAGAAAGAAGATATAATACAGGCGCGGTGTAAATTCATCCCGAGGTCCAACACGCTTAAATCGCCACCCGGGAAGTCTGTAACTGAATATAAATGCGATGCTACTATCCCACGTGCTCAGATTTAAGGTGACGTGGTTTAAAGGGCGTGCCTCATAATGAAATCGTGGTCTGGACACGTTAAACCCCATAATCATTTTCTTTTACGGTGCTATTACGTACAACAAACAACTGAACGGAAAATTCAATTCAAACAAACAACAACGTGTTTTTTTTTATTTTTCACCGATTATATTCGTCGTGCTCCCAAGTGTTTTTCTCCTCCCCTCATGAAGGCCAGAAGATTTTTTTTTTCTTCCTGTTCGAAAAGATGAAAAGAAGTGGACCACTTAGAGCATTCCTAAAGAAGGTCAAGTCACGCCTGTCCGATTTCACATTGTAAAGAAGAATACATGTCTCGAATCCGAAATGCATTTTATGTATTTTGAAAAAAAAAGCGGGGTGTGGGGGCGAGAAGAAACATTCAACTAAGTGGGTAGGCATCTCACAAAAGCAGCAATCCACGGTGAAGCCATGCACGCAAAGGGACGCGCAAACTAAGTATAGATGCAAGTGGCGGCTGTCTGGGCTGTCAGAAAAGGTAAATCGATGTGGGCATGAAGCAAGCACGGTCATGCATCTCTGGCCATGCGGAATGCAAGAGAGCTGCAGAATGCTTCACGTCTCTTCAGTATTCTCTCCCGCCTCTTTTCTCAATACTAAAGTCGCAGGCGATATATATATATATATATATATATATATGGTCTTCCGAAGGATGATCGCCAGACGTGAGGTCTATTTATCTTCAGTACTGACAAACAAGCGAAGTAGTTAAAACTTGAAGATTGATTTGATAACTTGGGGACTACGCTAGCGCGATGCCGACACCCGTCACGAGAAAGAAACCGGACCACAGCGCTTCTCAGTATACACTAGAGCCTTTCCGCGCTCGCACAAAACGACAGCGCCTGGTGGAGTAGAATATGTCCACGGCAGGGAATGCTTACATTTCCGAATCAACGTTTTCTGTGTGCTCAGTTTTCAAGGCGAACAATTCTAATTTAGTGCCTGTTTTTCAGTCAGGCCGCGAACCCAAGTCTGCTAATATAAGTGGAACTTGAGAGACATCGGTGATTGTTGTATCAATGGTCATGCAACTCTAGAGCTGCGTACATATTGCGCCAGTGAACTACGTCTATAATGTATCGGAGACTTAAAGAGACTGAAAAGTAAGGTGTAGATTGAAAAAAATAACTTCAATATTCCTGAACTACAGACCCGTAGATGTTGTTCATTTGCGCAGTGTCAACAAATACACGTGAAACAACATCGAAATAATGCGAGCGACAACATACAAAATTTTGAGAGCTCAAATAACGAACACGTAGGCACTGTCAAGGTAAAACAAAACTGTTATGCGTAATATTGTTAGCGAGGTTTTATTTAGCCGTGTTGTATGATAGACAAAGCTGCAAGGCACCGAAGACACAAAAAGAAGCTCTAGGACATATCGCGGACCATATACCGAAATTGCATAATGAATTCGAAACTTATAAACATATTTACGCGACGTCATCTACCTTTAATGGTGCGTGAAGTAGCTTATTCAACGAGCGATTCACGCGAACAGTTGTGAAGATGGAAAGGTATAGGGAAGTGTCACATTGGAAAACGAGGTGTCGGGCCCACTGCCGAATCCGTCGTCACAGTCCTTGACGTCAATACTGTCATCCAGGTAGTTCGAAAGCTCCAATTATAGTGAGTTGTAAAAATGTACCGCAGCACTGTTGATCAAAGCAGTAGCTTCAAAAAGAAAAAAGAAAAGCTGCGGAACAAAAGGGGGGCACACAGCCCATTCTTTGTAAGAGAACATTCGAAGTCCATAGTTTGGCCGCAGACCGTATACATATAACATCACGTGAGAAAACCGAAAATCTGTACCTTCGCCGCATGCAGAACGTAATAACCGTGTGGTGAGCCCTATTTCATAACGAGCCGACACGTACGTCATTTTGCGTACGACAGTATATATACGCAGTGCGCGGAGGTCTCCTTGTGGTATTCTGAAACACTTGTGCGTATGAATATCACACCTAAACATTGCCGCAACGTCATGTCCGCGAAATACTCAATCACAAAGCGGTCTTAACCCAAGGATATGTTTTGTGAAACTGTTCAGAGCTGCACACTACGCGACCAACACGCTCGAGCGACATACACCTCGCGCCCACAATCGCGTCCGCACGATGCGCTTTCGCAGCAACAAAGAGGCAGCGAGGACGCTCCTGCAGCGCCTTTGTCGCGGAGATATTTGTTCCTCGAAACGAACTCCCTTGCAGGGGAAGGACCAATAACTTCGCAATGTCTATTTATTAGCAGTAGCTAAGGCTAGGGAAGAAGCGCGAGGGCATATATAACGAGAAATGGGATCCGAACAAATAGGAAGAGATCAAGGAGAAGAAGGAAAAGCCGTGAAGGCAAGTGTATAATGGCAAGGCGCCGAGCAAGGCAGCGCGGCCTTCTGGACGGAAGCAACTAGCGCTTTGCAAGGGCTTCGCCGCTGTGTACCCAACGTTTATAGATCTGTAAACGTTGGCTGTAGCGAAGCCTCCGTAACGTTTTCGATGGGGGAAAAAATGGCGCCGAATCGAATGGCCCTCCAACACGAACAGTGCCCAGCCCACGCCAACTCCGCATAACAGCTGCTGCAGGCGCGCCGTTGGCGGAGACAAATGATTAAGCCCCTAGCGGCGAGGACACGTAAAGCGAGGCAACCGATAAACTCCCAAGTTACGCAGCGAAGCAGAAGCGAATCTTATTGGCAAGCGAAAACGACGGAAGCGTGCGTAGATGCAATCCCACGTGTAAGTACATACGTCAGAGGAAAGCTCGCATCTCGTGTATCTCGCGTCAGCGCGCGCGCGAACGTTTCTCGTGCAGCGTGCACCGCGTGCAGTTGCCGGTAACTCGATCGTGGGAGAGATTTGTCAGAGGAGATCGACTAAACTCGCGGCTTATGACGCACGGCCGGAGCCCCGAGACTGACGCGACGTGCACGCGCGCTGCTGCGCGTTTTGGAAGTTCTCGCGCCGACGAGCGTCGTATCGCGTCTAGACGCGTTGCTTCGCGCGTTGAGTGCGAAATGTATAGTCATCGCCTACGGTATGAAATCCTAACCGGGGTAAGTTTGGCTGGTTCACGAAATGAAAATAATAAAAGTGAACGGTCGCGTACGACTGAAAAAAACGCCGCAGTTGATTTAAAATGATAAAAGTTACCAATTTCGTTGTTAAAATGGTGCATCGTTCCCACGTATTGCGGCATGCTGCTGTATTTCGGCTGAGCTATTTAAGCAAGAGCGCAAATTAAAAAGAATTCTTTCTTTTGCTGCAACTTTCCTGGAGAGAGAAGTCTAATTTGAAGATGACCACGACTGCCCACTTCAGTGGCCTCTGGTTTAAACAGTAGCACGTAAAATTATATGGAAGGATACATCACAAGTTCCCTTATCTGCCAATTTTTGTCCAAGTAGAACTGTCGATGTTTTTAACGGTGCAGTCGCACTTTCCTTCAAGAACTGGCGTACCATTACTATCATAGCTCCTACGGATGTGATTATCAATCAATCAATCAATCAATCAATTGGTTGATCAATCAAATTGTTAATGCATTGAAGGTTAATTACAGCATATAAGATATACCTACGAGGGTCCCAAAGTACAAGACTGCAACGGGACCCGCGGTGGAGGTTAAATTTAAGTATGACGAGGATTAGAAGAAGTGTGAATAGAACCAACACATCAAGTAAGAAATACACTAAGTATAACAGAATAAAAGAAAGCCTGAATGCAAGAAAAGAGGAATTTGCGAAATAAATACATTATATCTAAACCCAAACCTAGTACAAGAACTAAAGAAGCGCGAACATCAAGGGCGTAACAATTGAATTCTTCATCAATTTAATAAACAATGTATTTGACTGTAAGTAAAGAAACTGTGGACTTAGTAGACATGGGTAAATGATTCCCTAATATGATCGCACAGAAGAATGAGGATGATTTGCCGTAATTAGCAGAGTCCTTATAGGTGGCAAAAAGTTATTGTCAGCAGCAAGCCTGGTGTAGCTTGTGTTTATTCAAAGCTCAGAATCGATGAAGTTACTAGAAAGTTAATTTTTTATTTGTATAAGCAATAACACAACCAGACTAAACCGAAACAAATTATTAATAGTCAAGATGTAGTTGCAGCGAAGAACGGCCGTGGCGCTGGCTTCCGCGAGAACAACGAAAAATAATCCGAATAGCCCGATTTTGTAAATGCTGAAGGAATTAAAGATGACACCATGTATTCCCCCATGATACGATGTCATGACTAGGTATGAAAGCGAAGTAAAGACAAAGAAGAGTCTGCTGAGTCAAACACGAGCAGTGGACAAATGTCGAATGCTGCCATCTTTCTACTGTGAGCAATATGGTTAATGAACTTTAGGATAGCATCGAGACGAAGGCAAAGGAATGGTACACTATCACTGACCGTAAAGAAATGCATGTCAATTGTGATGCCCGGTAATGAAATTAACTTAAGTTGAGGTGATTTAATAAAAAGAAATTTAGATTTATTTGGACTAAAAAGTAAATAATTTTCGTGGCACTGCTTGGACACGCTACAGAGAACAGAATATAATTTAGTAGTGACAGCGTTAATAAATGTATCAGCAAAGTAAATGATCGTATCGTCGGCATATAAAACACAGCGAGCCGTGTTTATATATAGTGTCAGGAAGACCAGCGATATAAAGTAAAAAGAAAAGTAATGGAACAAGCAATGGAGCCTTTAGGCAGTCCTTGATTAATTGCTTTAACAGCAGAGAGAGCCTGATTTGTATACAGTGTGCTTTCTGTTCGGCAAGTAACTTTTTAAAAACTTGAGTGCCGGACTTGAAATACCGTATGCTTCGAGTTTGTTAGACAAGACGAGATGATCAATGGGATCAAATGTCTTTGTGAAGTCCAAAATAACTGAGCCAACCACTCATCCTCCATCAACAGAGCGTTTGATACAGTCAGTTATGGAAAGCAGGGCAAGGTTAGTAGAGCTTCCCGCGCGAAAACCACATTGGCATGACTTCAGTAAATTAAAATTTTGTAGGTATTAGTTTAAGCGAACTACAACTAATTTTCCGATAACTTTACTAAAGGAAGAAAGAATACAGATGCTACGTTAATTAGAAACAAACAGCCTATCCCTCTTTTTAAGCACCGCAATAAATTTCGCAACTTTTGGATAATTACGATAAATGCCATCTTTGAACGCAAGATGTGTAGGTACAGAATATGGTTCACAAAAGACATCGACCACAAGCTTTAAGTGCGGTGTAGAAATGTTATCTATACCAAGGCTGGCCTCGCTGAGATTTTGCATTACTGTAGGCACATCTAGTTAATATTTACGCTCTGGCACTGGGATAAACATTTTTCGAGGGGAGGGGAGAGTGAGGGAGGGGCGCTGGGCGTGCGGTATATAAACATAAATTTTGGGCGTTGGCACTTGCCCTGCAGTGCGCTTTGCGTTCTTATGCCATAAATGGAAGCGATCCGTTGGACTTCTGCGACTTTTAGAGCTGCTCGGCACCATCACACTGCCTTCAATTTCCGTGTCCTACCCGCATCTCCTTTCAGACCCACAGCCAAAAGTTCTTATTCTGTCTCTTTCACTTCTCTGACTCCGCCCGTTAAACGATCCGTCCTATACAGCCCGTGCTTCATGTCGAAACGGTTGTCTTTCGTTGTCGGTGACACGGTGACATCTGGCTCCTTTAATTGAATAGGCGACACACACGGCGGCAGTGGAAAGATGGAAAGCACGAGTGCGCGTGCAACGCGAAACGTACAGGAAAACATTAGAGAAGAGAAAAAAAAAGAAGGAGAGCGTTTGTGTTAGCCGGCCTGGAAATGATTTCCCACGAGGGCAGAGTTCTCCAGTCGGCGTGACATTTCAAGTTGTCGCCGAAGAAGCAGCGCCCACAGAGTCCCGGGCCTCCGGGCTGGTCGG
This sequence comes from Dermacentor variabilis, assembly GCF_050947875.1. Lineage (NCBI taxonomy): Eukaryota > Metazoa > Arthropoda > Arachnida > Ixodida > Ixodidae > Dermacentor > Dermacentor variabilis. The sequence continues at coordinate 93,338,824 of NC_134572.1, read as the reverse complement.
CCGTCTACTTTCGTGCATATCTGCCTCGAGCTGAGCCTTAGCTGGGTTCTGCCGCCTGAAGCCACGTTAGCGTTCGGCGCGTTGTTCACAAAGACTCGCGCGCAGATGAAAATAGTCGCGACGTGTATGCGGCGCGGCCAGTTTTCTTTCAAGACGGCGGCACAGCGTTTTGCAAGTCCACGGCAACGCCTGAAAAACCGTTGGCCCTTTTTGAATGCGACTCGCGAAGCGGCACAAGAGCGAGCACGGCGGTCGTCTCCCTCTCCCGGCGCGTACATACGTGCACGCACCAACGTTGAATCTGAAATTAGAAAGACCCCGAGCGAGAGTGCCTTCTCGGATCCGCTTCCTCCGGGCGCTCACCCTTTCAGTGTGCGTTCTCCTTCGGACTCGCTTCCCTTTTTTTTTCGCCAGCTAGTAAAGGCAAAGTGACAGCGGTGAGTGCAACGGTGCGAGGTCAGGCTGCAACTAAACCACGCCAATTCTAAACTAAGCGCTTCATGTTGCTTTGGCTTTAGCGTAAATAAAAAACTGCGCGTATTCTTGCACCCGAGTAACGTTGTCACGGCGGGCTTCTGTATGTTTCCAAGTTCTTTGCACGCGTAGAAGACGCAATTTCTTTTTTTTTTTTTTTTTGAAGTAGAAATACCGACGCTGTGAACCAGAAGTTATATACGCTTTCTGGCCTCTACGATCTCGGTCAGCATTGGTCGTCGAGTAAACTGGCTTCGGCCTTTCGTCTTTTGCGCAGAATTTCCTGTGAAGTTGAATTTTCTCAGTGAAGCTTGCTTGTCTGATAACTTTACAAGTCACGCTGCTCTCTAGATCTCGTTTAACAAAAAAAAAAGTTAATGTGGCACGAGACAGTGGGCTAATGCGCATGTGTATGCGGGACTGTTTCGTAAAGAAAGGATATGCGTTTGTAACGACCCGGTACGTTGCCGGTTTCGTAGACTCCCAGACGTCTTTCTTTTCTTCTTCTTCTCTTGTTAGCCCTGTTTCACAAGCTGCTATATGCTCGAAAATAAATGCCATCAATGATTCTCTAGCTCAGTCGTGCATTCAAGAAGGCTTTGCGAAATACGCACTTTTTTAGCGCTACCATTCGTACCCGTTCCAAAGAGGCGAGTGAGCGAAGAAATGAGCAGCAAATCAACATTCTACCGTAAGCCTATCATGAGAGCCCGACAATGGCTGTGACCCATCAGATAAAGTAAGACCACCGGGATAGCACCGAAAACTGAAAACAAACGTCAACACTCGAACATTTCCACAGAAGTTTTTTTTTTTTTTTTTTTTAACAATGCGAAACAGCAGTGCATGGCGGCGGTGTGTAATGCACTGCAAGGGTTTTTTTGCTGCTCATCTGAACGTTTCAACATACCACGCGTATTTCACTTTCTGCTCTAGTTATTCGGGTGCAAATTGTACTACAGCGCGTACGTACTTTGCAGCAAATAATATAGCATTCCGTGCTTTTCTTTTTTGGCCATGCGAAGGGCAGGGCGTGTGAACTGTCCTCACAGTCCGAGTGTTCGGCCGCTTTAAGTGCGAACGTGCCCGCGAAAATCACAGAATACCTGCAGCAGAGTATAAGCCAGAGGACAGCAGAAAACGTAAAAACTTTCTCCTTTTTTTTTTCTTTTTTTGGCCGTGAGCACGGCGGATCTGACGAAAGAATATATATATACATACTCACCAAATTATCTTCAGGACGAAGCTCAGTGTTGCACCCCGGACCGGCGAATTCCTCGTTCTCTCTCGTTTTCCCCTTTAACTACACAAATCGTGGCGAAACCCGTTCGACTACATCTACAGAGCGCGCACTTAATCGCCACGCACTGCGTCTGGCGGTCAGGCATACGCACGGGCATCGGAAGGAAAGCGCACGAGAGAGGTTTCAGGCCAGTCCCGGTATTCGCACGATGGACCGAATCGCCGATTCATGCCCTCAGTCGATCATAACGTGTCTCAGCATCACAGCATCCACAACAGCGCGATATTGGATGCAATGGTGAACAACGGCCCTCTCGGTTCAGTACATCGCGCGAATGCAGCTATACACGCCCGACGCATCGGCGATGAGTTGGCACTATACGGCCATCTATATATGGCCGATGCATCCCGCTGCACACCGACGCCGAGACGTGATGCACTGCGCGCCAGCGCGTCTCGTCGCCATAACCTACCCATGCCACTGCGGCGAAACGGGCGATATTCCTGGAGTTAGCTCTTCGAATCTCACCACTCTTTTTTTTCTTTTTGCTGCGAAGCCTGCTAATACGGCTATATAAGCGCTCGAAAATGTTATATGCCAGTTTTCACCGGTTTTATGAAAAAAGTAAGATAAATCACCCGTTAGGTTAATATTTTGTAAATATTAGGGTAATGTTAAGGGCAATAAGCAGGGGAAGTTTGAAGTGTTTGTGCCAACTAGGGGCTAAATTAAAATTGTTAAACCTTCTTTTTCGGCCCGTTTAGAGGCGTTTAATATATGAAACCCTCAAAAACGTTTTCCCTCTTGCCTGGGAAGGCTCATAAAAGGCAGATATATTTATATTTACGGGAAATGGGAGGTCACCCTGCAAGGGTTACGTGTTTCTAAAGTTTAGAGCATCCAGGGTAATTATGCGACTCGCATATAATTACTAAATATACTTGCCTACTGCCAATTCTTATACTTTATGCGCGGCGGGCCTTATAGCTGGTCCCTGGTCTCCTTGGTGAACCATACAAGACACGGTGTTTATATTTCATTGAAGTAGGAAACGCGTCATGCGTGACAAACGATGTTGCATATCTCTGTAGCTTAGTTACAGTTTTTGTAGAAGGTTACTCATAGAAGCGTTCTAGAGCGACATACTGCCGCTATTCACTATGGCGAATAGCAGCAGTATGACAATCTTGAAATGCATGTATTTTCCCAAGTGCTAAAATGACTGCATCGGACTGCAACTTCCAAGTTCGGTGAAAATAGTGGCAATACTAACTGTAATGTGTGGCGAAGCTTTCCTGTTCCTGGTTGCATAGAACTACCGCAAAGAATTACCGAAACCTCGTTTTCTTCTCATCACGTGTCACCCAGGGCTGCAGTTGGTTTCTACGGTGTCCTCGGTGAACAAAACAAGACACCTTGTTCATATTTCGTGAAAAATAACGAGTAGGTTACGGCTAATAATGCGTATGCAAAGTCCGAAAAATGTGGCTGCTTGTGGCCTCTTCAATAAGCGCATTCGAGTGCTCCGGAGCACTATACGAGCGCGTTTTACGAGCGGCGTCAGATGTATCCCGCTGCCATGACATATACCATATGCCGCTGTAATGGTTGGGGTCGGGCATGAAATAGATGGTAGCTGGCCCATGCCTCCGTGCAACTTATCCACACTGACGTCGTTGTTCAAAGGAGGGACTTGTTCTCATCGAGAACGAGGAATATGGGATTTAGTAAGTAAGTAAGTGCTTTATTTCCCATATGCAACATACATTTGAATTTATTTACAGTATCTACATGAGAACGTTACAGTTCATCAGTCTAACATGACCGAAAGAGGAATGCACACTGAGGAGCCGCCAACGGCTCCTTAAATACACTCTGTCCTCCCTAGATCACTAGGTGAGGGAAAACGGTCGTTCGACCAAACGAGGCGTCCAAAGTCATCGTAGCCGACCCGCCTTTGAGGGGGAGGGTTTGCGCACTCACTTTCGCACAGGTAGCGCTGACCACGCCGAGGGGAGCGGGTTCTCGCAGACACGGTGCCGGACCCGAGCACGCGCCTCTTTATCCCAGAGTTGACCTTGCAGTCAGTGGCCGCCGCATCTGCCCATTGTCAGACGACTTCTAAGCTGCGTGAGACGACACCGCAAAATATATTCCAGGAGCTCCCCTGCTCCTATCCGAACCGTGAAGCTGGCGGTGTACACATTAACAATACTTGCTCCGCTGACTGCGCCTAGCCATCTTGGCACCGTCCCCCTGTTGACGCGGCTCATTTTGGTCTTCATAAAGCAAGTTGTCGCCGCAGCAGACATCCTGGCGCCGAACGGCTGGGGAAGCGGCGCGTTGTCCTCCCTACAAAACGAGTCGCCGCCGCAGCCGTGGGGGCGCCGAAGGGCTGGGGACTGCCGTCTGGTCGTCCTTTCAAAGGACGACCATGGATGGATGGATGGATGGATGGATGGATGGATGGATGGATGGATAGATGGATGGATGGATGGATGGATGGATGGATGGATGGATGGATGGATGGATGGATGGATGGATGGATGGATGGATGGATGGATGGACGGATGGATGCAACTTGCTTGTACGTCTGGCAAGGTTTAACGCGACCCGAGCTCAAGTCTCCCACGGGGGAACGTTAAGGCCCTGTCTCAACGCCGTTTCATGGGCTTGCTGGACTGCCCACGTCTGGATTCCGAGGTCTGAGCTGCGCAGAGCGGCGGCCCACCTCGACGACAGGGCCTCCGGAGCAACTGCCATCCTTCCTATAACTACATTGCACTCCCACAGCATGTGTTTGAGTGTTGCTGGTCCTTCCTGGCACAATTTACACGTGTCGTCCTGATGCTTATCTGGGAAGATACGTTTCAGGCGGAATGGATTAGGGAAGGTGTTCGTCTGGAGTTGTCTCCAGGCGACGGCCTGCCTCCTGTTTAATTTGGGACTCGGCGGTGGGTATATCCTTCTGGTGTTTAGATATGCCCTGGTTATGTCATTGTATCTGGTGAGCCTGTCCCGTTCTGCGCGAGGAGTGTTCGCTCTCGTGCAAGAGCCGTTGCCCTGTTCGGTACGGCGGGTCATGTCTCGCGCCGTCCGGTGCCCTGTCTCTTTTAGGTTCGGGAGCGCGTCGCCTGCGCGGGGAACCATATGATCCTGGAGCTCGCGGTTTTGGATCTGCCCGCTTTGGCCAGAATGGACAAGGCTTCCTTGGAGATTCTACCGTTGGCGTAATTCTTTACTGCCGTTTGCGAGTCGCTTAGTACGACTTCGCATTCCTGTTCTGTGAGGGCCAGCGCGATCGCTACTTCCTCCACTATTCAGAACCACACTGCATGTGGTTCTGATTTTGGACTCTGCGTCTATGACTACGGCGGTGTATTTTTGTCCGTTCGGGTATTCGGCTTCGTCGACAAAGCGTGCGTTTCTCTCCCTGCCGAATGAACGGAGCAGAGCCTCGGCTCTTGCCTTTCTTCTACCTCGGTTGTAATCGGGGTGCACGTTTCTTGGGATGTTTGCCACCGTAACTGTCTATGCAAGATTGCAAGATGCAAAAGATAATGCAAAATTTGCATGCGGAGGTAAATTCGTGTGGAGAAAGTACTGCACTTGGAAAAAAAAATTAAGCAAGAACCGAAAGTGCCACACTGCTGTTATCGTATGTGCTTTTCATTAGCCCGAGATAACGCTATTTTACACCAAGTTTATGTTTGCTGGAAAGGGTGTGATGTTCAGTGCAATATGTGACGAAACTTTAACGTTACTGGCCTAGAGTTGCAAATAATCATTGAAGCATGCGTTTCTTTCTGTCTTTCTCTTGCGTATACCAGGTTCGTAGTAGGTTCCCCTTACGTTCTCGATGAACTACAAAGTGCATATTATTTATATTTGTTTAAAATTAGAGGCTATGTATAGGTAATGTGCAAAGGAAATTCAACGTGCGTGGACACATTACTAATTACCGTATGTAGGCTATCCGATAACTGTCTTTTGGGAACAACGCAGAACTTAAGATACTGCCCTGGGGGATCTGCAAACGCCGACAAGATCACATTTCGGGAAAATGGGAGAACATTACGGTCAAAGTTCTCGCAACGTAACACGCGTGCGAATGAATTACAGCATTTGTAAAATTTCTTTACGAAGTACCCAAAGACGTCATATGCTGGTAAGATTTAAATAGAGCAATCATATAGGGGCGATGTTTTTAAGTATGTGGCTTAAGTACAGGTAGCTCACATTTCTATTACAAGTGCTTGAAAGCAACAGCTTCGCAGGAAATTGGGTTGTGATTCTGCAAGGTCACACTGCAGTCATTCTTCAACACCTCGAATGTAAATGCGCTGAGCGCTTTAATTAAAATCAAATCGAATGATGTGGTTTAGCACCTCAATAGCAATAAATATCAAATGATATGAAAGACAGAGAGCTTGGCCTTAGACACATTCCTCAACCCAGCTACTATGCATGGGCAAAGGAAAATATGGAACGAGAGCGGAACAAGATGGGTGACGATGACTACAGGGGGTAGATACAGCGAAAAGGTTTATTCGTAGCCTATAGCCCAGATCAGTATATTGGCACGCACTAGTTACGCTAGAGGTCGAGGAAGAAGAAGTGTGCGTGGTAGCTGCTGCAAACACGAACTGTAAACGGCTGTTCGCTTAGAACTGACTGGCTGGCTTTTCCTCTCGTGACAAACTGGTGGAAGTGCTGGGTACGCATCCATCGTATGCCTACGCGTCCTGAACCAGAAGCTACCGACGCCACTACCTCGGGGACGGCAGAAATCTATCGAAGCAGCCGTCGCCTCCAAGGTCTTCCACCGCAATACAGTCCCCTGGCAAGCTCCGTGAGGAAGATGTCAACAACTACCGCAAGCCAAACCGAGGTGATCCCAACTGCTCCCGTACCATGCATTCTCAACGCGCCTCGCACGCCTAACCCGTTTCATGGCGACGCCTTTGAGGACGTTGAAGACTGGTTGGACCATTTCGACCGGGTCGCCGCCTTTAACGACTGGGACGATCGCCGTAAGTTGAAGAACGTCTACTTTTCCCTTTTAGACGCGGCGAGAGTATGGTACGAGAACCACGAAGCCTCATTTACCAGCTGGCAGGAGTTTTACCGACTGCTATGCGAAGCCTTCTGCACTCCGGAAAGGAAAGAAAGAGCCGAACAGGCACTGTCTTCGAGGTTCCAAATGCCAAACGAAACCGTCGCCATGTTCGTCGAAGACATGACGCGATTGTTCCGTCGGGCGGACCCACTAATGCCAGAAGACAAGAAGGTGCGTCTGTTAATGCGAGGCGTAAAGGAACAGCTTTTCGCGGGCCTCGTGCGTAATCCTCCTGCAACAGTCTCTCAGTTCGTTCGTGAGGCCACAGTCATGGAACGTATGCTTCGGCAGCGGCTCTCGCAGTATGAACGCCAGACCACCATGACTGCTGCATGCTCTCTCGTACCTGAAAATGATGACAGGGAGTCACTTACCGAGCTAATACGACAAATTGTTCGAGAAGAACTGCAAAAGTCCTATGCATCGGCTTCGACACCTCCTAGTGCCGCGGTTCTTACGGATGTCATTCGAGAAGAAATCGGCAAAGTGGTTCATCCCTCGCCACCAACACGACCCGAACCTCCCACGTTCTCGTACGCGGATGCTCTTCGGGCTTGCGCGCCGTCGACGGGCCGTTTTTCGCAGCCGCCTGCTGGGATTTCTCGACGCTCTCAAAGTCCAATCCACCGCACGAATCCGCCAGCACCCTTTCATCCTGGTCCGCGCAAATCTACAGTATGGCGCGCCCCCGACAACAGTCCGTTGTGCTATCACTGCGGGGAGGCTGGTCACATGTATCGCGATTGCCAGTACCGACGGATTGGTCTGCGGGGATACCATCCGGACGCCCGTTGCCCGCGCTATGGCGAACGCCCGCACGAAATCGAGCAATACTTAGAAAGTAACCGGCTTCCTCCTGCCCAACAGCGAAGACAGTCACGGTCGCCTTCACCTCGTCGGTACGCGTCACCGAACCGTGCTCGACCCGCTTTTGATTCCGCTGGAGTCAACGGTGGAAGCCCGCGCCGGGGAAACTGAAAACGGCGACCTCCGGGGGTGAGGCCGCTGTCATGCGAACCGTCAAATATCCTCCGCCGACGCCATCCCCTCGCGACGTACCACTGACGCCTTCATTCGCAACTGCAAAAAAAACTTCTGCTGCTATTACTGCTTCAATCGACGGTTATCCAGTAACTGCACTTGTAGATACGGGAGCTGACTACTCGGTTATGAGTGCCTCACTGGCGACTCGGCTACGCAAGGTGCTGACAGCGTGGGACGGCCCACATCTGATTACGGCCGGAGGACACCTCGTGTCACCCATTGGACGATGCACCGCCAGACTTGCAATTTCTACTTCGACTTTCGTAGCGTCTTTCCTTGTGCTGCCCAAGTGTTCTCGGCTAGTTATACTGGGCATGGATTTTCTCCAGGAATATGGGGCGATCATTAACCTTCGTGACTTGTTCGTGACTTTTTCTAACTATGTTTCTTCGGATTCGAATGTGGCGGATGAACATCACCGCGCGGCTTTACGCGTGGTCGATGACTGCGTGACGTTACCGCCTCGAAGCAGCATCTTCGTCCTCGTTGAATGCCCTCAAGAACAACTAGGAATAGGCATCGCCGAAGGTAACCTCACCATATTGCTGGATCGCGAAGTCGGCGTCGCACGAGGTCTCGTAGAGCTCCAACATAGGCAAACCACGATTCTAGTTACGAACTTCAGTGGCGAATACAAACACTTTGCGAGGCATACCACCATGGCCTACTTTGAAACGGTGGCCGAGTCCAACGCCTGTGCTTCGGTAACGACAATCTCGATTCCGGAACCCAGCGATGTGGACTTGACCAGTCACATCAACGTCAACCCACAGCTCGACCAAGACGAGAAGGAGAGGCTCCTTACTCTGCTATCGTCATTTAGCGACTGTTTCGCCACCACGTCGAAGGTCAAACAGACTTCTTTAATCAAACACAGAATAATCACTGAACCGACCGTCCAACCTGTTCGCCAACACGCTTATCGCGTGTCGCAAAGAGAACAGGATGCTATTCGTCATCAAGTGAAACAAATGCTCGACGATGATGTCATTCAACCATCGACAAGTCCTTGGGCTTCACCTGTTGTATTAGTTAAAAAGAAAGACGGTTCACTAAGATTCTGTGTCGATTATCGCAAACTGAACAAGGTCACGAAAAAAGACGTTTACCCACTTCCTCGAATTGACGACTCCTTGGATCGCCTGCGACATGCCCGTTACTTTTCTTCAATGGATCTACGTAGTGGGTACTGGCAAATTGAAGTTGACGAACGGGACCAGGAAAAAAACGGCGTTTATAACACCCGACGGTCTCTATCAATTTAAGGTCCTCCCTTTTGGATTGTGTTCCGCTCCGGCCACATTTCAACGCATGATGGACACAGTTTTATCTGACCTCAAGTGGAACTCGTGTTTAGTCTACTTAGACGATGTAGTTGTTTTTTTCCACCACGTTTGAACAACACATCCAGCGGCTTGAGGCGGTTCTTCAAGCTATCCGCACCGCCGGCCTCTCCCTGAAGCCCGAAAAATGTCACTTTGGCTACGAGGAGCTCAAATTTCTAGGTCATATTGTCAGCAGCACCGGTGTGCGCCCTGACCCTGACAAAGCCCTGGCAGTTGCTCTGTTCCCGATACCGAAGACAAAACACGATGTCCGCCGATTTTTAGGGCTTTGCGCGTATTACCGCCGTTTTGTACCCAATTTTTGTGAAATTGCCGAACCTTTGCAACGACTCATCAAGAACGACGTCACATTTGTTTGGGGCCCAGCACAATCCGACGTCTTCCACGACCTTCAGCGACGTCTACAGACACCACCGATCCTTGGTCACTTTGACACCGAGGCTGACACAGAAGTGCATACTGATGCTAACGTTGGTATCGGAGCGACACTCGTTCAGTTTCAAGCTGGTGTTGAGCGCGTTATTGCGTATGCCAGCCGAACCTTGTCCGCTGCTGAAAAAAACTACTCAGCAACTGAAAAAGAATGTCTGGCAGTCATATGGGCTATCCAGAAGTTCCGCCCATACCTGTACGGACGCCCCTTCCGTGTCGTCAGCGACCACCACTCTCTCTGCTGGCTGGCGAATCTCAAAGATCCTTCAGGCCGTCTCGCAAGATGGAGCCTTCGGTTACAGGAATTTGATGTGACCATCGTCTATAAGTCTGGCCAGAAACACACTGACGCCGACTGTCTCTCCCGCGCCCCCGTCGAACCCGCACCACTAGATACTGACGACGATTCTGGTTTTCTTTGCACTCTTCCGTCTTTAAACCTTGCTCAACAGCAACGCCAAGATTCCGAGCTCCAGCCCTTGATTGAATACCTTGAAGGACGCCGCCCACAACCCCCACGGCTGTTCGCGCGCCACTTGTCCTCTTTCTGCCTACGTGGCGACATCCTATACAAGCGGAACTTTCACCCTACGGCAGCCGTTTTCCTGCTCGTTGTTCCCGCTACTCTCCGCGACGACGTTCTACGTGCATGCCATGACGAACCAACGTCCGGGCATCTTGGTTTCACGCGTACTCTCGCGAGGATCAAGCAGAAGTACTATTGGCGAAAACTCACAAAAACCGTGAAGCAGTACGTCAGAAGTTGTCGAGATTGCCAGCGCCGCAAAGTTCCACCACTAAAACCAGCCGGTCTGCTTCAGCCTGTCCGACCTCCTTGCTCACCTTTTGAACAAGTCGGGATGGATTTACTTGGCCCATTTCCCAAGTCTTCGGCTGATAACCGCTTGATCGTCGTCGCCACCGATTACCTCACTCGATACTGCGAAACACAAGCCGTTCAGCGAGCTACTGCTTCAGATGTTGCTAACTTCTTTATCAAAAATATCGTCCTTCGACATGGTGCTCCCGCTGTCGTCATCACAGACCGTGGGACGGCCTTCACTGCCCAGTTGGTCCGAGACATTCTGCAGCTGAGCGGAACAACGCACCGTACGGCAACTGCGTATCACCCGCAGACTAACGGTTTAACAGAGCGTCTCAACAAAACGATTGCGGATATGCTTTCCATGTATGTTGCCGCGGATCATAAAAATTGGGACGAACTGCTCCCGTATGTGACATTCGCGTACAACACTGCCTTACAAGAAACCACGGGGTTTCCTCCTTTTCGTCTGGTCTACGGACGCGACGTCACCACTATGCTCGACGTGATGCTCCTGCCAACTTCGTCTCAACCTACCGCACCAGATACAGACGCCTTTGTTCAGCGTGCCGAAGCAGCGCGGCACCTTGCGCGGCAACGAATTCTATCCCGACAAAGTCAAGATGCTCGTCGATACAACATGTGCCATCGAGACGTCACATACAACCCGGGAGATCTTGTATGGGTTTGGACCCCTATACGTCAACGCGGCCGGTCAGAAAAATTATTGCGCCGATACTTTGGATCCTACCTAGTTTTGCGTCGTCTAAGTCCTGTCAACTACGAAGTTATTCCAGCCGACACTTCGCACCACTCCCGTAGACCACGTTCCTCTGACATTGTTCATGTTACCAGGATGAAGCCTTACCTTTCGCGCTGACTCCCATCCACAAACTTTGTGATGCGGCCCCTGTCGTCTCGTCCGTTGTCTTTCTCATTTCTTTTATTTTTCCTTGTGGCATTTAACATCTCCCCAACTTTATTTATTTATTTCTTCTTTTTTTTGGAGGGAGGGGTAATGGCACGCACTAGTTACGCTAGAGGTCGAGGAAGAAGAAGTGTGCGTGGTAGCTGCTGCAAACACGAACTGTAAACGGCTGTTCGCTTAGAACTGACTGGCTGGCTTTTCCTCTCGTGACAATATTTACTGTTATAGCAATTATATGGACACTCCAGGTGAAATTTTGCTGCCGTCGTCGCCGTCGTTGTTGCGGTGGGGCTCCACATGTTTAGAAAAAGTTTATTTCAACAAGAGACGACACAAACACTGAGTCCCAATCACGGCGCCATTCCACGAGGACGATGACATATACAAAGTACGAAGCATTGTATACATGGCACGTTTTGAAAGAAGTGTCCCAGTCCACACTCACTAACACATAATCACATAGACCTACGGAAACGCACAGTTACACAAAGTAATTGCCACATTACACAAAGTGAGGTTCAATATATACAGCCTAAACAATGGTTATGTACGTGAAATGATGCTATATTTAGAAATATGTATGTTATATATGTTTATGCGTACTGTACAAGCAATGAAAAGTAGATTGCTACACTATCCAACCGCCAAAGTTGCGCAAACCAGGTTATATGTTCTTGAGTAAATTATTCCTCAGAATATTGAGATTCACAGCCCGCAAACAAATCTCATGAAACGCAACATTCATAGCGAACGGCTTTTAACTAAATAGACAGGCAACCGCTCAGAACATGAATCGAGATAACCACGCCGATGGAAAGATTGCCTATCATACTGGCTAAAACTATCCGTGTTTTTCTGATTAAACGTGGATTTATATTTTTAATTCTTCACTGAAGTTGGGAAAAATAGGGCGCATCGATGTGAGCGCCGCCTCCCGATTGTGGCACCCCTGTGTTAAAAGGGACTAGGAACAGACTTGCTTACTTACTGGCGAGAAATGAACTTTGGCGCCACACGCGGCAAAAACATGAAGACGCATAAGTTACCTGTCACGTGACCTTCTACTAGTGCACGTGGTTCCTGGTTTTTCTATAAGTATAGAAATGCAGTACACTTTCCGTGCTTAAAGTAAGGGCAGGGGGGAGGGGGGGGAAGCTCGGCAGGTCAACTGTAGCACTGCGGCACCCAAGCGCTGGAGGTGATTTTATTACCAGTAGTCCCTTGCACAAGGCAATTTTAGCTCTCCAACTTTTCGATTAGTGATTTAATCGCGACTAATTGGCTGATGTGGCACGAGCAAAATCAGGGAAGCAGGTACTGTCATATAGCTAGCATGCATTTCCCCGAGGCAATGCAGAATACGGTCACCACCTTTGCTCGACAAAGATTTTCGGCCCAGCATCTACTTCACGAGCCACCTCAACGTAAAGCATATATATACCTGCTCGTGAATTGGTGAAGGTTCGCCTTGGTTTCTTTAGTTTACCAGTTAATTTCCATTTATTTAGTTGTGAATTATGAGTGTTTGCTGTGTTATACCAAAGACGCAACAAGGGAGAGGGATGAGTACGCGTACGAGGGGGGAGGAGGGAGACCGTTGAGCTGCGCATCGAAACTCAATCAGAGCCGCCGCTGCGCCCTATCTTGGAGTTAATTTGCGGCGGGGTACAATGGCTAGGGACCAGCGATCTCTTATGACTTCGTATTCGCTCTGTCCTTGCGCGCCTAGTGTAAAAAGTCGCGTAATTTTTAGTTTCGGGGACGCGTTAAAGCTAGAGGCAGAATGAAGCGTTTATTCCGCCGCTGCTGCCGCTCTTCATCACGCCATTGTTCTGACAGCGAGTTTTCCGTGGTTATCGAGTAAGATGCGTTTAGTTTGCCTGTGCGTACGATAAGACCATACTTGACAATTAATTTAGTAGGCGAATGCTTACTGAAATTTGTATGGCCAATAAAACTGCTAACCTTACTCCTTATAGCTGTTTAGTTATTTACTATCGCAATCAATGCTTCACCTTTCAGGCGTAAATATAGTTATTTCCCAGCGTGCTTTTCGTCTTTCTTTTTTTTTTTTGCATCCTCTACTGCTGCAATCCTTTGCTTTCTTCTATCACCGTAGCACAAATCGTAGTGCGACGCTGACGTAATGCGGAGGTTGTGGGTTCGGATACCACCGGCAGCATGTTATCTTTTCGTCCGCATTCATTTCCCTTTCATCGTTCCATTCTATATTTCAATTTTAACTATGGCGGCTGATTTCATCTGTACTTTCCTTCGCTTCATTGTCCGTTGGCTTTTTATGGTCGCGATTGGAAAGATTCGAGACCCTCGGGTTTCCCTTCTTCTCGCGGATATATGTGTCAAACATACGAGAGATACCTTTACTGACATTTCGGCAGGTGGTCCTGCGTTCATCAGAGTAATCACTCTTCTGACGAAGGCAGGACCACCGTATGTATATGTAGGTCAAAGAATAGAAGCACATAGAAAAAAATCTGGAGGACACTTAAGCTTCGCCTTTAAGAGTGGAACGCGATAGCAATCAAAGATCCCTGACTGCTTCTCATGCTTCCCGGCGTATGTAACTGTAATTTTTTACCAGGAAACGCTGGCGGCAAATACGATACGCGAAGTTGGTCTTTCTGGGAGAAATGCAGCCTCTTGCGTTGGCCGTGATGCGGCGAAGGCAAGCACCACCTGGAGGTGCTGCAAGGAACAGGGCGCACTGCTCCGCAGCCTCCAAGATATTCGCGCGCCGGCATGTGCAAATGACGGACGCCGTGGCCGGTCTATAAATAGTAGAAACGCTGGAAAAGTGGTTCGTTTTGAGTTCTCGTGTAACAGAATTATGTTTTCTCGTATATTCAAATTACAATAAGACGCTATCATGCCTGTATATTGTGTGTAAGTCGTACAATTTTTCTACGTACTTTAGCTTGACGGAGAGGCTGTTGCAGAGACACAAGAGAAAATAGCCAGATGTAAAAGGAATGAACTGCATGAGGCATCAACGTTGGTCTAGTTGGCATTGTATATTTGGACGGGGTAAAACCCTCGTGGCACCGCAACAGCCTCTCCGTGTATTCAAGCCACATCGTCTCATCCAACTGCCATGCTTGTTTGCTTGGTCAGCGCTTGTGTTGTCATTCTTTTACGTGTCCTCGTCTTATGCACTGTTTACCCCGTCCAAATAGGCAACACCAACTAGCCCAATGTCGGTCCCTCATACGAAAATTGTATTTGTAATTGAACTTGAACATCAGAGTGGGTTATTTATAAAGCACTGGAGACATCATGTACCAGACTTATGCTGTGAAGAATTTATCATGGCAGCTACCATCACCTACAGGGTGACTGTAGCATGAAGTAAAAAAAAAAGGAAAACTTCCATTTTTTTTTCTACCATTAAAGCGTAAAGTAGCTTTTGTGCTGTCGCCTCCGCGGCACGAGCAATGCCATGAAAAATTAAAACAGACCAACACTTATTTTTCATCCATGCATACCGATCTGCACCGTGGAAGTACATTCTTAGTAAGCAATACTTTTTCAATCAGCCACTCACAAGTTCTCATTTGAGCATGGCTGCTTTGCAGGCTTATTCTTTAGTTGATTTATTATACACCTTGTTGTTTCTGTAATGTAAAAGCAGTTTGCCATGGGAATGTGACTAAACGTTCTGTGTGCAAAAAAAGAAAGAGCTACCACTAACATTTCTTGTAATAATAAAGTTTATCAAAAGAAAAACCGCGTCCACTAGAAAGCAGTGTTATGAGGCTAGTGAAACACATGTGCATCATGTGGCCAATCTTCCACACGAGGTCTTAGCGATTTTCTAGCGCATTACTTTTCTCCGTTTGCCCCCTTTTTGGAGTTATTACCCCTTACAGAGAAATGAAGCTTTGGTGTAACATAGAAGCTGATTGCCTTCACTACATGAAATTAGAGCTCAGCTGAAGGCTTACTGCAACCAATATGTTGCACATGCCCCTTGCGCTCACATGGGTGTGCCGTAGCGGGCACTCCCGATTAATTATGACTACCTGGGGTCAGTGGAGTGATTCGGCTTCACGGAACCCAGTATGGCTGCTCAGCATGTCACCCCCCTCCCTTACCCCACTTTTCTTTCCGCTCCTTCCTATATGTTAGGGTACATTTTGTAGAGTGAATGTGAAATAATTTAAAAGGGCAACACTCGTATGTCTGCCCGTAATTCAGCATTTATTTCTGTTAGAAATTAAAGAAATAAAGACAACCTGGTAGCAGTTTGACATGTCACATTTTTTAAGCGTTCTAGAAATTCTGCAGTTAGACACTGCACACTCTAAGCCAACAGCCCATTTCGTTGACCCATTCAGCTCCCCAGGGCACTGACGTCTACTGCACTCGGCTACGAGCGGCCGAGAAGACAAAGGCAGCTCGAGTGGCGACCGCAGCACAGTGTTGCGATTCGCCTGCGACACGTGGTTTTGCCGGCGCGACTGCGGCGGGGCGGCAGACATTTTGGCCCGATCGTCGTCGCCGCAACACTCATCGCCAGGTGTTTCCAGGCGCGACTGCGGCGATGCGACCGCCTAGGGATCATCCTCGCATTCCAGTCATTGTGCCCGAAACAGGCGATGCCAAAGCAGGGATCTCATTCCAGTTATTGGGCCCGAAACAGGCGATGCCAAA
Source organism: Dermacentor variabilis (assembly GCF_050947875.1). Taxonomy (NCBI): domain Eukaryota; kingdom Metazoa; phylum Arthropoda; class Arachnida; order Ixodida; family Ixodidae; genus Dermacentor; species Dermacentor variabilis. Next base: position 93,322,744 of record NC_134572.1, on the reverse strand, counting down.
GCAGGGATCTCGTTCCAGTCATTGTGCCCGAAACAGGCGATGCCAAAGCAGGGATCTCATTCCAGTTATTGGGCCCGAAACAGGCGATGCCAAAGCAGGGATCTCGTTCCAGTCATTATGCCCGAAACAGGCGATGCCAAAGCAGGGACCATCTTCTCATTACAGTCATTGTGTCCGACCGGCAGCGCCACGACAGGGTGCTACGAGATCGTGCTCGACATGGTGCTACGGCATCGCTACGACAGTGTGCGTCACCATTAGCCCATTGTACATTCACGTGCTCGTCTTTTGAGGGGTTCCTTCTTGCCCTCAACTGCGAGAGTATAAAAACAGCTGCCCCCGGACGCCAAAAGGAGGGCTCCGATTTCTTCTGTTGAGTGAAGTGCTCTCCCGTCTCTCTACTTCGGTCAAACCTGACCGCCAACTCTTTGCGATGTTAAAATAAACAAGTTGTTTCGTTGTTACCAGTCGACTCATGCTTTGCCGGGACCGTCGGATGCTTCCAGTTGTACCCCAGGCCGCCAGGCCAACGCTACCCTTGGGGCTTGCGACCCAGGTACAACCTCGGGCGTCAGCGCCGAGTTCCCAACAGATCGTACCAGCAGTCCGATCCAAACATCTGGTGGCAGCGGTGGGATCGCCTACGACTTCAAACAACGGTCTGCCAGCGGTGAGATCGCGACAACGGAGGCCAGCAGCGAAGAGATGCAGTTGACTGTATGCTGAGCAGCTCAACGACGATCCGGGAGCAGTGCAACGAGCCCTGTGTGACGACTGGTTGCCTGCAGCGGAACGACTGCGTGGAATTCCTGCCTGCGAGGTTTGGTGAGTGCGGGACTTTCTTCTTCTGAGCTTTGCCAGGCTTTTGTTAGTGTTAGAAACAGAGCTGGTAATTGTGGTTGTCGTTGCTGCCGGGTTAGTTGCGGCAAGACAATAGTAAGCAGTAGAGAAAGCAGCATTCAGAGCAGCCATGGATTTGAAGTCGTTGCGCAAACCGAAATTGTTGGAGCTTGCAAGAGAGTTGGGTCTGGATGTCTCAGACAAACTAAGAAAACCTGAACTGCTAAAGGCTATTCTTGAGTTAGAGGCTGAGGATGACGAGCTGTCGGAATGCCTTGAGACTATTGAAGAGAGGGAGACTGCAAAAAGACAGGAGCGCGAACTTAAAGAACAAAAAGAGAAAGAAAAAGAAGAGCGTGACCATCAACACGCTTTGGAAATGAAGCGTCTCGAGATAGAGATGGAACGCGCTCGTAATGGAAGTCAGGCACACGGTGCAGGAGAACGCGTATTGTTCAAAATGACTGACCTAATGCGGCCGTTTAAGCTTGGAGAGGACATTGGTTTGTTCCTGGTTAACTTTGAGCGAACGTGCGAGAAGCAGGGGTTCTCTCGGGAAACGTGGCCACAGCGCTTGCTCACTTTGTTACCCGGCGAGGCGGCCGACGTAGTCGCTCGCTTGGATAGAGAGGAAGCAGAGGATTTCGACACAGTGAAATCGAGTCTTCTAAAAAAGTACCGGCTGTCTGCGGAAGCGTTCCGTCGGAAGTTTCGGGAAAATGAGAAAGGCAAAAGTGAGTCATATACAGAGTTTGCGTATAGGCTTATGTCGAACATGCAGGAGTGGCTCAAAGAAGAGAAAGCGTTTGGTGACCACGATAAAGTTCTGCAGTGCTTCGGGCTAGAACAGTTTTATAGTCGGTTACCGGAGAACGTGCGATACTGGGTCTTGGATAGGCCAGACGTGAGTACGGTGGCTAGAGCCGCTGAGCTAGCCGAGGAGTTTGTGACGCGTCGAGCTCGCGGAGCTAAGGACGGTCAAAAGGGTGAATTTGGCTCGAAGTTTGAGAGGCCGAAGTTCACGCCCATGAGATTAAAGGGGGACACGCGTAGTGCGGATGCGAGCGAAAGCAGTCCGACCAAACGTAAAGAGACGGCGGCAGCCAAACGCAGAAAGCGGTTCGAGATGAGGCGAGCGCGCTTGTGTTATACGTGCCAGAAGCCGGGTCACTTTTCGGCGCAGTGTCCGGAAACAACACCAAAAGTTGTGTTTTTTTCAATAGGCAGCACTGACGAGAACATGAAGCTTCTCGAGCCTTACATGCGAGACCTCCTCGTGAACGGGAAAGAGTGCCGAGTGCTTCGCGATTCCGCAGCTACGATGGATGTAGTTCACCCCTCCTACGTAGAACCCCATATGTTCACGGGCGAGTGCGCATGGATCAAGCAAGCCGTGGAAGCTCATAGCGTGTGTCTGCCGGTAGCAAAAGTGCTTATTGAAGGACCTTTCGGAGCGCTTGAGACAGAGGCGGCAGTGTCATCTATGCTGCCACCCCAGTACCCGTACCTATTTTCAAACAGGTCCGATCACCTCCTGCGCGAGAAGGGGCTTTTGTTTGGTGAAGCTAGTGTTCAGGCCTTAACCAGATCGAAGGTTCGGGAGCTCGCTGCAAAGGCGGTAGTTGCGGGGCCGACGTTATCAAACAACGAAAAAGGGTCAGAGGCGCAGCAAGCTGATATTCAGAGCACGCCCGAACTGAATAAAATTGAGTCTGTAGCGTTGAAGGCGCCAGATACTGGAGAGGAAAATCCCGATTCGGGAAAGTTAGAAGAGCTATCTACTGATTTGCTCATCGCGCCTACGTCAGACGGACTTGATAGGTTGCTAAAAGTCAGCCGGTCGGCTTTGATAGCCGAGCAAAAAAAGGATGGCAGCCTGGAAAACGTGCGCTGCAATGTCAAAGAAGGTATCGCCAGGAAAACTGCGCGTTTTGTGGAAAGGGGTGGAGTCCTGTACCGGAAGTATCTAGACCGCCGAGGAGTGGAGTTCGATCAGCTGGTCGTGCCTCAATGCTATCGTCAGGATCTGTTGCGCTTGTCACATGGGGGTTCGTGGTCCGGACACCTAGGAGTTAAGAAAACTAAGGACCGTCTCTTGCAAGAGTACTATTGGCCAGGGTGTTTTCGGGACGCAGACCATTTCGTGAGGACATGTGACACTTGTCAGCGGGTGGGCAAACCAGGGGACAAATCGAGGGCGCCGTTGAAATTGGTACCTATCATTACGGAGCCTTTTAGACGGCTCGTTATTGATACAGTGGGACCTCTGCCGGTAACAGCCACGGGGTACAGACACATTTTGACTGTGATCTGCCCAGCGACAAAGTTCCCTGAAGCAGTGCCGCTTAAAGAACTCAGCTCAGTTGAGATAGTTAATGCACTACTGTCCATATTTGCGCGAGTTGGTTTTCCTGCAGAAATTCAATCAGATCAGGGCACAGTGTTTACTAGCGCTTTGACGACAACTTTTCTCGAAAGGTGTGGGGTAAAGCTGTTACACAGCTCAGTGTACCACCCACAGTCGAATTCCGTTGAGAAGCTCCACTCCGTCATGAAGCGCGTGTTGAGAGCCTTGTGTTTTGAACATCAAACTGACTGGGAGCTGTGTCTGCCTGGGGTGATGTTTGCTTTAAGGACCGCGCCGCATGCAGCTACGGGGTTTTCGCCAGCTGAACTGGTGTACGGTCGCTCGCTTCGATCTCCGCTTCGCATGCTTCGAGAATCATGGGAAGGTAGGGGCGACGACCCAGTCGTGGTGGAGTACGTGCTTAAGCTCCTCGAACGCTTAAGAAGGGCACAGGAGTTGTCAGGTGAAGCAATGACAAAGGCCCAGCAGAGGGCCAAGGTTTATTATGATCGGACAGCCAGGGCCCGTCGTTTTGAGGTTGGCGATGAGGTCATGATATTGCGCACATCGCTAAACAACAAACTAGACGTGCAGTGGGAGGGCCCAGCACGAATTGTTCAGAAACTGTCGGACGTTAACTACGAGGTAAGTCTGCCAGGAAAGAGGAAAGCACAGCAAGTTTACCACTGTAATCTGCTCAAACCTTATAGACCAAGGGAAGCAGTGGTGTGCATGATGGTAAACGTTCCTGAAGAGCTTCCAGTCGAGCTTCCGGGACTAGGCTCAGTGACGAACAGGGAAGACACCGGTCAAGTCATTAGTGACCTTATCAGTAAAGCACCGCTGTCGCCTGAGCAGAAAACCGAACTACACCAGCTATTACAAGAGTTTCAAGGTCTGTTCTCTGAGAGGCCTGGTAGGACTTCTGTACTTACTCATGATATAGAACTTACCTCCACAGAGCCAGTACGATCCAAGGCGTATCGGGTGTCACCCCGCCAGAGCGATATTATGGAGGCTGAGGTAAAGAAAATGCTACAGCTCGGTGTTATTGAGGCAGGTGAGAGTGATTATACCTCCCCTTTGATTTTAGTTGAGGTACCGGGCAAGGAACCTCGTCCTTGCGTCGACTACCGCAGGCTTAATTCCATCACTAAGGATCAAATTTATCCGATCCCTAACATCGAGGAGCGCCTTGAGAAAGTTAGTAGCGCTCAGTTTATTTCCACCCTAGATCTTGTCAGGGGTTATTGGCAGGTTCCACTTACAGAAGAGGCTAGTAGGTATGCGGCGTTCATTTCACCAATGGGAACATTCCGTCCTAAAGTGTTGAGTTTTGGTTTGAAGAACGCGCCATACTGTTTTTCAAGCCTCATGGATAAAGTGTTGCGGGGACAGCAAGAATTCGCTTTACCGTATGTAGACGACGTAGCGATATTCTCCGCATCCTGGTCTGAGCATATGACACACTTGCGGGCAGTGCTAACCCGCCTGCGCGAAGCGGGCTTGACAGTCAAGGCTCCTAAGTGCCAGTTAGCACAGGCCGAGGTTGTCTACCTCGGTCACGTGATTGGTCAGGGTCGTCGCCGCCCCTCTGAAATAAAAGTGGCCGCTGTGCGAGACTTTCCGCAACCGCGCACAAAGACCGATATTCGGTCGTTCTTAGGTGTCGCCGGCTACTATCAGAGGTACATCCCTAGGTACTCTGATATCGCGGCTCCCCTGACGGATGCTCTAAGAAAGACAGAGCCTCAAACAGTCGTCTGGGACGAGACCAAGGAAAGAGCTTTTAGCGCCCTAAAGAGTGCCCTAACAAGCCAGCCTGTGCTACGATCGCCAGACTATACAAAAGAGTTCATTGTTCAGTGCGATGCTAGTGAGCGAGGCATGGGCGTTGTACTGTGCCAACGGGAAAATGGAGAAGTAGAACACCCCGTCCTGTATGCTAGTCGTAAGCTGACCAGTCGTGAGCAGGCGTATAGCGCCACCGAGAAAGAGTGTGCGTGTCTCGTGTGGGCCGTTCAGAAATTGTCATGCTATCTAGCCGGCTCGAGGTTTATCATTGAGACGGATCACTGCCCTCTCCAATGGCTGCAGACCATCTCTCCCAAAAATGGCCGCCTCCTGCGCTGGAGCCTCGCTTTACAACAATATTCCTTTGAGGTGCGTTACAAAAAGGGGAGTCTCAACGGTAACGCCGATGGCTTAAGTCGAAGCCCCTAACGTAGGAATCAGCCTCAAAATTGTTTGTTACTGATGTTTTTCTTCCTGAGGCAGGATTTTTTTTTAACATATTGCTTTTGTTTAGTGTTTCAAAGTGATGATATGCTTTCTAGTGCAATTTTTCAATTTGTGGACGCGTTCTGAGTGATGCTAGACTACTGTAAGGAACTAGGCAGTGGTATAACAAGGGGAAAGAGCCTGGCAGGGCTTAGTGAGGGTTGTGCCGTGCTTGCTGACTGAGCGGTTGAGTTTCAGCGTAGTTCTAACGCTTGCCGGGAACGAGAACAAAAATGTGAACTCTCCCGAAGTCACTTTGCAGTGTCCCGTGCGAACCTGAACGAGAGAACGAGGCCTCCTCTGTGCGCTGCGCTCAAGAAACGTCGAGGGACGCCCGACTTCGGTTATGAGCATCATCGAGCGACATCCCTCCGGACAGCGGATGCAGTCCCCTGTCCATCGGGATCTCCTTCCCCCGGCGGGGCGGTCTGTTGCGATTCGCCTGCGACACGTGGTTTTGCCGGCGCGACTGCGGCGGGGCGGCAGACATTTTGGCCCGATCGTCGTCGCCGCAACACTCATCGCCAGGTGTTTCCAGGCGCGACTGCGGCGATGCGACCGCCTAGGGATCATCCTCGCATTCCAGTCATTGTGCCCGAAACAGGCGATGCCAAAGCAGGGATCTCATTCCAGTTATTGGGCCCGAAACAGGCGATGCCAAAGCAGGGATCTCGTTCCAGTCATTGTGCCCGAAACAGGCGATGCCAAAGCAGGGATCTCATTCCAGTTATTGGGCCCGAAACAGGCGATGCCAAAGCAGGGATCTCGTTCCAGTCATTATGCCCGAAACAGGCGATGCCAAAGCAGGGACCATCTTCTCATTACAGTCATTGTGTCCGACCGGCAGCGCCACGACAGGGTGCTACGAGATCGTGCTCGACATGGTGCTACGGCATCGCTACGACAGTGTGCGTCACCATTAGCCCATTGTACATTCACGTGCTCGTCTTTTGAGGGGTTCCTTCTTGCCCTCAACTGCGAGAGTATAAAAACAGCTGCCCCCGGACGCCAAAAGGAGGGCTCCGATTTCTTCTGTTGAGTGAAGTGCTCTCCCGTCTCTCTACTTCGGTCAAACCTGACCGCCAACTCTTTGCGATGTTAAAATAAACAAGTTGTTTCGTTGTTACCAGTCGACTCATGCTTTGCCGGGACCGTCGGATGCTTCCAGTTGTACCCCAGGCCGCCAGGCCAACGCTACCCTTGGGGCTTGCGACCCAGGTACAACCTCGGGCGTCAGCGCCGAGTTCCCAACAGATCGTACCAGCAGTCCGATCCAAACAACAGCTGCCGCTCAACGGGCTGCACCCATGGCAGTCTGCTCCTTTTAATGATGACACTGCCTGGGGTTCCTTAATGTTCCTCGAAAGGTGGCTGCCACGGCTAGGATCAATTTGGCGACATCAAGCTCAGTAGCGCAACGCCATGGCCAGCGCGCTATGGTTGCGAGTAGCTGCCTTGTATAAATGGCCGACTTTGCAACGTGTGAAGGCCACAAAGCATCAGTGTAACTGTTGACTGCTACTGAAAGATATCCTTTTTATTATTGTCCTAAGCCAGTGGACAGCGTTCCAGCTAACAGCGTCATATGGATGATCCCTCGCAACACATATAAGTAAAAAGTTACACCAATGCTTTATCACTTTCACACTTAAAAAAATTAAATTATGGGGTTTTACGTGCCAAAACCACTCTCTGATAATGAGGCACGCCGTAGTGGAAGACTCCGGAAATTTCGACCACCTGGGGTTCTTTAACGTGCACCTAAATCTAAGTACACGGGTGTTTTCGCATTTCGTCCTCATCGAAATGCGGCCGCCGTGGCCAAGTTTCGATCCCGCGACCTCGTGCTCAGCAGCCCAACATCATAGCCACTGAGCAACCACGGCGGGTCTTTCACACTTCTGCCCACCTGTTTAAGGCTGTATGTTACCAAGTGTCTGTTTGCCACAGCTAGAAACACAATGGGGTCACTGACGGACCCAGAGGGGGTCATGGGGGCCCCCAATAGACTCTGCTGAAGGAAGCAGCGTTTGGGTTTGCAGATGAGTGGCAGCCACGATGTACTCACCGTGGTTGCCTCTCGTCTGCACGTGTACTCAACTGCACGTGTACTCACGTGCACGCGTCTGTACATTGCACAGACACGTGCAATATGAAGGTTAGAGTGCAGCCACCGATGGTTCCAGTAAATATTTCGTCGGAAGGTGTTTCCAGCACAATGGAGACGAAACTGGATGAGACATTCGGTTCCTCACTCTCTCCTTTGCCTTTGATGCTCCTAGCAACAGTCAGCACTCGTACTAAGATGCACTTGCAATATTCTTTTTGTGAACCACGTGTTTATTATTACTGTTTGATAATCATCGCCCGGCATGACATGACGGTATGAAAACGCAATGCAGGGCTTACACTCCAATGATATGCAGACAACAGTTTATGTTATTCCACACAATTTTTCGTGCAAGCTGCTAGATCGCTTAAAGAAAGCCACTGTTATAATTCCATCAGTGTTTGCGCATGCATGAATAATTGGGATGCAACCATTGTGAAATGAGAACATATGATCCTGAGGATCCAGTGCACTGCGATGGTCTGGTTCAACAACGTGGACTGTTTCGTAAGCTGTGTGGGGATGCGCGAATCTCACGCGTCCCCTGATATGTTGTTTTTCCCGCATAGCTCCCGTCTCCTGCAATGCGGCTTCGCCGCGTGGCCTGGGGCCCGTGACGGTCGGTGTGGTTGAAGCGCAGTACGAGATGGCGCGAGTGTAGCGCTTTTAACGCCGCCTACCGGCGGGGTTACTTGGGCCCGCATAGGAGAAGGCTCTTCCTCTTGGGTTGCGGACCGGCGAGCGCCGCGGACGTCCCGCCTGTGCGCCGATCCATGCTTCCGGTCGCGGTGAGTCGGACTTCTAGATTTGTCGCGCGCCCATCGGCATGTTTTGTGGATAGCAACTCGGCTAGCAGGCATTGATCTATGAAAGGTGCAATAAATGCCCTTGTGACTGTTTGCACTACTGTATTGTCGTTCCTTTGTCCCAAGAGCACGGGTGTGAGAACCCCACAGCTGTTACAGCTTTTTATTCCCAGGAACTGGAACTGAACCAGTATATAATTAAAGCACCTTGAACAGACGCCAAAGTAGTATGTTCATTTATTTGGCGGGCTATGCCTGCCAAGAAAAGGTCTCAAGGTTTAAAGGGACACTAAAGCGAAACAATAAATCAGTTTAGACTAATGAAGTATTGTTTCAGAACACTGACCTTTAATGACTGAAGGCAGTCATTAAAAAAATAGCTTGATTATTAGATGAGAAAATGAAGGTCCAAGTATCAGTATTTGAATTTTGCGCAGATACCCCAGCGCTGGTTCGTCAGCCTGACATCAGGGATTCCAAAGTATGTTTTTGCATTTGGGCCACGTTGGCTGAGTAAAGGTTCTCGAAACTTGCCATGTTTAATATTTGGTTCCTTTAGAACACATTGTAGTCAATCTGTATCTCTATATATAGTTAGTAGGCCCTAGAAGATGCCATAAAAGTCCATGACGTCACAGCCACCAGGTGCGGGACCTTAAGTAGGCGTCGCCACCCGTGTTTTGTTCTTGCACTTTTTCTGGCTTACCAAGCGTCTTATAATTGTAAGAGTTGTGTTTTTGGTGTTGCAGAAAGGTAATCTATTGATGCAGAAGAAATCCTTTTTCACTTTAGTGTCCCTTTAAGCAGTGTTGCGACCTGAAGATAAGCAACCATAATGAATCAAGAAGCTTCTTACAGAGTGAAACACATACTTTAATTCCAGGCACCAATTATCACCACTCCTCAAGTCATGTGCAACTGATTATAGTGTTCACAGCACAACATGGCAATGTTAGTGAAATACCACAGTTACGTTCTGGTGTGATTTACAGCCAAAATGAGCTATGCATATCATAGAGCATAATCAATCCGGGGCCACTCCACACAGCATTGCCATTGCATTGACATATAGGCAAATAATAAAGGTGCATTAATTATAGCCCTTAGGCATGACTAAGTTATTAAAAATACTGACAGTCAAAATTAAACATCAAACAGATTAAAAAATGTGTATAGATTTAAGCTAGATAGCTAAAAACAAACGCTGTACAAATAATCATATGTAAATAATTTTTTTAGTGTTGAGCAAAAAGCACAAGAAAATGACGTGAAAGCCCATAAAACACAAATTTAGGTGGTCAGGCATAGTAGACAGAGCTCACAGTTTCCCACATAGACGGGAGCTTAAGCTAATAGGTGTGAATTCCTCAACAAATGATGGAACGACTAAGGGTATTATCAAAGGAATGTAACAAAATTAACACATGTGTAGCATATGTAACTATCAAAAACATTGTTTTCGGCAAAAGAACAAGGAAAGAACCTTCCGGTTGTTCAAAATTTACGTGTAAACTCAATAACACCACGAAAAATCTTGACATAACAAGGCTTCTTTCTCAAACAAAATGAAGGAAAGTGTGGCACTCTCAACAAAACTGCTACTATCGCAAGAAGGAAAAGCCGGAAGGGGTAGCCAGGTCAGGGAAGAAAGGCTGCCAAGCTTCACCAGTGCTGTCTACTTCATGAGTGCATGCACCACTGCCTTGGCGTTGATCGTTTTCAGGTCAATGTAGGTTTGCCCCGTGCCAACAAAAACAATGGGCTGTCCTGTGATGTAGGTCATTGAGATCGCAGCACCAACCTTGAGAGTGAAAGGTAAGCAAGAAAAGGGTCACTGGGACAAATCAATTTTTTAATATGATACTCACTTCAAAAACACAATTAACTCTGATAAGCTGCACTGTAGACTAAGTGTACATCTGTTAGGCTAAAATTCTGGATGAACAGATTTCCAAAGTCACTTCATGATCACCTTAACAGTCTAGCATACTGAGGATGTTTCCAAAGAGGATTTAATAACTTGGTAGGCTGCAGGTGAGATGAATAAAATAAAATCAGAAGTCATCAGCAGCAACTCTAAGCATGCTTTGTGATGCATCTAGTTAGATTATCAGTTAACACCAAATACAAAAAAAATTGTAATATTCTTTGAAAGACAACTACTGTAAAATTCTTAGAGATGCCCCGCCCCCCCAAAATAAGCCACCCCTGTTTTTGGCACACTTATCTAGTTTTTCAAAAACAGTGATAGATAAGACCACACGTGCACAATGAAAGTTAGCCCACCGCATACTTTAAGAAGTGAAGAGCAGGTTGTTAAAGACACAAAGAACTATATCTCATTAAAAAAACCTAGCTTATTCTTGCACAGGTAGCCTGCCCTTGCATCCAACTCAACCCTATTTGACTCAATGATTCACCCAGTTAGATTACCAAAAGAAATGCCATGGTTTTTACAGATGCCATAGTGAGGTCTATGACTTGATTAATTAATTAATTAAGGGAAAATCAGACATCCACCCGTTCGTAGCAATTGCTACAAATGTTTATGGCTTGATTTTGACCACCTCAGGCTCTATAATGTGCACCCAATCAAAGTACACAGACACTAGTTTCACACCTACATCAGGTGGGTACGGCGGCTGGAAATCAAACCTGTAACCTCTCACATCAGCAGCAGAATTCTGAACCTATGAGCCATGACGTTTATCTTCATCAATTACAATCTCCGCAGAAAGGCAAGAAAGTGCATACAAGCTTCAACCATGAGTGAAAACTGCATGCATAAGTGACAATTGGCTTCGTAAGCAAGGTTCTTTCACATGTAAAAGCCACCATGTTGTACAATGCCACCTGAGATGATTATTGAAGTAGCTGGTTTAGTAGACCTTTGAGTGAAGTGGAAGCTGAAGTAAAGAAAATTTAGTCTTTGAGTTCTATGTGCCAAAACCACAATCTAATTGTGAAGCATGCCGTAGTATGAGGCTCCAGATTATTTTATCAGCTGGGTTTCTGCCTGGGCTTATCACCGAGCACATGACAGCCTTCACATTTCACCCCTGTTAAATGTGCCCGAGATCAAACCCATGACACTGAGCTAAGCAGTGCAACGGCATAGCCACTAATGTAAAACGGCAAGTCAGACTGGTGGAATGCTTTTTGCACAATAAGACAATGCTAACCATGCTTTAAGTGTACCCCTGTGCTTCAAGCTTGTCTGCATAGTCAAAGCTCCTACGAAACAATCTCACAAGAACTAATTGATGAATTCTGATATGACTGATGAACTTCAGATAAATTCTTAACTTCTGAAAATCATTGAAATGCACTCGAACTAGGGCACACAAATGTTCTTGCATACTGCCCCCATTGGAATGTCACAGCCGTGGTCGGGAACTAGGCCCAAGACCTCACTGTCATAACGTAATAAAAAGTTTTGTTTCGAAACAAATTTCCAGAATGCTGTGTAATTCAAGGTATTTATTCCCAAGCGAGGACCTCTAAATAAAAGAAGTCACCTGTTCGCAAATTTCAGCTTCAGGCACAGCTTCACAGTATTGCTGGAGCAGTATTGCTGGAGATAGAGAATTCTGCTGCAGAATTCTTGTGCAGATTAAATGTACAAAAATATGACAACTCTTACACTGTTCGCATTCTTGATATACAAGCACAGCTTCGAAAAATTAAAAAAAAAAGATGTAACATGCATGCATACCTAGGTAGCAGCACTTTACAGGGTGTTTTCAATAAGGCTAGCGTATGAAGAATGAAGAAGAAGAGTGATGGGACATGGTTTTAAAAAAGTCGCGAAAACCAGCAATTAGTGGAGTGCAAATTAGAAACTCTGAATATTCGATTCAAACCGGTTGGTATTCGATTTAAGAAGAAACTTGGACTAAATATTCAAAATACTCTAGCCCCTAAAAATTGCTGCTATTGGGTCCTTATAGACAGCTTCGCCGCAATACCGTCATGTTATGCGGCGAGGCATAGAGTGTATTGCGATGAAGCATATTTACTCTGCAGTGAAGCATATAAAAAGCAAGAAAGAAGGCACTGTCAGGGTGCTACTATGAGCTCGAGTACCAATACTGCCTCTCCATGCATGTGTACAACAACAGGAGCCAAGTGGAAACTTCTATGCCTGCCACTATACTGGATAAGTGCCTAAAACATGGTTTCCAAACCCCAAATTTGACCAAGTCACAAGCTTGGAAATGTTTTTAGACCCTCACTCTAAAGTACTAATTGTGTACCACCACAATATTTCAATGGCAAACTTGGTTAAAACTCTGGCTTTAGAAGAAGCAAGAAAAATATCAACACCAAGGAACCCAGAGATGTACCCAACAATGAACGCTTCTGAAGAGGCTTCTTCCATGTCGGCACTATGGAAAGACTTTGATAAGCTCATCAACCAGTGGCAATTTTCACTACTATAAGCAGAGGTTCAAAGAGATGTGCATGACAAAATTTTATGTGAAAGAGAAGGCCCGTGTGATTAGTGGCATAAGTAGGTATGGTAACCACTGTCGACTCGGCTTGTGAAGAGATACCTGCTGATACTAGACACTAGTGTGTCCAGTGAGCAGCACTTTTCAGTATCTGAAGGAATTGTGACATGCCCGAAGGTGTCATAGCTCCACGAACAAATCAAGCAGCTATCCTTTCTTTATGACAACATTAAATAACAGAAGTGCTACATCGTCAAGCAAAAGTGTTGTACTAGAAAATTTTGTTGATCATAAAGCAATTATTTTCCTCCACATTATTTAGTGTGCAATAATTGAGTTTTTTTCCGTACAACTTGTATTCCAACTGTATACCAATTGTATTCGCATTTGAAAATTATTTGATTCAATTCACACTTGTTTTACACTATTTGAATTCACTTAAAATTAAATATATTCATGCACTCCTGTTGGCAATCAACTCTACTACTGCCCACATGGACTTTCATGAGCCACCATTTCTGTAGAAATCTCTGTGCACATTGTTTGTTATACCTCGAGCACAAAGTGGCCATGCCAAAACAAACATAAAAGGGGCAGAGTAACCGGCTCTCCCTTCGCAAGCTCAACTTTTCAAGATTTTATTCCACACTGAACTCTTGGAATACTAATTTGCAGGCACACAATTTTGCTACAGTCATGTTTCTGTAAGCAAAAATTATCTCACAAGAATGAAGTAACCTGCAACATTTCAAAGTGCCTCACCTTGTCGTCAATAGTGTCAAACTTGGTGAGCACAATGCCATCAATGAGGTGTGGGTTCTCCTCACTGGAGTGGTCGGCAAGGGCCTGGTTGAATTTTACAAGCTGATCCACAGCCTCATTACCAACCAAAGCCTCACCCACAAAGAGCACAAGGTCAGGCTTGTTCACTGTAATAAGCTGGAAGTGGAGATCAAGAGAATGAGGGATTCAAGATCACAGTTAAGCGCTATGGCCACTGAGGCAAGCATAAAGAAAAAAATAAAACAGCAGACTTCAGTGATTCCTACTCCTCAAAGTAAGAAAGCAAAAACAAGATGGCGATCTTCACAGTGGGAGAATACTGCTGTCAGTATAAATGAGTTTCAAACTAACAAATTCCTCAATCTATTCTATTTTTCTTGCAATTTAGTTCCACCTTATTTTCTCAATACCATATTAATTTTTCAATACAAATTTTTATGTGTAAAGTGTTGCATGTTTATTTATGTGCTATTACACAGTAGCTGCCATAAGCATGAACTACAATGTAGGAACTACCATGTAAGAACTGCCTATGAGGCATTGTTGTGGTACTGACTGTCTTATTCATGGCCCAACCTCCGTTGCAGGCATGTACCATGTTTAAGGCTCATGAATGCCACATATGCCTTATATCGACGCTATTTTCCACGAGCATGACAATGAAGATTTGCATGCCAGCACACCGCTGTCTTGTCAAGAACGATTATGTGACACACAATGTCACTGTCGTCCGCTATGGTATTGCTATAGTTGTGGCCCCCAATCACGTGCACAGACAGCATGCTGTCGGAACATGTGGAGTGCAAAAGCTTGCACTGCAGTATTTACTTGCATAATCCTCACATTTTTCTTTTTGTAGAAGATCAAAGCATGCAATAACTATGCGGGGAAAATTTACCAAGAGAACGTACAGAGTGCTAAAAAGAAAAACGAAGTGGCTGCAAAGCAGGGTTCTCCCACTAGCGACTAAAAGATCATAAAAGTACTTCCAAACAAGACTTACCTCAGCAATAAAGCCACAGGTTCAACACAACGCGAGATTTATTTGCAGACACTAAATTAAGCAAATAAATAAAGTGTCTCTTGGCTGACCTACCGTATTTACATGATTGTAAGTCGACCCCTTTTTTTAAATTTGAAAGTCTGAAGTTGGGGGGTCGACTTACAATCGAAACCAAAACATGGCCCCGCCAAAAAAAGCGATACCAATGGGAGCCACAACGTAGTTACATTTTTTTGTTTGATCTATGGCCCTACCCGTATCTTTTCACTATCCCGCGTGTTTGTTCGCTTTTCGAAAGAATTTTTCAACATTTCTGAGAATCTTACAGTGCATCATGGAGGAAGGAAATTGAGGAGAGGCCCTACCCCCTCCGCGCTAGGAGAAAAGTGTGGAGGAAGTGACGTAGTAGGTTCCCCTCTTTTTTGATGATTTTTTATTTCTTTGCCGTAGGGCTCACGCCTTTCAGACCACAATGGCGGCTCCGTTTTGGTTCTGTGCGCTCACACATGTTCCTTCGTAGGTTTGCGTTGGTCTCCGTGTTTTGTTGCGCTGCGTTATCTGGACCGTGCTCTCCCGGATGTGGCTGTGGCCAGGTGAGACAGAAGGAACTAAAGTTCGTGAAATGAACGCACATGCAACGCTGTACGCAATGTACCGTGCCACGGCAATGGCAACGGACGAAGGAATATCCGCGGGAAATTTTGCCCTCTTTGGTAGAATCATGCTAACGTGCTAATGATTGCTTAGTATTGCTGCAGAGTGCGCGGGTCCGATCAGCATGGTTGCGCGCAGAGCGGCGTGGTTTTGCGAGAAATGTAAACAAGAGAGGAGAGCTGGCCCGATAGGCGGAGCAACGCTATGAGCAACGCCAACTTCCGGCTTCACTTTAGCTTCACAAAGAGTGACATCAGGGCCTCTCCTGAGTTTCCTTCCTCCGTGCAGTGCATGCAACACTCATGGGGGAGTCGATACTTGATGTATAGAGGCTAGAAGGTTTTGCTAGTGTCACGACCAGGCCGTCACAGCTGAAATAACTTGCTATGCGCAAGGCAGATGGCGCTACCGCCCGCTGGCACGCGGGCGGGCGCAAGAAGCCCTTATGGGGGTTGTGCTCTCTGGTTCAGTCGGTTGATCGTGTGTGTGCTGCTGTCACTGCCTTGACAAGATGTTAAAGTGCTAAAGACAGTGCAAACTCTGGCACAGGTTCTCTTGTCATTTAGATTCGACACGGACTCGCTGTAACACCGACAGCGTGCCGCGGCAGGAGCAAATGCAAGCGTCACGTCGGGCCCGACCTACTGCGCCGTAAAGAAGCGTAAAAACACAGCTTGTACATGATACCGAAACGAGAAAATGAAGCGGGACAAATTGCAGGGCGGAATGTCTTTATTACACAAGGTTCTATGGCAACAATATACTAATGCCTTTCCTTGTGCGAAGTGCCCTGTGCGAGGCTACCAACAGCGCCGCATTTTCAGCAGCTTTTTCTTTTATCGCTGCGCTCTTTGTTTACTGACTATACAAGAAAATGCATCCTAGTCAAGGCGTAATACTTTATCACTTCTGTCGTAATTCGATGTCCATGCTCCTTGCAGCTCACACCTTGAAGCTCACGTCCCTGAAGAAAATGCAGAAAGCTGACCATGCTATCTGCGTGTAGCTTATTGCGACTGAAAAACACCGTAAATGTGTCCTCAAGCTTCGCTATGAGCTGTTCAATTGGCCTTGATGGATAAGCTAAGCCTCCATGGTCAAAATTTCGAGTAAGCGAGACATTGTCTTTGCAAGCCGAGTCAAACAACAAAGTGCTGAAACAAGTTGCACATTCAGGGCAAGGAAATCTTTTAAGGATTTTTCTAACAACATACCCAGCTACATAAAAAAAATTAGTCTGCTGTCACTTTTTTTTGTCTACACAGCCCTGAGGATCGCTCAGGCTGCTGTGCTCCTCGAGCAGCTGTGCATGCAGCAGAAGCCAAGTTTCCGCTATCCACTAAATTATCGACAAGTTCAGTTATTTGCACATTTTTTTCTTTGGGGACATAAGATGGTTCAAGTCAAGGAATTTTCGCTTCCTTGCATTTATTTGTTTCAAGGTCACTAGTCGTTTCTTATGCTGCCTGTTTCACTGGTTCAAGATAAGCTTTCTTGAGTATTTGCATCGTAGGCAAGTATTGCACATCGGACGTCGTCGCAGTGCAGGGTTTCGAGAAGTACGCTTTTCCATACTGTGTATGTTGGCCAGGTGAGAGAGGCTCAATCTAACAGCCAGGACAAAGTAGCAATTTATCTCGTCCTTTGAACGTAGCGTTCGTCGAAATGCCTTGAGCACACGACACAGGTTTCGTCAAGAGCCTTGTCATCTCGCGATATGTTTCGAGCCCATTCTTGCAACCGATGAGGGTCGGATGGGGCGCGGAACGACACTTTTTCTTTCGACGACTTGTAGCCACCTTTGCAGAGCGGCACGAAACACGTGCGACCTTTTTTGTCGGCATTATCACACGTGCATCGAGATACAAAAACAAATCACGCACAAATCCCAGCCCGCGCGCACTTGCCAACTGGCTGGGCAAACGGCGTGCCTAGAACAGCGCGGCCAAAGCCGCTCACCTGGTAGCTGCAGCGCCACCTACGCAGCGCATCCAAACTGGTTTCACAGGGGCCCCTTGAAATGGCGGCCGTTCAAGACACTAGGAAAACCTTCTAGCCTCTGTAGTTGATGGAAGCGCCGCTGTTCTCATTTGCGGCAGCACCCTCAGAACGGCGGCGCTTGCAGGAAGTTTCGGTAGTTAATGGAAGAGCAGACAACGCTCGCGGGTTTCTCTTTCTCTGTTTAAAGGCATTGGTATTGGTTTGACGCGTTCCACTTAACTGCCGGCTACGTGCTACTTCTATGCTTCCCCAGTCGTCATAGTGCTCCAGGCCCACTAATCGTTTGGCACTTGTTCACAGCAGCGTTTAAGAGGGTTGCTATCCTTTACGCCGAAGAAACAAATCACTGCGCAGCGGGCCGCAATTTCGACGTTTCTAAACGGATGGTGCGAGAGTGGCGACTGCAGCGAAGCGAAATTTTCACCTGTGTGACGGCAAGTGAGAAATTTCCCACGTGCCGAAGTCTGGACGCTTTCCGGAGCTGTAGGCTAAGCTTGTGGCGTACGTCGCTGAAATACGTGATTGGTCCCTGCCAGTGAAGTGCCACGTGGTCATAAAACAAGCCCAGACCTTCACCTTAATTTTAAGGTTCTGCTCCGCTGTGAGTACAACGAGTGGCTGGCGGCAGAAGACTGCGAAATTACGCCAACCGGGCCTGTCAAAAGAGCCTCCCTGACGGCTGCGTGTGGTTGGGTGCATTTGGCGTGGGCTGCTGTTCTGCAAGATGTCCTGGTGCGGTCGTTTGCCAAATTTGAGATTTCGCTGGACCACGACGCGCTGTGGGACCGCAGCAATGATGACGATGGCAGCACTAGTGAAGATGAGTAGTCCAGTGACCATGTCAGCTACTAATAAACTTTCATTATCGAATGCGCCCTCAGGTATGCTCTCCTATTTTTTTTTTTTTTTCCGGTCAAGCGATATGGGGGGGGTCGACTTACATTCGAGTCGACTTACAATCGTGTAAATACGGTACTCAAAGTCTGAGTCAAGGCTGACAACGCTGATACCAGCCTCATCGGCAACTTCAACACTGTCTGCATAGCTAAGGTCGTGCACCAGGTCATCTTTGCTTCTGTCCAAAGCTTTTGAAATCCGAATCTTTTTATAGCTGAGGACTATGAGGTCTGAAGAAATCATGGCCCATGCATCCAATATCCACGTGCAAAGGTGCTCCACTGACGGCTTCTTAATCTTGCCCCCCTGGGTTATGGCGTGTTCACCTCTGGCCATCCATCCTGCGTACAGCTTCCAAACATTATCCTTGAATGGTTTGTTCAAGGATACGTCCAGAGGCTGCAGCATCGATGTGAGACTGCCTAGGATAACGGCTAGATCAGTCTGCAGCTCCTTCGGCTTCGCCCGAACAGTCAACAAGGTGACTGCGGCAGCTGCTGATGACAAGCACTGACAAAGAAAGTAGTGCCCCTGGGCAGCGTCCCCAAGCAGTTCTGATCCAGTCAACCATAAGGTCTGCAGTCATACACCTTTTGTTTTACACCCGAATGTGAATGCCAGGAGGGAATTTCCTTTCGGGAGGGTCTTTAGTTGGAAAATTACAAAAGGTGGCAGCTTTCGTACGTTCACTGTCAGAGCGAGTGCGACAGGGCACCTTCATTTTTGAGCACCTGTAGTCCGAATGTTCACACTCCACACAGCTTTTTGTTCAACTGCTGTGCTACTCCACATGTCAAAATGTCAAACGCATGTCAAACGCATGTCAAATGCGAACAAAAACAATGCCGAGGTCAGTTGCTTCTCACATGCGACTATGCGCACTACCGAAATTTAACAAAATGGCAGAAACCTCGCCATTTGTGGCTGGGCTTGGATTGGACTAAGGCTGCGTGCGTTGTCAGTGTGCATGATGCTTAAAAGATGGCACTTGGCTGTCATACGCTATTATCATCAGTGGCTGGAACAAACAGACGACATCTGCTGCTGCACTTTTTGGGGGTGCGATGATTGCTCGAGGGGGAAAAAAAAATCCTATTTTTGGTGGCCAATATAGGGGGTGCGAGCATTATGCGTGTGCGAGAATTACACGAGTAGATATGGTAATTGCCAAGCACTCTTGTTACAAAATCGCACAGTGGTTAGCGCACCTCCAACTGTACTAAGTGCACACTGCTGCAATGACATGAGTTCAAATCCCAGTTGTGGCTGTTTTGGACAAAGTCTTTGGACAAAGTCTTCTTTTTCTTCTTCCAATGCTCTAGGGTGATTGTGAAGCTCAGGATGAGGAGGAGACCTGCTGACTATGATCACCATCGGCATAATGGAATGGACAAACGGACAAACTCAATTTCGAGCACTTAACTGCATTTGCAGTAAGAGGCTCGGTCTTTGTTCTGTTATACAGTTGACCTACGTTAATTCGATCCCGACGGCCCCAATGAAATTGGTCTAATTATGCTGCAGGTCTTAACAAGCAAGAGGCAAGAAAAACGATCAAACAAACTGCTGGTTCATTGGGCAGTGCTTGTTCAATTCTAACAAGCCCCCAAATCGAATGCACACCAACTTCTTATGGGTTCAATGTAAGAAACTAATGCACAATTGACATTAGAGCTCTTGAAAGAAAATAGAAATCGAATGTGCATAAGAATAACTTAGCAACAAAAACCTAGCATGCCTCTGATTATGGCAATAAGAATATGAAAGCAACAAATCCTTGCCTTTTGTGATAGAAATGGGAAGGAAACCCCAGAACATTTGCCGCTGCAAGCGCTTATCAGCCATAATATGAGGAGGACTGCAGCTTCTGCACTGCTTTTATGCGAAATAGAAACAGGATTTGCCCGTGCATTCAGCAAATAAAAGATTGTGGATGTACTAATCATTATTGTTTTCTTGATACCCTTGATAATTTGACATTTGGTTAGTTTGGAAATTTTTTGACTCCTGTGAAATCTGAATTAATGAGGTTTACTGTACATCAACACGCCTTTATTTCGTAGACATTCGCAACCCTCAATTGTATTTAGCGCAAAACCAGTGTGGAAGCTGCAATTCTTGTCATGTTGTTGCGACTTCCATTGTAGTGTGACAGCAGTGCAAAATGTGAGTAACTGAAATATAAAATGTTTTTAATACGTTGCGCCCGTCCCAACTTTTTTTTTTCCAAATGAACTGAGTGGAAACTGATCGTCCATCACGGCGTAGGCGGCACACTTTTCGGCAGCGGACAGCCCACAGCCCACAGTACAATCAGTTTTCATCTTTGAGAGCTTCCACCAAGTTTGTGACATCACATGCACCTGGCACTGAATTGAAATACTACCCACCACGACAACTACCAATTAGTTTGCGGTCGCTAACAATGCAATCATGGACGGTGACCGCACAGTTCTAAAGGCACATGACTTATGCAGTGTCGTGTGCAGCAGTAAATGCAAGAATAAAGAGTGATAAAGTATTTCTGCCATTCCTGTACGGTTACCACGGATGACCATGACGATTCGGGCTCTGCTGCTTCTTTTTAGATGGATGCTAGTGCCACTTTTGCTTGTTTGTGCTGAACAATTGTGGCAATAAATGCATTGGCATGCCTCAAGTGTCATCCAAACTAGAGTTTTATACTATTGAATAATGCATACGATTTCCAAAACCAGAGTGTCTGTTCGAATTATCTAATTTTCCTAATTAACAAGATTTCACTATACCTGGGGGTACGTTAGAATGGGGAAAGATAAATATCTTACTATGTTTTCATAATACAAGATACCACACAGTATACAAGACTAATCAGAATGGTAGACTCTTCAAACACAGAAACATAGTACACTCTTTAAAAATATGCAAAGAAAATTCACGCACCAACAGCTTACATTACTTATTTGGCAAACTGTAGAAAGCAAGAAAAAAAATTGCAGCATCACCAGAAAAGCCCGTGCAAATATATACTCATGCACATACATATTCTACACAGGAGAACTGGAGCACATTGTTAACACAATGTTCACAACTCAACTCACTTTTGCCAGTGCACGCATCAGGGGTTCATTATCCTGCATTCTTCCAGCTGTGTCAATAAGGACAACGTCAAGTTTTGTTTCTCGAGCTGGAACAGAAAGAGAAGAAATGTTTGCCTACCGAAGCTACTCAGCCATCTACTAGTATCACTTGGTACTAGCCAAGATGTTCTAGAAGCTTGTTTTGCTACAATACACTAACATGCTCAACACTCACAACTGAAGTTTACATAAGTTGACACATTTAGTGACACATTAATAAAACACCACCCACACAACTGGAACTGTTTTCTCATTGTTCATTTTCAGGGATACAATCATTTTCTCAAGACTTTGCATGACTAGCACTAGTTGTGGCGGTATCTATGGTTGGTAGCATTCCTGGCACTGAGCTAAGAGAGCATGCTTGGCTGTGTAGGTGCTTAAAAGCACCTGACACTAGTCATGCAAAGTCTTGTGAAAGTGATTGTATCTATGGAAGTGAATGACCAAGAATATGCCTCCCCTGGCCACACCAAGGTGCCAAATGTGATGATGGCACAAAGGTGTCTGCGGTCGGTACAGTAGAACCTCACTGATACAAGCCCAATTCATACGATTTCCTTGCGCTAACGTTCGCAATTGAGAACACAAGAAAATGACCCAATACAGTTATGCTCCTTCTTTACCACAAGTTACCAAAACACGCAATCTTTCAGTGCCAACATTCATTACGTTGCCGAACTGTGGTTATATATAATATCTTTTTCAGCCGTTCGATTCCAAGTGAACAAGAAACATTCGCAGTTCCGCCGAAAAGGTGAAGCACCGACTGCGATAGCAGATTAGTAGATAGCTCTATGAAGTAAGGATAGTAGTCTTAACCACCGTATAAACTTGTAAACATCCGCTTACTAACTAAATTATCAATGATAGAATGCGTAAGCGTGACTCAACGAGGACATAGAAAGAAACAGACACACGGAGACAGCACTGTCTTTGTGTGTCTCCTTCTTTCTACGTCTTTTTCAGTCGCGCTTACACATTCTAGTATGGATTCAAACCAACTAGCCTGTCAACATGTTTTAACTAAATTAACCAGCACGGTGTCACACACGCACAGGTAAACACGAGCACACATCGCTCTATGACAGCGGAAACTGTCTGTGAAAACGCTGGAGTTAGAAATCGCGGCAGTAGCCGCGAGTCAATTGACCTCTGTGCATATGTCGCTTCAACACGTACGATACGTCAAAAGCACAGCGCATACAAAGCTACCGGCACTCTGCAAACATAGCAGATTGCTTTGAAAATTAGGCCCGCGCGGGCGCGCACTTTAGCCACCTTTAAGATGCACGAGTGCCGGCAACACGTCCCTACAGTGTCCACCAAAGGCATCTACTACGGTGTCAGCGATTTGCATGGCCAACGCCGTAGCAGACGCCGCGGTTGTGTCTTCGCTGTACGGAGTGGTGGGTGAGGAGGACATTGAGGCCACGAAGTAGTCTCCAGAGAAGAACACCCCTCCTCCCTCGCCTCACCCCCCTGCCTCGCGTGCCACAGGAGAGGGCATGTATCTGGGCCATGTTCCTCGCTCACGCACACGAAAGTGAACAAAGTTCGCCAGCTCACCCTCACACGCTTTCACTCATACAGAACCTCACGGCAACGGCGACAGCAAAAATCCACCTGGAGTGTCCGTATAATTGCTATCGCAATAAAAGGAGCAAGGCACATGTACAATTGAGAGCAGCAGATGCCCACCACAGCAGCTTTCCTGCAGTACTCACCCACACGTGTCACGCAAACACTCACTCAGTTTCCTCTTTCAACAGCAGGAAATACCCTTGTGGGCCATCACATGTCGCAATTCATAGCTATCACCGCCAAACCTATTGCAATAAGCATCCTCACCTATCTGTTTCACAGTGCATGGGGATAACCAAAATGCAGTGCCATTCCCTGCTGTAGGCGATGCGAAGTGAATGCCAGGTTTTGCTGTGGTGGCATCATATTCCCGCACAGCCCATCAGCTTGATTTCGTTTCAGCTTCCCATCAGAGTCTTAAAACACTACGCAAGAGGAAAACAACTAAGCACATCTCTGGCAGCTCAGGTCCAGCTCGAGGTGCATTGGTGGTGCGTGTCACAACAATTCTAGCCAAGTGCGCATCTAAAAAATTCCGGCAAAAATGACCCGCCTCAAGAGCCTGCTGGCCCAGAACGAATTTGAGGAGTGTAAACTTAAGCTTGCTGAAGCTGCAAAAAAGAAGACATCTATCTCGAGCTCCACCAGCTCAGCACATGTCATCTCCTGCTGCAACATTTTGCGCAATGCTTTGTATTACGTAAATGTCAACTACAATGAAGTCTGCCAAATTTTTTAGTGGCTTCAGATCATACATTTTCCTGGTTGTTAAGTTTTTTTTACCCATTTTTCTCTAGAATGTATGAACGAAGTTCAACTATAGGCAAGTGCTGCCATTGCTATAATTAGACACAAGCGGGCATTAGGCAGCTGAGACACATAGTACCTGAGTGCTAAGCATTGAGGATGCCAAACACAGAGCATAAATGGGTATCCAGAGGGAATGTTAAAGAACACTAGAAAATCTTCTTTACTGCTTATCCCATTTTAGAACATGGCTACCAAATTCAGTAATGTGTGAGGCCTGTGCGAATACTATTACAATGTTATATAGTCAAAAGGAAAACAACATTTGAATGGGCTACTATGACAGAAATATTAACTGTGAAATGGTATTATAAATATAAACTGAGTGTTACCGTTAGATGTAGCATTTAATATGATAGAATGTCATTGGAGGAAATAAAGCAAGGTAAATTATGGCAAAGGGAAGTTTTTAGGTCTTACTAACTAGCAACACTGACATTACAGCTTTTTTTCTGCTCGTAACTAAAGGAAAGGCAAGGGGGCATTTTGTGCTAATGAATTTAATTTGACTGCATAAAATTTCAGAATGTAGTTATTCCTCTGTTCAGTGCAATCATATTCTACCCAAACAAGCTTTAAGCACCTTTTCACTTCCCTTGCAGAGCATGCTTAAGATTTCTGGTTCGAGTTGCTTGAATGTGTTAGCTTAATGCATCTTTCTTCTAAAGCCTTTGATGTTTGCTCATTACAGCCTATATTTGTTCTTGTTAAGCTGCTATCTCTTCATTGTTTCAGTTAAGTCTGGCAGCAGCTGTACACATGGCAATTCCACAAATTCTGTAACTGTTGTTGCATTTCTATTTGCTCTAACTACAGGTGGTGCACACCAGACAGTTTTCCTGGAGAAAGAGAAGTTGATTCCGTGTTGGCCGGAATAAAGTGTGGAGATGACATCAACATAACGGAGCTGAACTATGCCCTCAGTCACTGAAAAAAGCAGTGTGTGCATTGCTCCTGTTGTGTTTACTTTTTGGAGGCAGTCTGAAATTTTGAAGTTTTGTCAGCAGGAAGGGACAAAATGTAGCTGTATGTGAGGAGAGGCGCTCCAAAGAGACCGAAGAGAACGAATGTTGCATCTTTCGCTACAATGTTTCTTTGTTCTCCTGTACTGGCAACAAGGATAATGAAGTTTTCTTTAATGTCAATCATTAAGCAGAGTTCTACGTTGTCAATCTTTTGTACCTGTGTTATGCTTGATGTGTTACACTTGAATGAGAAAGTCTGATGCTCCCTGGTTCCATAAGGATTATATACAGTCAACCCTCATTACAACAGACCCTGATAATCCGACAAAAACTTTTGTTTTATCTGAAGTCCGTGATATCCAAAATGCCTCACTTCCAAAACTTTCATCGCAATGTCTAACAACTTTATTGCAAAGAGTGAGTGACGAACTTCCAAAGTAGAAAACAAACAAAAAAAAAGGTCACAGTTTCGCCCGAAAGGCGAAGCACCCTGCCTTCCTCTCTCGCGCGAGCGATATTGAGCTGCGATCATCGGCTGACCCTCACAAGTCAGTTGTCAGCCCTTGTCAAGGGCTGAAAGCATGTTTAAGCATTTCGAAAAACATTGCTGCTAATATTGTCTACTGTAGCCGATAGTGCATTGTAACACAGTCCGTTAAAAGCGAACTTCGTTGTCTAAGGCTGACAAGCTAAGGCTGACATATGGTCCGCTATATCCGAAAGTCTGTTGTATGCGACTCCGTTGTAACGAGCCTAAACTTTACTGTAATAAGGAACGAAGGCAGTGTAATAAATATTTAGAATGATTATTCACATGTTAAGGATATGAGACAATTGACAGAAATTTGACAAGAAAATTGTAGTCAAGCAAACATCCAACACGCGATAAGCACACGCACCATAGTTGATGGCCTCCATGGCAATGCCTGCAGCGTCCTTTCCGTAACCCTTCTCGTACAGTTGCACCATCTGCTTGCCGCCATGCTTCTCGGGTGGGTGCAGGGCATTCAGGTGGCGCATATGAGTGCGCAGCTGCTCCACAGCACCAGCTCGGAATGTGTCACAGGCAGCAATCAGTACCCGGCAGTTGTTTTCAATCAGCCAGAAGCAGATCTGCAAGTTTTTCCAGTTACTCGTAAGACACTGTAAGGTAAGACACTGTTCCTATGACTGTTTGTGTCCGTTTGCAGCTATGCAGAACCTTCTCGAGACTAGAGTCAGAGAAGGTTCCTAGCTAAGCTGAACACTCAGTTGCCCCGAAAGCAATGGAGGAACTACGCAACCGGCATTTTGTCAGATCTTGGTCGCATTCCTAGCTTGAACGTGAGCACTAATTTTGACAATCCTTCCGAGCACTCCAAGCTGGAGTGCAGCGCTTTGAGCGGACTAGGTGAATGTGTTCTGAGGACTTGTATATAGCCACCTAAATGTAAAGCACACCACCAGAGCATTCTTGAGTGCTCAAACAACCAGTTGAATGTACCATTTGTGTGGGCAAGTTGGTCTATATTTGTCAATAAGAAAAAGAAACATCCTTCAAGCACAGCAGCCCAATGCTCCAAACACTAGGCCATGATTACATGCATACTCCTCTTATGCCAAAGCTGACCAGTTCTTTGCAATGAATGGCACATGCGTTACATGCCAGATTCTCGTGTTCCTTCCTCAGGGCAGCTCACGCTTTTAGACGGCAAATTAGACTGCACCGTCTCTGGGATCGGCCCACATTCCCCAATACTTTCCTCATAGAAGCTAGCACTACCTAGAAACTGTGCAAAGCTGTACCAATTTCATGATCGGCCCACATCGAATGGGCCTTATTTCATGCCAGAGCGTAAATGCCATCATCGTTTTAGCATACACCACATGACATTGCCATAGGTATGTATGACTGTAACACGTGGTCGCTGATGACATCACAATGTGTTACTCTCAATTACACTCTTCCAGTGCCTATGTAGAACTCAACAGTTGGCATGTCGGAAGCTCAGATTGAACGGCCAGAGTAGAAATGCCAACAGCGTCACACTACTGTCATCACTGTCGTCTTGCTGCTGTCATCATGGGCATGCTCGCGTCAGCCACATAGCTGTTCGTCGTACACAAGCACACTGTTTAACCAGGTGATGCCTTGCTTCATCATCATCATCAGCCTGGTTACGCCCACTGCAGGGCAAAGGCCTCTCTCATATTTCTCCAACAACCCCGGTCATGTACTAATTGTGGCCATGTCGTCCCTGCAAACTTCTCAATCTCATCCGCCCACCTAACTTTCTGCCGCCCCCTGCTACGCTTCCCTTCCCTCGGAATCCAGTCCGTAACCCTTATTGACCATCGGTTATCTTCTCTCCTCATTACATGTTCTGCCCATGCCCCCCCATTTCTCTTTCTTGAATTCAACTAAGATGTCATTAACTCGTGTTTGTTCCCTCACCCAATCTGCTTTTTTCTTATACCTTAACGTTACACCCATCATTCTTCTTTCCATAGCTCGTTGCGTCGTCCTCAATTTAAGCAGAAACCTTTTCGTAAGCCTCCAGGTTTCGGCCCCATAGGTGAGTACTGGTAAGACACAGCTATTATACACTTTTCTCTTAAGGGATAACCTCATCCCTATTAGTAATGATATTGCTGGCTTTGTCTCTTAACGCATACATCTGATTCTTGCTTATTCCTAGTTTCTTCTTCACTGCTTTTAGGCTTCCTCCATTCTTGAGAGCATGTTCGATTCCATCCATATTATACTTCGTTATGTCAGTTGTCTTACGCTTGTTGATTAACTTCGAAAGTTCAGCCAGTTCTATTCTAACTGTAGGGTTAGAGGCTTTCATACATTGGCATTTCTTGATCAGATCTTTCGTCTCCTGCGATAGCTTACTCGTATCCTGTCTAACGGAGTTACCACCAACTTCTATTGCACACTCCTTAAAGATGCCCACAAGATTGTCGTTCATTGCTTCAACACTAAGGTCTTCTTCCTGAGTTAAAGCCGAATACCTGTTCTGTAGCTTGATCTGGGATTCCTCTATTTTCCCTCTTACCGCTAACTCATTGATCGGCTTCTTATGTACCAGTTTCTTCCGTTCCCTCCTCAGGTCTAGGCTAATTCAAGTTCTTACCATCCTATGGTCACTGCAGCGCACCTTGCTGAGCACGTCCACATCTTGTATGATGCCAGGGTTAGCGCAGTGTATGAAGTCTATTTCATTCCCAGTCTCGCCGTTCGGGCTCCTCCACGTCCACTTTCGGCTATCCCGCTTGCGGAAGAAGGTATTCATTATCCGCAAATTTTTCTGTTCTGTAAACTCTACTAATAATTCTCCCCTGCAATTCCTAGTGCCTATGCCATATTCCCCCACTGCCTTGTCTCCAGCCTGCTTCTGCCTACCTTGGCATTGAAGTCGCCCATCAGTATAGTGTAATTTGTTTTCACTCTACTCATTGCCGATTCCACGTCTTCATAGAAGCTTTAGACTTCCTGGTCATCATGACTGGATGTAGGGGCATAGACCTGTACAACCTTCATTTCGTACCTCTTATTAAGTTTCACAAGACCTGCCACCCTCTTGTTAATGCTATAGAATTCCTGTATGTTACCAGCTATATTCTTATTAATCAGGAATCCGACTCCTAGTTCTCGTCTCTCCACTAAGCCCCGGTAGCACAGGACGTGCCCGCTTTTTAGCACTGTATATGCTTCTTTTGGCCTCCTAATTTCACTGAGCCCTATTATATCCCAGTTGCTGCCCTCTAATTCCTCCAATAGCACTGCTAGACTCGCCCCACTAGATAATGTTCTAGCATTAAACGTTGCCAGGTTCAGATTCCAATGGCGGCCTATCCGGAGCAAGGGATTCTTAGCACCCTCTGCTGCGTCGCAGGTCTGACCGCCGCCGTGGTCAGTTGCTTCGCAGCTGCTGGGGACTGAGGGCCAGGGTTTGATTGTTGTGTTCATATAGGAAGTTTGTGGCCAAGTACTGCACCAGCGTGGCCAATCCTGCTCTGGTGAGGGAGTGCATTACCCGTTCTGGTCACCGGGATCAGGCCACACTCCAGGCCTGTTTATGCAATTTTATCAACACACAGATTTTTAAAAATTTTAATCCGGTGGAAAATTGCGCGGCACCGGTATTCGAACCACGGACCTCTTGCACGCGACGCGGGTGTTCTACCTCTACGCCACCGCTGCACTCCTTGCTTGCATAATCCTAAATGATGCTGGTTAGTCAGGTAACCAGCAAAGTGCTTTGCACAACGACGATTCCCACAGTGCGTGAAATCTGATACATTTTTTGGGGATGTTCACCCTACTGTGTGCCGTGTCATTTGCTACCAGGAGAATTTTGTAAACACAACACATGGCAAGCTTTCCAGTACTATAATATCTCCTTATTTCAACCCTCGTTAATATAAAAGATTGGATAATTTGGACTTATCCACTGGTCCTGGCAGGTGTTTGCATTAGTTAATGCGATCAAACTCTCTTTAATCCAGACAATTCTCAAAGCTTGGAGTGCAGTAAATGTACAATACAAATGAGCAAAAACAAAGCTGGCGTCCAACTGAAACAAAGCAGCCGAGTCCACATGGCCATTATCCTCAGTGTTAACCATACGGTAATGACAGAAACACCGGAATGCTTGAAGCCTATTTTTGCCTTCATAGCCTTTATTATTGCATTTATTGCCGTGCATGACACTGCGTTGTCCAGTCGCTAGTCGCCATCAATCACGATTGCCTCGATACCGATCGCGGTTTCGTCTGAAGCAGCTGCGAGAAACAGCAGTTCCGTTTTGACTCTGTGCACGCATGGGCTGTGTGCCTCCAGAAATGCGTGGTCGCCATCCATGATTGTGTTGACACTGACCACAGTTTTGCCTGCAGTGGCTGTGGCAAGCCTTCAGAACTGTGAGGTTGCCATCCATGATCGCGCCAAAAGTGACCGCGGTTTCGTCCGCAGCGGTTGTAGCAAGCAGTAGTTTCACCTTGACTCAGTGTAGCGCATGCGCAATGTCACGAACACAGCTGTGATGAGATTCTTTCAATTAATTAATCGTTGCTGAGGCACAGCCTCAGCACATGAAGTGACGAAGCCATTTGTTACCACACTGCAAGCCATTCATTAAGGAAAATCCAATACAAAGAGAAAAAGAAACTGCACAATCTAATCAAACATGCAAAAAAGAATTAAGCTTCCAAAGAAAGCATCAAAATCAGAAGGGGCCTTCAGTTTCGTGGTCTGCAGTGGAGCTGCAAGATGAACTAGAGGTGTTGACGGAGGCAGCGCTCAGAGCGTAGAAGCAGTGCTGAAGACAGGCACTGATCCTGGTCACCCTCAGGCGAACAACCCGGATTCAGTGATGCAGGAGTAAGTCCGGTTGTGGCATTGCAAAACATGGGCAGGTGGCCTTGGCACGGTAGGGGTCTCGACGCCGGATACCAAGTCCAATGGCTTCACCTCTGCTCCCGGTGCATGGGCTTCATTTCTCCCACGTTGATCAGCACCTTCCTGTTGTGATGATCGGGAGAATGCAGCGACCACGCCTCTGGAAGGTCGCCATGGTCCAGTAGAAGGCACAAAGCCCGGGCCTGATGCCAGACGACTTCACTCTTGCACCTGGAGCACTGGTGAACTACTTCCTCCATGCAGGCTTATTGCTCGACGTCTCCCCAGTTCCTTCTTTTCTTTCTCCTGGCTTAGTGTTTCTGTTCGAATTATTCTTCGGCACACTTGTGCAACCGCGACAGTGTCTTGTTGTCTTTGCATGGCTGACCCACTCCGATCACAGCACTCGCGCACATGACACATCACAACAGCAGAAGCTGTCAAGGGTGGAGAACAATTGACTAAACTCAGCAGCTACAGTTTAACGGCATCGAACTCACTGGCTACATCACAAACTGAGGGACTTTTTGTTGCTGACTGGCTCACTGTCGAAAAAATCATCGGGATGTGCAGGCAGAATTGCAAGGCACGTCTTGGATGAAAACAACGGCCCTGCACTGCAGCTGCAGTGTAAAGGAAGCACGAGGCATCATTCGCTGCTGTGAGCGCTAATCCATCGTGATATGACAAGAATCGCAGCTTCCACACTGTTTTTGTGCTGAACAGAAACAAGATTTGTTGATTCATTCAGCAAGTAAATGCACACTAATTTACTAACTACAGTGAAACCTCATTAAACCATAGTTGTCCGGAGCTCAGAAAACGTACATACTAAACGGTAGTACTGCTTAACCGAAATAGCATGAAATCGCCCACTTACCTGTCAAAAACGGAACTCTGAGAGAGTGCAATGAAAGGGGAAAAAACATGCAGTATTTATTTACTTCGCGCGACAAACATGTTATTTTCGTTTGATGCCGTGGCGGCTTAGCAGTGACGACAGCGGCCTCAAACTTGCTGAAGCTGTGAGCCAGCTTTTCAGCCAGTGCCCTCTTCTCAGCAAACACTCGCATGGCAGATTCCTCGTTGGCATTATATATTCTCCACGCACAGGCGCAGTAGTGTTGCAGAAGTCGCAGGGCATCTTTTCATGGCGGGATGCTGTTCTCGTCGCGATGATTGCATTTATGAGGCTGACGTAACGCACAGCTTCTGCCACTGTCGGGCCTGAATCGCCCATGCTCTCGCTTTCTGTGCCGTCCTTATCACTGTCGCTAGGCGACACTTCGGCAACAACAGAGGCAATGATGGCGAAAAGTCAAAGCTCGTAGCCGACATCTCTTTGCGGTCGCAGCAGCGCTGCCAAGCAACTTCTTCGCATTCCAAATGCCACACACCGTAGTCAACAGTACACCCATGTCGCGTGCCAGCGCCGACTTTTCGCATCACATTCGATAGCCCGAACGATGTCTAATTTTTATTCTAAGCTAAGCACCAGGCGTCTTTCACATCCGCGTTTCGGCATGAAGCGAGTTCTCGCTTGCACGACACCACAACGCTCTCTGGCACGGCGCCAAAATGATGTTGATGTTGATGTGGCTTAACGCGCAAATGCACAGGGCGCTTGGAGGTCGTTATGCTGATTTCTGAGGCTTGTTGTTCTGCCGGGCCACTCAATGGAGACGACGCACCACCATGTTTGCGCGACGAAAAGCGGAAACACTACGTGTTAACTGATATGTACGCAATAAGCTGGTACGGTTTATGCGGATACAAAACACATTATGTTCAAGGACACTGAGTCAGGGATTTGACTTTACTGCTTTTAAAACGAAGCTACTGCTTAAGCGTGTATGGTGTAACAAGGTTTTACTGTATTAGTCTTTTTTATTTTGTTACCCTCTATAACTTGACATTCGATTAATTTGATCTTTTTTTTTTTTCAGTCTTGTGGTATCTAAATTAACAAATGTTTATTGTATGCACATATAAAGAAAACTTGCCTTGGCCAAGTTGGTGGACTTTCCAACTCCATTCACACCGCAGAAGGTAATGACGAAGGGGCGCCCAGCACGCTGGGCCTCCAGGACGTCTCGCAGCAGGTTGACACGGCGCTTGGGTGAAAGCAGCTGCACCAGCGCGTCTACCAGGGTGGCCCGCACCGTGGATGCCACGCCCGTGAAGCTGCCGAGCACGCGTCCTTCCAGACGGGCTCCCACCGAATCGCACAGCTTTTGGGCCACATCGGCCGCCACATTTTTGGCTGCGACAGAACCACAAATGGAGGCACTGTCGCTACTAGACGGCTATGGTGCCGCAACGTTTTGAACACTCGCGGTGACATAAGCAAAACAGTGTATTCTTCATATTCATATTCATAAAGGTGATCTTCTTTCACATTTTTTATTTATGAAGTCCGTAAGTATTGCATGTATGTATCCTAAGCTTTTCTGACAAGCACAGAGAAGAAAAAAGCAATGCCCAAAGGAGAATGCATCATTTCGATGTTCCCTTTAAAGCTTTGCATGCAAACGTTGCTGGCAAGAAGACAAAAGTACCAACCACTGCAGTTCAACAATACAATGCCCCGGATCATGCTTTCCGGGAACTTATTAATAACCAGTAAAAAGGACGAGCAACTTTATTGCGTCATTCTTTTGTATTCTTGATGTGAACATTGGCACTGTGAAATTGTACAAAACACAATCATATCAACGAGGTTCTACTATATATATTCAGACACGATTGTCTGAATATATATGAAACGGGTTCGATATCACACAGCACTAAAGAATATTAAAGAATTTTTTTTTCCACATTGAAGAGCAGCACATACCCAGTGACCCAATTTGGCGTCGAAGAGGTTTATTGAAGAGTGACCACGACTCAGTGTCACATGAAGTCAATGACCCAAGTTGGTCCAACAGCTGATTTGAACATGGTTCCCTCAGCACGGCAGCCCAATGCTCCACCCACTAAACCATGAACTATCCAGTGACCCAAGTTGGGGTAAAAATAGTCAGAGACAGAAACATACCAGAAAGTGTGTAAAGTATCTTAAAAATGCTAATCACATTAGAAGCATTTACTAACTCGTGTTAAGGTGTACTTGTTAACACAGGCACTGCAGACATATGAAAGCATGTCACAACTTCAGGGACAGAGGAACAAGAGCTCAGTAGAGTGTGACCGGTTAGCTCACCAATAAGATGGTCCCTCAGCTTGTCCAGAACAGGGGCCATGTCCTCTGCTGTGATACTCTTGGATCCGACCAAGCCACGGAACATACCAAACATGCCTCCAGTCTTGCCTCTACAAAAACAATGTAGCATGAAACAAAAAGTCAGCGGCGATTTAGCGGCAAATGCGAGAGGAATATGTTAGCATCACATCCTGGGACCTCAAAGAGGCGTATCTAAGATTTAAAATGCATTCATCACACTGCAAAGTGTTGTATATACAAGAGCTCACTAGACAAATGTCCTTATTTGAGGAGCAAAGCGCAACTGACAATTGTCCAGAGTAGACCACCGTAAGTTGCAATATATATATATATATATATATATATATATATATATATATATATATATATATATATATATGTATATATATATAAACGAGAAGAAAGGGGGTTAACCGAAGGGCCCGATCTTTATTAGTCATATCATAAGAAGCCAACAAACACTGACACCAAGGACAACATAGGGGAAATTACCTGTGCTTAATAAATGGAATAATGAAACAATAAATTAATTGAAATTAAAGTAGATGAAAAAACAACTTGCCACAGGTGGGAACCGAACCCACAACCTTCGCATTTCGCGTGCATTGCTCTACCAATTGAGCTACCGCGGCGCTGTTTCCCCATTCACTTTCTTGGGTATTTATGTGTCCTAGTAGTACCTTGGGAGTGTTAGCCAGCGCCACCACTCACAGACCTTGGCGGCGGACGTGGAACGTCCTTCTAACCGCAGGCGTTACGAGAACGTGATCTTTTTGGGTGAAGGCAACTGGTCAATAAACCCAGATATGCTACCTGAAGGCATCAATGTAGCCGGATTCGAGACCCTCGTTAAGTAATAAACGAGAAGAAAGGGGGTTAACCGAGGGTCTCGACACGCTCACTCTTTCCATACGCGGCAGATTGCCTCTAAAGCCCAGACAACACGTAGGCTTGCAGACACGCAAGCTCGCATCTGCGTGCCCAAGCATGAGAAGACGGTGCGGCATGGCTCGTACGTGTCGAAACACTGTGTGATCTCGGGGAACAGTTCCTCTCTGTTATCATGGGCTTGAGCTGCCTCGCATCGGCGCGCCTGGCTACGCAGCTACGGCATGGTACATTCAATTCTCAGTCAAGAAGATTTATATCACGCAAGAAAATGCTTCTTTCCTTTTTGTGCTGATCTAACAGCTATAAAAATATAATATTTATGTTTGTAGACATCGAAGCATTTTGAAACACTGCCAATAACAAAAGTAGGAAGTGGCATCTGCCAAGGCATCTGTGAGTGAGCGCGCGCTGTCGCGCATCTTTGTAGATGCAAACTGTCATTCTTCGCAGGCGCGGCACATGTAGGCGCACGAACGCGAGTTTGCGCACGTCTGCAAGCATGTGTGTGGTCTCGGCTTAAAGCAGGCTGCACAGCTGTATATGCGCTCAGCCACGCTTCAGCCACGGCCAAGATGAGTGCCAGAAATCGAGGCACGCGCCAACTTACCCCCCCTCCCCCAACTCCACCCCCTCGCACGTGCTTGATCGCGTTACTGTGAGCTCACTCCCCTACCCTTCTTTCCCTTTGCTCGCGCGCGAAGGTGGCACTCAAGAAGCCACCACATTTTTTTTTTGTCTCACCCTCGCTCACTTTCAGTCTCACCTAAAGCAAACAGTCAGCGGGGTGTGTGATAGTATCTTATCGCACTTTAACTTTGTATGGAGCATGATGCGGCTCGACTTCAGAGGTCCCTCTTGTCGCACGGCGCGTGATTTGTGAGGTGCGTCTGGAAGCAGCCGCTTGTAATTCAATAATTTGACCACCTGCGTCCGCGGAAGTTTCCATTTATTGCATCAGCATTCCTTCGTGGTGGCAGTGAAATTTCGTTATATTGAGATCACATATGAACACACTTCGTTATATTGTCACATGGTCGTGACGTTCAAGAACACAGTAGCAATACTGTGAAAGACAAAACTAACTTTTATTGGGCGAACCTGTGCCCACAAAAACAGGCCCCACTTATAGCACGACAGCGGCGAACACGGTCGGCAATCGTCGAAAATCTGATCAGTGGGTCAAGTGCGTCGGCTTTTATACAGCAGTCGTCGAATGTTCCAGACTAATCGTTGGGTCCCGCGTGCCTTCCACAATGTTCTACACAATTCGCGTCATGCAATGAAATCAGATAACACAAGGTTCGGCAACAACAGACAGCGTACAGAAGCATCAATAACTTTCCAGAAACTTCGGATACATGCAGGCACGTCCCGTGTTGTGCGATAACATTTGTTAGGCAGCGAAATGTGGTCGCCCGATAAAGATAAGTACACGTGTCAATATTGAGGTTCTAAATACATGGTGTTCTACGGACAAGAGGTTACGAAAAGTTAAATACTTTGTTATATAGAGAATTTTGTTATATTGAAGTTCGCTATATTAAAGTTTAACTGTATAGCAGCACAGAAAAATAAGTTACACAATTTTGCTTAGTGTTGTACAAGCGTAGTTCACTCTGCTCGAAAATTCATGATGGACAAGGCTGCTGAGGGGTTTCATGTCTGCACTTTGTGTTTGCCCGACACATGCAACACTATGCCGCAACGTGTGCATTTCACATGCAAATTGGACTGCACAATGCGGCAGTTTAGGCTGCCTTGTGAAAACCACAACACAGCCTAGGAACCTTGGCACTTTTTGCCGACATGCAAGTTTAGCCTGTTACATCCGTAAGCACACCGATGAACTTGGTAAGGATTCTCACCATAGTTGTCGACTGGTTGCCGAGTGCCATTTTTCGCTACTTGTACGAGCATACCAGCATAGCAACAAGCTTCTCGCAATGATTTTCTGCCTGGCCCCACACCAGCCAGCAGTAAATTTTCATAGCGGCCGCTCTGCCTTGGTTCCAAGGCCTAACCATCGCAGCTTTGCTGTGGCTTGGCAACCAAAGTTATTGTTTAGCATGTAATTGACCAATATCTGTTTGCAGCGGCATACCTGCAAGCCTGGGAACATTAAAATTCATAGAAATTCCACGGACAGGTCAAGGGGCAGGGGGTGAATGCAAGCATTACATTAAAGTTTGCCCTGAGCACACACTTTTTATACACAAATGCACTTTATTACTGATAATTTACTTTTAGACATACTCAAGGCAAGTTTTATATAAAAATTACTTTTTCACCGACTTTGTTGTTTCAGATTTCACCTGTTCCAGGAACTTATCTGAATAAACTTGCTCAAAGCAAGTACCCTTCTAGTATATATACAATTACAATTTCTTTCTTGTATGCATTTTTAAAGTGAAGCTTTCTATGGTTACCATTCCATGATCTTGCCTGGGTCGTTCAGTCGCTGGTCAGGTTCTTGTTGAGTACATTCATATTCCCTTAAAAAATAAAAAATTAAGCGTGTCTGGTGGAGGGATGAGAAACTCGGCCCCCCAGCGCAGCAGCCTGATGCCCTTACCATTAGGCCATAGCCCTACATGCCTACTCTTCTCTCGCGCCAACACCAGTTAGCTCTTTGAGTTGATTGCCACGTGTTGATGATTACGATTCCCACACTACCCACAACGGAGGATCGAGCAATAAGCATGTCTACACGTTGATCATGATAACGATGATTTCCATACAATAGCACATATCCACAGAGGAGTGTTGGCCAAGAAGCAGGAGGTACATATCATGCAAGGAGGTTTTAAAGAAAAGCTTGATATTGTGCCAATGTCAACCAGCTCTGAAATTATTGCCGCGTGTTGATGATGACCCACAACAGGGGGGGGGGGGGGGTTTGGCCAAGAAGCGGCCGGTACATTAAAAATAAATGCTACATTTATTTGCATAATGATTGCACTCGCATAATGATCGCACCCCTGAATCTTATTGTAAAAATTTGATTGTTTTTTTCTTTCTTTTTTGCGTAATGATCGCACCCCAAACTTGTCGCAGTGATATGTCGTGTGGCAAGTCTAGTTGATGATGATCGTGCTTACCATCTGTCAAATGCTTTGCGAATGACTGCTAAAGACTTGCCAAGCAGTCTGCATGCACCAAACAGATTCTTAAGCAGATGCCCCATTTCATTGCTTTCATCACTTTCTGCATTTTCAAGAAAAAAAATCTACAACCAAACTTGCCTTTGCTTTATTATTTGTAGGCTTTATAATGGTTGTGGTCAACAACCGCAAGAAAGGCACCTTTCGGTTACTCTCGTCTGCGCTAATGGGCATGCAACAAATCGCGAGCGACAACGACAGGAGCCATGTTTACATTCATAAGTTAGAAGTGTACCCTATTCATACGTCGGCGCTTGCAACACAGCTAAGGTATTCGTCCACCCTTAGCGGAAATGCGCCGTATTAGGATTGTAGTGAAGACAAGTTCCGAAGTTTTCGAAGCATGCCCGCCATGTGTTTCTGTCACTGGCAGCTGAGCGTGCCCATCTGTTTCTGTTCCCTAAAAGTGGACATGGCTACGTTATTACCACAAACTTGCCGATATTAATGATATTATTCATTACTGAAACAAAAAAAAAAAACTGTTTCAATGCACATAATGAACTCACGAGAAGTAAAAAACATGTGTTCAGGGCGTCCGGCTTGCTCCGCCGGCCACCATATTTGTTTTGATGTCCCACACTGTTACAGTGGCAGCAGCCTGTTCGTCGACTTGTCACCCCGCGGCAAAGGCGGGATGAAAAAAAAATTTTTTTTTCCAGAGAAAATTTACCCCATGTAATGATCGCACCCTAGAATTTGCATCAATTCTCTGGAAAAAAAAAAGTGCAGTCATATGCAAGTAAATATGGTAAGAAACAATGGAGAAATACAAGCCTATAGGAGGTATGCACATGATGTCATTCGCTAGGAGTGCTAGCGGCATCCGCAGAGGCCGCCATAACTGCGGTCACAAGTTCGCACTGCCTACGCGAGCAGGCCTGCGTCGCCAAGTGGCCCGCCGATACGCATGAAGCATCAAATGACCGTTTAAATGTGCCTTTCTGACTTGGCTATCGAGTAGTACGTCTTAGGTCAATGATGGGCCTAAGCACGTACGTGCGTGGGTTGAGTGAACCAGAAAAATCGCGTTATGAAAACGAAGTGCGCTCGTGCGACTGGGTCGACCAGCTCGAACTCAAAGATCATCAGCTTCGGCACGATGTCGGACTACTGCCTTGCGTGGTCGTCGCAGACATCAAGGATTACACTGCGTATGCAACGAGCTCCGCGACCCGCGAGCAATCGAAAGCCTACAAGTCGATGGAAGGCCACAATGATCTGGCGAGCGGCTGGGTGCAGCAGCCGCACGTCAAAGTGCTCGCGTAACATGGTCGCCTTCATTACGGAATTTACTCCGCGTTGTTCACTTGCGTCGTCAAAGGATAGCGTTAAATTTGCTTCAATGAAAAAAAAAAGACCCCCCTCCTCCCCCCCCGAGAACCAAACACTGATTTTACACAGCCTTCGTAATTTTTATGCTACGTCAATTGTTCTGGTCTTGCCAAAACAGTCTTCTTTTTTTTGCCCTCCCAGTTTTGTCGATCACAGTCATTCGATGAAAAGCCACTCGCCCACCATGGCTTCTCTCAAAAGAAAACGGCGAGGTGCTGGCGGCACACTGAGCCTGCAAGGCAGGCCTGGCAGAGGCGTGCTCGCACATAGCTGCTGTGCTCTTTTACATTAAGGTTGCAGTTAAGAAGAGAGATAACCACGTGTCGAGAGGAACCCAATCTGAACATATTCCCATCACCGAGTTTCTTTCTTGTGTGACTGCTGCATCCGAACATAGCACAGTTCACCGCGACATCGAAGCTCAGTTGACGCACGGCCACGCCGGAGCGTAGTCTGTCCGGATACGTAAACATTGTAGGTAGAACAGCACTGAGCACGAGACATTGCAACGTCCTGCTGCTTATATATCAGCGACTGGATAATAAAACAAGGCGAACGGCGGGCCAAAAGATAGGAATCAGATGTTCGCGCAAGTAAGACCGCTGCCATTTTTTTCGATGCTCCCGACCGTCAACATGGCGCGGCTGCCCCAGCAACACTGTCGCCGCCTCGCGGGTCGAGCTCAGTGCATACCTCCTATATAAGATTTCACACTGTGTAACACGGGTATGCAAGAGCACTTGCATGCACCAGTTTCCTTTATGCCAAAGAGGCAGGAATACATGAGAAAATTTATAGCATTTCATCAAGCACTTCACGAAAGCTTCACTTCACAGAGATTCCAACATGTGCGTTGTATCTGCATAATTTTTTTGTGTGCGATCTTGCTCTACCTCCAGACACCTTTAACAGTTTTCTGCAAACTGAATCTGCTTTTCCTAAAACTTGATGGAGCATTTGTAAAATTGTAAAATGAGCCCAAATTCGTAAACATTACAAAATATTTGGAAGATTGGTAGGTATGCAATGCTCATACTGTCACGTTGTAGTGACAATGAATAACATAGTGAGGATAACGAACTGCTAACAAATTCTCTAGTGGGCAACCTATGCCAAGAAAAACAAGTTAGACTCAAGCACGATGATAGCAGCAAACTCAACGGCGATCGTCAAAATTTGATCTGCAAGTCAAGCGCATCAGCTTTATACATGAATCACCAAAGGTTCCAGCATAATTGATGGTGCATGCATGCCTTCCAGAAAGTACTACCCAATTCAGATTACACTCAGATTACACAAGGTTCGGTGACAATAGATACAACTATTGATAATATTAGAGAAACTTCAGATACATGCAGGCATGTCCTACATCGAGTGATAACATTTA
This sequence comes from Dermacentor variabilis, assembly GCF_050947875.1. Taxonomy (NCBI): domain Eukaryota; kingdom Metazoa; phylum Arthropoda; class Arachnida; order Ixodida; family Ixodidae; genus Dermacentor; species Dermacentor variabilis. Next base: position 93,282,711 of record NC_134572.1, on the reverse strand, counting down.
CCATTTGCTATCCAGTGAAAAGCAGTCACCGGAGGAAGATCAACAAGTGCTTGTGTCAATACAGTTCTCAGAAAGCTGTAAACCCAGTTTATCCACGGAAGCAGGAGAATGAGGAACAACTTCAAAGGTGCAAACTTTTTGCTGACATGTGCCACTCTTTCAGACATTGTGTGCGCGGATAATGCCTGAAAAATCAAACAATGCCCTTTACATGGTCTGAAATTTTGGTCACCTTTATACAATGGTTGAGTAATTAAGGTGGCGATGCCACAGCGATGTTCAAATAATCTAGCAGCTGCATAAATTCGGATGGCGAGTGCAAATTGACTTCATCTTGTCTTGAGTACGAGCCATGGCAATGGCTAAGCAATTGTTCAATGAGACTGGCACTACCAATTTTGCATGTTTTCAAATTTATGTTTGTTTGTTCATAATATTTAGAAGACTAAACACTGAAATTCACACCAAAGTGAATATCAAATAGGATATTCACACAAACCTCACAGTGTCACAAAAAGAGCTTTCCTTCTTGGAGAAAAAACATACAGAAAAAAAAAAGAGCGTAAGACCTTGAGTGTTACTACCAATTTGGGAACCTCATTACTGCATCTTAAGAAAGCCAACTTAAATGTATGTTACTTTTATTTATATTTAAAATGTTTGATTTGTACTGTATCCTTTATGCCCGTCGTCAACCCTATATAAATACGTGATATTTGTATCAGTTTAAATTCCCTAAGTGGACATTCTGATACTGTCTCTCTCAAGCACATCAGAAGTACCTTTTCATTTGAGCTAAGAACTACATTTTTAGAAATGCTCATGGCAGCAAGCATAAATTACACAGTTCTACCATCTAAGAAGCTGCTTTAGCTACTGTGATGCAATCTCTGACACATGTCAATGTCCTGAAAGCATGCCAAAAGTACAAGGACAGGGACATACAACTTACCCCTTGGTGGACTGCTTTTTCGAGCTGACATGGGCATCTTCCTCGTCAATTTCTTCCTCGCTCTCGGAATACTCCATGTCCTTAATCTCCCCACCACCTTTTCCAACCCATGAACGCTGGAGTTGCAAGGTAAAAGGCACAGGAATAATATATGGTTAGAATTCTACTTTACAAACTGCCTGTTTACAGCTGCATATGACCTAAAGGCAGATGATATGCCCAATATACCCCAATGTACATGCAGTATACTGCCAGTTCATTATAGTTAAATTTTAATATAATGTAAAACCTCCACCAAGCAAATGTGGATATAATGAACTACGGTCGCAAAGTGATAATTCTGGACTTGGCGGGGTCTACCTAAATGTCTGTTTAATCAGAAGTACTAAATATCAGATTTGCCCGAAAGTTAATCTATTCCACAAGTGGCCAAAAAAGCGTGTCAACACGTTCCTGAACACAATGTAGGGACGCTCAACTTTCACATGTCCCCCCGATATTCTTTTCCCCAATAACTACCGCATCTCCTGTAATCCAGCTTGCCCATGCAGCGGGGCACCGCCGGTGGTCGGTGTACTTGCACAGGGTGCCTACCAAGTTGACATTTCCAAATTCCCTGAGTTTTCAAGGTTTTCCATGAGTGCCTTTCCAATATTCCCTGAGTGACACAGAACTTAGTTTCATGTCAAGACTGACTGACACCATGTCGCTCGATGCTGTCACTCTAGTAAGCATGTTAAAAAGTAAATTTAAAGAAAATGACTTAGTCCAGTTTGAATACCTAGTAAGGAGCAGTGTTTATTTTATTCAAAAAGAAAACAGAAAGGAGGGGTTAGTAAAATACACCTCGAATAAAATATCCTTAAAGAGAACTGGTATAGCCCATTGCAAATCGAATCGAACATTTTCGAATACGAATAAAAAGATGCTTACAGAAGCAAATATTTTCGCATATGAGCTAGTTATATCAACTGATAGCAAGCTTATTGGTATGAAGCCCAAACTTTTTCAAAGTGAGATTCCTTCTGAGCAGATGGAAAATCAACCTCAACTGTCCCGACATACTCTCAGCTCGCACACAATGCCATAGTGTTGTGCTTCGCTCCTTTAAAGAGTTTATTTTGGTTTGGATGAGGGACACCTGCAGCTCCACATCAGCCAACACTTTGCATTTTGAGCTCAAGCTTCTTCCAAAAAGCGGCAGTACACGACACCAAACGGCAAGAAACTTAATAGCAAACGTCGAAGTAGCCTTGCCTAGCGTTGCCGTAGTGGCCAACTATGGTTGCCAGCGGATCTGAGAGCACCGATTCGAGGCGGCAAGATAACCAAAATGACAGAGGTGGTGACTGATTAATACAGTTTCGGACCTGTGGTCACGACAAAAAGTCCCGAAAATCTGACGGCAAAGGGTTCTTGCGTACGAAATTTTAGTTCTTATGCATTGCAGGATATGTGGTGGTGCCGCGAAGCCATTCGAATTATTGGGCTTGTCCCCAAAAATTGGGCGTCTGGAATATTGGTCTTGACTGTACAGTGGCAACTCCTCCAGCCAGCGACACGGCGTCAAAGACAATTCGTTACGATTCCTCTCTGTTACTTGAGCCAGCATTAGTGCGACTTTTGTTCCCTTTCAATAAAATTGCAGCTAATTTCTCCTGATAGAAGCACGAATTCCCCGAGTTTTCCCTGAGTATTTCCAGACTATTTAACATTTGTGAGAATTCCCTGTTTTCCCAATTGGTAGACACCCTGTTGCAGATTAGTGTGAGAGATGGTGCGAGTGTTGCGCTGCTAACGTCACCTAAAGGCAGGATGACGTTAGCTATTTAGCTATAGCTATATTTTGGCTAAGGGTGCATGAATATTCAAAAATATTGAGTACCACCAAACAATTTCGTTGTATTAAAATTTAACCTCTTATGCAAATAAATAAAGTTGCTGATTTAATTTTCTTACACGGAAAGGGGCCATAGAATTTCCTGTGCCTCTTGGGCTTGAAGTCGGCGAGCGGCGTGGGCTTTTTGTGCATGTGTCGACCGACTTCACAGAGCCGTCTTGCGAAAGGCTTAGGAGCGGGACACCGGAATGGACAAACACAAGTGTTCGAATGCCCCACCGTTCCCGTGACTGTACGCACGAACGATTAGGCATTGGTGCCCAGCATGCAGGCAAACATATTCGCTTGCTATCCAGTCACGGTGAGTCAAACTTCTTCGATTTGTTCCATGCCCATCGGCATGTTCTGTGCATAGTAATTTGGTTAGCAGGGCTTAGTATGTGAAAGGTGCAATAAATGCCCTTTTCATTGTTTGCATTACTGCATTGTCATTTTTTTGTCCCAAGAGCCGTGTGAGACCCTCCCCCCCCCCCCCCCCTCCCCAACATATATACTTGTGTGCAGACTGGTTGGTCTATATTTTGGCTAAGGGTGCATGAATATTCAAAAATTTCGAATACCACCAAACAATTTCATTGTACTTAAATTTAACCTCTTATGCAAATAAATACAGTTGCTGATTTAATTTTCTTACACGGAAAGGGGCCATAGAATTTTCCGAATTATCAGGCAATTAAAGAAAGCAAATTTGAATGAGAAAACAATTCGCTTTGATGAATTTGTGAGTCGGTAACGTATGATATGAATGATATCTTCACATAGGTGGTATGAATTAAGAGAAGCCAGCCACACTTTCGCATGGACTCCGCCCCTGTGGTTGACCCACACTGGGACGACGCTATCATGAAAAGCGTTGGCAGCAGGGAGTGAATGCTTCGTCTGCCTCTCGCTCCAACAGGTCACCGAAACTCGAGATTGCGCAACCTTCAATATTAAACGCACGAGAAGACAGCTAACACGATGGCACGCCATCTCAGCTTGCCCACTCTTTGCGCACATGGCAGATGTATACTCAACCACAAAATATTGCGGGGTACGCAAGCTCGTGGCGAAACGGCCCTCCGCGCCTTCTGCCGGGGCACCCCTGTTGTTGAGACCGATGCTTGCGAGCATGCGCGTCCCTCCGTAACTGCAAGCATGCATGCTTGCGCGCTTTGTCCGTGCGTGCCGGTGTTATCGGAGCGTAGACACGAGGTGCCACTCCTTACGATTGATGCTGTGGCGGCTTCGACGCAAAAACTATGTGAAGCATGGGCTGGCACGCGCTGCTGCAGCCGCTTTTTCTCGAGTCATGAGCGCGGACATATAGGGTCTGGTCGCAAACGCGATAAACCATTTGTTTTTTTTTTTCTGCGCTGTGCCTTCTCGTGGCCAACCTTCATTCATCATTTTCTTTTTTTTTACGAACGGGGCGTTCTCTTGCAGAAGAGTGTGGCAGAAAAGGCACTCTATAGAAGGAGACAGGCAAGATGAAAATAAACTCTTGATTTCCATTATATAAACAAAGTTTTCCCTGTTGAAACTGCCACAGCACCGAATGCGTGAGAGGCACCTCGTGGCTGCACTCAATTATTGCTGGTGCGAAAGGAGAAAGTGTGGAAACATGCATGCCTGCAGTCACAGAGGTCTTGACAAGCATTGGTCTTGACAACAGGGTTGCGCCGCCAGGAGGAGCAGAGGGCCGTTTCACCAAGTGCTCAAGTGCCCCGCAATATTTTGTGGCCGAGTGTACCTCTAAAGCAGCATGCACGGCTGTGTATGTGCTCCGCCGCACTTACAGCTATGCTCAGCCACAGCCGTGACAGAGAGACAGTAAACTTTATAGAAAAAAGCACACGAGCGTAGGTAGCTCCTCCACTGTGCAGTTGGTGGTCCCCTCAGTCCAGGAGTCCAGCAGCCTTGGCTGCCCTTCTCGCTTGGTTGACCAGGTTGAGCTGGTCCGTCGAGTCTGAGCTGGACAGCGCTGCCTCCCATTGCCGTGTGGTGGGGTGTGTTATGGGTGTGAACTGTGGTGTGCTTACGCAAGCCCATACCATGTGATTGCAGTGTGGGAACTTATAGGAACACAGTGGAGGGTGTATGGTGTGGTAGACTCAAGTGAGGATATACGTTTGTTTTGGAGTATGTCTCTGCATATCTTGCTACAATGTCCACTGCCTCCTGCAATGCCTCTTGTTGTTCTCCTATGGACCCTTCGCCCGTCCATATCGTGATGTTGTCTGCATACAAGGCATGTCTGATCACCGGTATTTTCTCGAGTTGGGCTGGGAGTTACATTTACGGCCACGTTGATGAATGTTAGCGACAGCACTGCTCCTTGTGGCGTTCCTCTATTAGGTGTGCCTGCTCACTGTGACCTCGCATTTCCCAGTCCTGTGAGAGGAAAACCTCTCACATAGTCGGCCACAATTCGTGTCCCTGAGATTTGTTACCATGACTTCGTGCCCCATGTTGTCAAAGGCCCCCTTCAGGTCTAGTGCAAGAATTGCTTTTGGGCAGCATGGCGTTGCTGCATTCAGCACTTCCTCTTTGAGCTGCAGAAGCAAGCCTTGCATTGACAAGTTGGGCTGAAAACCAAACATCGTGTTTGGCATCAGTTGATGTTCTCCGATGTGCATCTGTAGCCTGTCTAAGATAATGCGTTCCATCATTTTGCCGAGGCAAGACGTGAGCAAAATAGGTCTTAGGTTCTTCAGGGAGGGCGTTTTTCCCGACTTTGGTATCGGCGTAATCTCAGCATTCTTAAATTCTAGGGGCAACGTCCCTCTGCTCCAGTGTATATTACATAGTTCAAGTATTGCCTGTACGGTTGCATCGTCTAGGTTACGTAGCAACTTGTTGGTAATTCTGTCCTTGATGCGCCAGACATCCCGACGCGTGCCAACTTACCCCGCCTCCCCCCGCCCCTCGCACGCATTTGATCGCGTTACAGCGAGTGAGCTCCCCTCCCCCTCTTTTCTTTTGCTCACGCAGGGAAGCGGCACTCGTGCGTGAAGCGACCTTCTTTCTTACTTTTGCATACTTTCACTCGACCTAAAGCACAAAGTGCACAGGCCGCGATAGGATCTCATTGCACTTGGACTTGGAACATGATGTGGATTCACTTTGACGGTCACTCTTGTCACGCCACGCACGATTTGAGAGGTGCGTTAGCAAGCAACCGCTTGTAATTCAATCATTTGACAATCTGTGTCTGCGGAAGTTTCCATTTATTGTCTCGGCATTCCTTTGCTGCAGAAGCAAAATTTCATTATACTGAAGTCGCATACAAACACACTTCATTATATTGAGGTTTTAATTACATTGTGTTCCATGGACAAGAGGCTATGTAAAGTTAAATACTTCGTTATATCGAGAATTTCGTTATATTAAGGCTTAACTATATCGAAATTTAATCTTTCGTGCAAGTAAGTACAGCCGCCGATGAATTTTTCTTACACAGAAGGGGCCATGCAATTTTTCAGACTATCGGGCAGTGGGAAAAAGTTCGTTTTATAAAGGAAAAAAATCATGTTGGTAAATTTGACAGTGAGCGATGAGAGAAACAGTGTCGATGACACCTTCACATCCGCGGTACGAAGCAAAGCCAGTCCTGGTTTTGCATCCACTCGGCCTCCACAGCTGATAGAGCCACAATAGCACGGTTATGAGCACCAGCGCATGGCGTACAGGTAGCGCTGACAGAAATGCATCAGTGTGGCTCATGGCGTCTGAGATTTGCGTGTGTCATGTAATGCGCCGCTGTAAATCTTAGACGCCATGACTGACCATGCTTAGTGCCGGCAGGCGTCATCAGATGGCACCCATAAGTAAAAACAAAAGTGCAAAAAAAAAAAGATACTCGTCCTTAGCAAGAAAAAAAGGTCACAGTTCTGCCAGAAAGGCTGAGCACTGGTGGCGACAGCAAAGAGACAACTGTACGAAGTCAGATTCCTAGTGTTACCGGTGTCACGCACGCACAGGCAAATGTGAACAGATCTCACTCGATGACTACGATCTTGCGGTCACAACGCAACAGAACACTTACTTCACACTATGTCTTGGAAAATTGAGATTATGCGATCGCCAACACTAGACCTGCGGGAACACAATGTGCATCGAAGCACCAATTGTCTCGGCTCACCCTTTCCCCTTGCTTTGACACATGGCGCATAGATATGGCGCATGGCCCGTGTGCAAGGAAGAGACGCGTGCACTAAAAGAAGAGTGCAGACAGGCACGTGCTCCTCCCACTCTATCTTCCGACTCCCAAGCACGTGCATTACGTTACTGCATTGTCACTCCCTCCCCGTCCCACTTTGTGCAGGTGTAATCGTCATCTCTCGAATTTTTTTTAGCACTGCAAGCTGCCACATGCCCTGCGGCCTCTACAAGTCATTTACCAACCTGCTAAATGGCACAGTTGTGTTTCCTACCTACAGAGCCTCGCCTCGCACTATCTGAAGGCTCATTTTGACGCTTCGGCCAACAACTTAATAGTTTTTGCGAAATTTACAAGCTATGCAGGCTCCAAGTACGCGCTTGAAATGGCTGAAAGCTTCGTTAAATCAGAACCATGTCACAAAATTATTTCGCTAAGCCACAAACAAAAAAATACATGGTTTTCAATCAAACTATAATAGGGAAATAAAGATAGTTTGTTAAATCAAGAATTGCAGTCAATTGAAGTTTATACTAAGGTTCTACTGGACTGGACATAACTAAGGCAATTTCATGCTAGATGCCACTGTAATGAGGTTCGGCTTTAGTAACCGCTAACTTAAGACAGTCACACCATCCCTTCACTTTAGCCTGTCATCTTCATAATGGCTCGTCGGCACCATTTAGCCACTGATCGCATAGCCGATCCAGTTAGAAAAAAAATTAAATTATGGCATTTTACTTTCCGAAACCACTTTCTGATTAAGAAGCACACCGTAGTGGAGGACTCCGGAAATTTCGACCGCCTGGGGTTCTTTAACATGCACGTAAATCTAAGTACACGAGTGTTTTCGCATTTCGCCCCCACCGAAATGCGACCGCCGTGGCCGGGATTCGATCCCGCGACCTCGTGCTCAGCAGCCTAACACCGTAGCCACTGCAACCACGGCGAGTAGATACAGTTAGAGACAAACTTTCCTGCATGTCACTGTTTTTCCCTCTATACGAACAAGCACACAGTGAGACCTCAACAGATCAAAAAGCATGAAAATTGCAATACCTTTCAGCATACTGTGACGTGTAGAAAGACACAGACGAAAGAGGCTATTAACAGGCTATTTACATTGGACTGGAGCCAGAGCGCCAGGCCGACATTCACTCGTGCCAAGGGCACAGACCCACTTCGTCGTCGTTCTCGCGGCGGCTCGTCCCTTGAGCATCGCTCGATGATATCGTAATACTACCCCCCGGAGGCAAAAGCACCATCACGGTGCTGTGCATCGGTGCATCGGCAAATTCGTGAGCTCTTTTTTGGAGCATTGGGCCAGACACTGGAATGTTTTGCAGTCTGGCATCTTTGAACCATGTGAGAACAGCTTGGTCCACATTTTTGAAGGTTTCCATGTCGCAGCTATTTCCTCGTAGGAGCGAGTTGTGATTCCTGGTGAAGCTTGACAATCTTGTCTCAGTCTTTCAAAATGGTCATGAAAGTCAATGGGGCAATGCCACACTGTCTGCACATGCCGATTTGCTTTTTCCCTGCGTCGATTTCCTGCAATACTTCCAATTCGTCCTGCAGCGAAAGCTTCTTCTTTTTGGTGCCGTCGTTAGCTGCATTCATCCTTGGCTCTTGTGCACACATCGCCAAACCTTTGTCATGAAGTTCTTGGTGAAGTTTGTGGTGAAGCAGTTGGCACTCGACATGGTGATGATAATAGCTACTGCACTCACGGTTTCTGTTTCACGCGAGAGTTGCGACGCTGTTAGCTTCAGCCGAATTCATAATACTGATGTTCCTCGGTTATAAAGGGGAAATAAACTATGTGCGTTATTTTGGAATATGCACTGTACAGTCGAACCTGGCTATATTGAACTCGCAGAAAAACACCTATCAGTTGGATATAGAGCATAATTCTATATAAGCCTGCTAAATAAATGGATGTCATAATAGCACATACCATACCTAGCTTAGTTTTCCATGAAATAGTCCTGCATTTTCTTCTGCTTGGGCAATTTCGCTGCCTGCGATGCACATACTTCTCCACATTGTCTAAGGAGTCGGAGCAGCTGAGACTGCAACCTTCTGCATTCGCGCAGAAGCCCTGGACTAGCGCGAGCGCACCAATCACTTCAGAGGATGTGGGCAAAGGACCGTCGTTGCTTTCCTCATTGTGCCCACCTTCCCTTGTGCTCAGTACGATGTCGGAAATGTAGTCGACATTTTCGGCTTCTCCCATGGTCGCGACACCATCATTTGCACTCACAAACTCGTCCACCGTCGATTCGTCAACGGTTTCCAGAAATTCTGACAGCTCACTCTAAACTTCGGCAACACTGGCAACGGCTTCGTCACATTCATCAGAATTTACAATCATCACCGAGCACGTAGAAACCGGCACAGCTGAAGCGATTTCGGATGAACCACTCGTACACGGCCGTGGGTATACATCAAGCGCCACGAGCACCGGGTCAATAATTTGGCCACTTTTGCCCTAATGTGCCCCTTATTCTTCAAGATCGTGCTTAGAGTGCTCCTCGGAATCTTGCACGCTGCGGGGACATCCGACTTCTCACCACATTCGACTCGATTTATGATTTCGAGCTTCACGACGAAAGGCGAATTCTGCCACTTCATCACAGTTACACTGCGGGAGAAGGCCCACAATGTGCACACACAATGAACCAGAAAAGCAGCAAGACTACTCGCACTTTCGCCATCTTGCACGACGAGGGCACAAGAGCCTCTGATTTGCTGTCTGAGCAAGCGCTACGGGCGGGCCAGGATCATTTTCTGCGGGGGGGGGGGGGGGGGGGGGTGTCGACGGCTCGTCCGAGGCAGCGCAGTCCTGGTAGGGAGAGCAGTTGGATAGACCCGCGCCACCGTTTCTCCACCACCGCAAGGGAAAGACAACTTCTGGGGGCACTTTTCCGCTACTGGACGTTCGATATATCGGGAATCGCTGCTATTTTTGTTCGATGTAAGCGTAATTTTTGCTATATATACTCATTCTAACTATATCGTGTCCAGAAATTGTTCGATGTATAGAATAATTCGATGTAAACAGGCTCAATATAGTCGGGTTCGACTGTATTGAAATTCGTAGTTCTGAAATATTTTTACATTAGGAATATCCACAATCTGGCAGGGATTTTAAAATATTCATAAATTTGAGAAATTTGTTAATGTGGGGTTCGTAGTAGCGACATTTCACCGTAGTGAGATTTGACTGCAATGATGTTCTGAAGCTTAACCCTTTGAAGGTTTTCGCCGTACATGTACAGCGGCGGTTTTCTGTACCGCAAGGTCTTAGCCGTACGGGTCCGGTTCCGACTCTCTGTTTGAAATTTCGCGCCATAATGACGGTGCGTGCTCACCGGGAGGTGCTGCCACCTCTTAGCACTTACAAGATGCGTTTGAAATTGTTGCTACTTTCTTGGGGAGATAAACAGAGCTGATTGCTAGCTTCAGCGCGTCGCTCAGACTGCGGCAACGCCCCTTTGGCGGTTTCGGCTTCGCCGCGTGATCGCAACGGAGGCGCGCAAACGTCATTTTTTTCTTTGTCGGCACTCTCTTGCAGGGCGGTGGAAGTTGATTTCTATCTTGATTGGCGCTGCTCTTCGCTTGCTTATCAGCGCCGTTCGCGAGGTATTCTCGCTCTCAGTGGCAACGCGCTTTCGCGGTTTCGGTTCCGCAGCGCGGTCGCAACGGAGGCGCGCGAAACTTGGTTTTTCTCTTTGTCGGCACGCTCTCGCAGCGGCAGCGGAAGTTGATTTCTATCTTGATTGGCACTGCTCATAGCTTGTTTATCACCACCACTCACGAGGTATTCTCGCTCTTCGCGGCAACGCACTTACGCGAGAGGGTGCCTCAGACCTCTGCCCAAGGCAGCCGCACGCAGAGAAGATGTCATGTGTGCGCCAACACAACTCATCGCTCCAAGAGAACAGACACGCATTTTAGGTGTGCAGACTGCGATAGGGCGCTGTGGGTAGACCCGTGTTTCAAGCAGTACCACGCTCGGAAATACTATTGAACATTTTGCAGTGCTGAGTGATGCCGACACCAAAATACTGTTCCTAATTATTTTTTACTATTTATTCCCGACTTTATACATTTTCTACATTCAAGATCCGCAATAAAGTAATTTGACCACCTGGGAAAGTTTTTTTTAAAATAATTCGACCCTCAAAGGGTTAATAATGTGTATACCTGAACCATATGCACTGTGAAAAATCCAGGATTGCCACGTAGTTTGCAGGTTCAGTAACCCTGGATTAACATTCATGATGCCCTCACCGACTCAGCAGTCAGGAGCTCCTCCGAACGGCCGCTTTCCTCGCCCTGTGGAGGTGCCCCTCCGCTGTAGTCAAGGGTCTTGAGGTCTGACGACTTGCCACCCTGGTCCCAAATACGAGGCTTCTTTGACTTGTCCTTCGCGGCAGCAGGGCTCTTCGCGCTAAAATAAAAATGAGCAAGAAGATCAAACTACGAAGACCCCTGCGCAAGCAATGCAAACACCCATAAAAGACAAGTGCTGTTGAAGCAAGGGGACAAATCTTACAAAGCTCTTTGTAAGTAGTACAGAACAGCGGTAATTGAAATTCTACGACTTCAGACAAGTACAAGGTCATGAAGATTAGATATGCACGCAGAATGCCGAGTATTCAAGCACCCACAAGAAGGCCACAGGCTTCTTTGGCATGTTTCCAGAACACTTTACAAATCATCATTGTAAACAAAGCCAATACTCATACAATGCATTTTGTCAAGTCAATTGCGCTGCAGGTGAAACCAAACATTTTGACAAAATCTCGCTTGAAATCAGTCTGCTCCTGGAACCCCATTACGATGCCAATGCAGGGTTGGCCCTCATTAAATGTTGGGGCTAGCTGGACCTGCTTGGAAACTCTCTATACTAGTGACAACCGAATGTTTGAAGCAATATTAAAGGGCCCCCGAAACGGTTCGGACAAATTTTGTAGACGCGTAGGGTACAGCTAAAGTTAATAATTTGCACCACAATTTGTGTGAAATGTCTCATATTAAGAGAGCTACGGATCATTACAGGTCACCCTCCTCGATAGTCATGAATTTTCTCCTCAACTCGTTCGCCGAGTGATCGGGGCTAAGCTCTGCCTTTACTGGCTCTGCGTCATGATGGGACGTTGTGTCGTCGAGTTCCGGTTCTCTAGGAGCAAGCACGTGAAGCCTTTCCAAATTCTCTGCCAGCTGCTTGGCAGTCAACACCAAGCAAGAGCTATCGAAGCAGCATGCTTTGCGAGGATTCTGTCGCAGCGCCGAACGTATCTGGTATTCTGGTAACCACAGGCTAGCTAGGCATTTCAACAGAACGGGGGAGGCATAAACTGAAGCTGATGAAGGAACTTTAGTGTAGACATACGTGAGCTGCCTGATCGGTCTCCATGGTCCAGCCACCCATTGGCAAAGAGCTTAACCAGCCAAACAAAGAGCTAATATTGCTCTAACCAAGTGTAAAACATTCTAAACATTTACAAAAATAATGTGTTAACAATTCCACTCCTGCGAGAAATTTACACCAGCAGCAAAGAACACATTTTGTTACTATTACTGTGTGTGTAGTTGAGCTCTGTGCCACCCTGCACCCTGCAGACCATTCACATTTGTGCATCTGCTCATCCCGTGAAGCGACACGCAAGGGGACATGGCCAGGCCCTGTACCCTTGCGCTTGCGTTTACCCTAATACCGGACTCGTGAAGCGCTATTGCGTTAGTAATCTTCCGTTGTAAAATGACGGCCGCAAATGCGCAAATCCGGGTGCCGATCGGATAGCAGCACTCCGATGCGCTGCAGCCAGTCCGCTTGTCTGCTGCCTTGCAGAGGGACATGATGTCGCAGCTTGACATATTGCCAGTCGCTACGTTTGCAGTCCACAACGCAACAAAGTCGAATCATAGTGCTCGCGAAAAGACTGAGACCGACTCTGACTGCGGAGCTCACGTCAAAATGGAGCATGTTGTAACACAAGCAGATGATGCTTGCTGTGTGCCGGAAGTGCTTAAGCGTAGTGAGAAACCGTTCTTGTGCATTCTGTTTGTGTTATTTTCTTTTTAGAGAAACAAATTAACTAACATTTCAACTATTACGAACATCATTTGTTCACCATAAAGGTGGAAAAATTATATATGACGCGCCCTGGGCAGCCAATTGGATAGCTCGCCCACATGACGTCAATTGGGTGATTTACGTCATATGAGTAGAGGCAGCTGAAAATTCCACCAAGCATCGGCAGCAGTGTACATGTTTAACCCTTTGAGTGTAGATTTTTTTCGGCATATGCGAACGCCCAGGGTCAATATTTTTTATTGCAGATTCCAATTCTTCTTAGGGCCTTATTTCGGAAAAAATGTACCGTAATTTTTCTAGGGTGACTGTAAAGTGAGAAAAAAATATTTTGTGTTAGTATATATGGACTCTTCATCCATGAATAACAACAACAAAAAAGCAAATAAAGTGATAACAATTAAAAATTTGATGCATTGTTATACACATAGTTCAAGGCTTTGAAGATGCACTCACAAGAATATTTCGCAACTCTCACCTGTTCCTGCTCTTACACTAATATTTACGCCATAGCGTGACCGAACTGCGTAGGTGTGCGCATAATGTTTTCTTCTGTTAATACATGGGACGCTATTGAGCAGCTTTCATTGCAAAAACTGTACTGCACTTAATGTTCGTGCTGAGAAGAAAGCATAAGTGTCCTCCCGCCTTTCTTCTCTACGCAAGCAACAGTATTTTAAGAAAGTGCACAAATTTATGCTCTCAAAGCAATCACCTAAGTGCTAAAAATAATATTTACAATACAGTTTTCAAAAATGTATTGACATTTCTCAGTACTGAGGTACAAACAGATGCTTCTAAATGAAAATATTTTTAAAAAGGCGGGAGCTGGTGACAAGAAAAGATTACCACTAATGCAGACAACCTTCTATATACCTGTTTAACTACAAAGAGTAACTGCCAAGATTGTTAGGACTGGCTGATCATGCGTGCACAGTTTGCTGTTATAAATCTAGGCAATAAATACAGTCACAAAGGACAGGAAGATTCCTACCAAAAATGGTTACAAAATCCTGTTTTATTCATCAGCATCATATTCAACTCCTATTCTATTAGCATCATATCATAACTGCCAATGTTATCACAAATTACATGCGAGCATCTTTACAAACTAGCTTCTCTGTGAACAGTTCATTATTACATGTTAAAGGGCCCCTGAACAGTTTTCAAACCACCATACTTCTGTTGCAGGTCGCCTAGACTGACAGTTGGAGATGCTTCTAGCGTAGGTAAAAACAGTGACATGGAAATATTTAGTATTTGAATCACGCAAACAAATCGCTGCATTGCTGCTGACCGCATCACAGCCCAGTGGTGCTCGCCAGAACCATTAGCAACATCACAACTCGCTGGTCCGACCAGCGCATTGCAGCAAAAACATAATAAATGAATTTATTTTATTTTTGTTTGCTGTAGGCTTTATACTCATGCAAACAGATACAGCAGCACAAAAAAAAAAAAAAACTGCAACCACAAAGCCAGGTAGGCGCGCTGGCTGTTCTTTCGCCTCTGGTATGGTGGCATACCTCTGGCCTCCGAGCACAAAAGCCTCTCTTCTCACTTTTGTATGCTCGCAAGCAGCCTTATTGCCTCACTGCCTCGTTTTGCATGTTGTTCTCATGGTGCAGGTTTCTCGCCTCGATTCATTGTTGTTGTCGCATCCTTTTTGTTTTTCACGGCTCTGCCCTTAACTAAAGCTGAACTGAAGAAAAGAGATTTTGCGCAGTCCCAGGTTGCTCAACCAGTGTCATCAGCACACCGGAGTAGCAGGACTCCATTAACATAGAACATGTAGACAACCATGGAGTGAGCTTCAGCTACGCAGGGGATTTGGGCTCTTACTATTGGCATCGAGGAGTCGCGTCAGTGGGTGAGAGAAATGGGGAAAGAAGACTGCGAAAAATTTTGAGTTGAGGGCATGCATTTTTTTCTTGTATTTTGACATTATTAGCTGAATAACTTCAGACTGTGTGACCCCATCACTGCCATTCTTGTTGCATTTATCCCTCCAACCGCCAATCTAAGCAACCCATGAACAAAAAACAGTGGCTTGAAAAGCGTTCGAGGGCCCCTATAAACCTACCCGTGCTGTCGCAATGCACAGCTTGAGAACTGTTACTAAAAGAGAGATGACACAGAAAATGAATATTTTGACCAAAAACAGAATTTTACTAACACCAGCAGGTGGCTTTTGATACCTGCATATGATTTTAACTATTAACATTACCACAATAACATTACCAGAGCACTGTAACCATGTGCCATTATTGCTGGAGCTGGCTCAAAAACAAGGCTGGATCTTTTCAGGGGTTCAAAAAATTAAACATGACAGCTGTGCAATTACTAGGTTAGCGACCCGCACCGCACAAAAGCATTGGCAACCCAAGCCATACAAAATCAAGCGACCGCAGCGGTGAGAAACCGAACATAACCACAAGAACAGACTAGCCTCAACATTACCCTTTGTCGGGCTTTTTCTTTCCCTGCAGTTTCTCAAACAGCTTCTGCCTGTTCTTCACAATGTCGTCATCGTTGGGGTCTCCTCCAGCATCACCATTCATGGTGACTTCCTTTACAGCAGCTTCCTTCTTGGGCGCTGTGACAAAACGTGAATAAAAAAAAGGGGTGTAACTAACGGCCCTTTACATGTCCCACATTTCGGGCAGAAGAAAATTTCACAAACCACCATTTTTTATTTTAATGTGGCTTATCTTCTTTAACACCACCATTGTTTAACTAGAAATCTTTGAACACGCACTGCATTGCTTCATGTACACAAATAACTGAGCACTGAAAGTTCCCTGCAGCCCTGTCGCCTCCTCCATGACAGGTTGCCAGCACCAACAGCACCAAGAGTTATTCATGTGAACTTTGATGCAACATAAGTACAGAAAGGATGTTGAATATGTGGTCTAGACACATGGTGGAACTACAGTGGCATCTCAATAAATGGAAATTGCTTAAATGAAACCGCCTCTTAAACGGAACACCATCCTTATGGTTGGTTGGTTTTGTATTCATGCAAGTTTACTCAGTTTTGTCTCACAGTAAATAGAACTCCTGATAAACGGAACCAATTTCCCTGGTCCCTTGAGGTTACGTCTAAAGAGAGGCCACTGTACTTCCTATCTGAGAGTATTAAGAGCGCATTTTACTTTCAGGCATAAACAGAGGCCCAAACTCTGAAACATGACATTTTTCACGACTTTGATGGACTGCCACTTTCTCAAACACAGGCTCAATTTAGAAAATGGTACCACCACATAAATTGTACTGAGGATCACACCCACCAGAGCTTAATATGGTTAACTTCGTTAACCATATTAAGTTCTATTATTGTTGGTTAACTACCACCGACAATCAATTGTTTCAGGAAAATTATGTATCAAGCAAAAAGCAAATGTAATGAAGAAATCTTACAGTTCTATAAAATACAGTTTGCCACTAACCCCTTCAGGCACAATTATGTACATAAACATAGTGCATCAAAATGGAAAGCACTCATTAAAATTATAATATTTAATATATACCACAAGCACCTTGAAGCACTTTTCTTTGGACCTGTTGCTGCAAATTTGAATGATAAGAGTAAAGTGTTTTAATAATGTAAGTCTGAAGGTAGATGGCTAGATGTTTGTCCTGACAGTGGCAGTTTGTCTTCATGTAGTTTGTTCTCTTCTTTCATCTTTTTAAACAATATTTTACATCAAGTATATATTTCAAGTGTCTGAAGAGGTGCTTTCCAAGTTTTCTAGTCATGAACTAGTTGAGATTCTCATACCCGACGTTCCTAAAAGGAGTTCTCGCATTGAGTTCCATATTCTATAATCTTAGGAAAACTCACTGAAGAATTGAAAATTCTTGATTTGTTGTGCAGCTCTATGGTTTTCATGATTATAAAGGTGTAAGAAATGAAAAATGTAAGGAAATTAAATTTAATATCAACAGATTAGTTGGCACCTGAAAAGGAGAAAAAAACTTCACCTTAAACTTTCCTCATTCTATGTTCCCTTCGAATTTCCACCATGCACTGTGCCATAAATTCTTGTATATACAAATATCAAACAGAATAGCCAAATGGTGCAGAAACAAAACCTATTTGAATAAATAGAACAGTCCTATGCATTCATTGGCTTGCCAGCAATGGGTACACAATGGATTTTTTGTGATAACTACATCACATTCAGTTCAGTTTTATTGCCTGCTTATTCAAAACTGGAAAAAAATGTTTACAGTTCTAAAGCATGCTTTGTAAATTGTGATGTTAAATGAAAAAGCACACTGTTAGAATTTTCCACACAGCAGGATGAAATATGCTGTTTCATTCAATCCTGTGCCAGTCTTAACACACAGAATTCTGTTACCCTTTTGCACAACCACAACCCTTGCTACTTTCGAGAAGCAAGCCCATCTGTGCCAAGAATGTATTTTCACGTGCTCAACGATTCAAGGGTCCAAGGAAACGTCCCTGTATGTTTTTAATTGACAACATGAACCAGTTTCTAAAACTAATCCCAGCAGGTAATTTTGCTTACGTTAGATGAACAAAACAAACAATACGCTAGCTCACTCGGACAAAAAAGCACCACGACACCCAACACAGTTGACTTCCATTAACTCAACCCTGACGTGGCCGACGAAACTGATTAAATTATCTGGCAGGTCGAATTAAACAAGACGCAGAATCATCACCAAACACACCACTGATTCAACCAGCAGTATTTGTCCAATGTTGAGATGCCCCCAAATCAAATGCACACCCGCTTCCCGTGTGCAGAGTAGAAAACTAACAGAAATTAAATCAAAGCCTCTAACGGAAGCAGAAATATAACGCATATCTGACTTGGCAAAATAGATCACACAAATCTCAACCACTGCTGGAATCGATATAAGCGAAGCTTGCTGTGCTGTTTGCTTTGACTGACAATAATTAGCAGTGAAGTTGACGGCGAATGTTTGAGTCAGCTTTCAGTACAATATGAGAGCAGTGAGTTGATGTGAAATGTTGAAATGGTTGTGTGCCATTGTTCACATCGTTCCAGAAGGTTCGCATTGTCATTGCCTCACACGGCATGTCGCATCGCGGCAGAAATGTTCAACTTTAACTGAATTATGGGGCTGTACATGCCAAAACCGCAATCAGATTATGAGGCTCGCTACAGTGGCAGAGCCCAGATAAATTACGACTACGTGGGGTTAGCTAATGTGCACATACGTATAAGCACACGAGCATTTTTGTATTTTGCTAGCGTAGAAATGCAGCTGCTGCCGTCAGGATCAAACTCGTAATGTCGAGCAACGCCACAGTCGCAAAGCTACCACAGCGAGCTCAGAAGTGTTGATTTGATGTGCGGCCGCTTCTGTAGTGCTGCCTAGATGCTGCGGTGCTTTAACGCGGCTTTGCGCCTGCACACACTGCGTGCATTGTCCGCTTGTCAAATTTGCACAGTATTTTATATGCCGAAATACCAGAAACAAACCGTACCGTATCTTGAACATAAATTTATCCACTCTGTCCGCAAGTGCTGTCGTGTGTAGTACTAGTAGCACTTCCTTGTTTTAAGTTGCATTTTCCCTACCCTGCCCTCCCCCACATATGGGCTGCGAGCAAATAGTGGCAAGCCTCATTTTGTGACAGTGCCAGTTCTACCCTATTCTTTGCCTCCTCTCTGCCATTCTATCTACTTTCCCACTGAACTGTTGCAAGTTAGTACAAAGGTAAGCGCTGCAATTTCAGCGATGCTCTTGTGGGCGGTCACTGATAATTACAGCTGTCAAGAGGGTCCTATGGCAACACCAAGGGAGCGGCAGAGGGCATTTTGGGGGCCTGATGGAAAGGTCCAAAAGAGTTTCTCATGTTGCCTTTCCTCTCTGCCCTGCTCTCGCTATGTACGTGCACGCTCTGAACCACATCCAGACGAAGCATGCAAGATGGTAACAGCAGCTGCAGTTGAATAGTTGAAGTAATAGGCAAAGAAAGGTTCGCTTTAATATAGGCAAGGGTCTAATATGTTTTGCTCAATGGCAGCCAGTTTCCTAAAGTCAGCTTTGCCACAGCACAGCCGTGTTATGCTGTAAAGCTTATGGCTGCCACAAACACTGTTGCGGTTTCGCATCTGGTTCCACCCCGCGGGCAAGCTTCAGCCCAATTTTCTTGAAAAAAAAAAAAGAAAGAAAAGTCTGCACCAGAAATATTTAAATACCATAATCGGACATAATTAGCATAAAATAGGCACTTTTCACGGGTCATGACGTGTTCAATGCATTTGCTGTCTCCTAAGCTCCTCCAACACATGCTACCACTAAAGGGGTCAGGCACATAGATGCTGGCTCGTCACATTCAAATTATTTGGTGAAGGCCAATTTTACGTAGTAGTTCTGCTGAAACCCGCAAGGTGGAGAGAAGTGAATAAAGAGAAAATCAGACATCCACCCGTTCGTAGCAATTGCTACAAAGGAAACCCGTACAGGTTCCTAGAAAGAAAAGCCTCATAGTTGAAGAAAAATTCGTCCTGGTCCAGGACTCGAACCCGGGACCACCACCTTTCGGGGCAGCCACTCTACCATCTGAGCTAACGAGGGGCAGGGGCAGTGCGAAGTCGAATTTGCCGACAACACGAAGCAAAGGCAAGTGTTTGACGTAGTAGTTCTGCAGAAACCCGCAAGGTGGAGAGAAGAGGCGGTGGTCCCGGGTTCAAGTCCCGGACCAGGATGAATTTTTCTTCAACTATGAGGCTTTTATTTCGAGGAACCCATACGGGCTTCCTTTGTAGCAATTGCTACGGACAGGTGGATGTCTGATTTTATCTTTATTAAGGCCAATTTAGGACTGAAATAACGAAAATTTGGGTTCATAGAAATGTATGAGTGCTGGCCGCGACCTTTGGGCTGAATCGAATTGACTGGAGTTAAATAAACCGAAATCTACTGCACACAGGTACCATAGGACAAGTGTCTACAATAAACTGACACTGGAGGTCAAACTTCTACGATACGCGAATATCACAGTACAAATATCTACAATACAAGACTATGTAGCAGAACAACAGTCTGTGTGGCTTCCATAAAACAACACTATGTTGCCAGTGGAATGCTTCAAACTACCAAGGCAGCATTGGCCAGAACACATTTTCTCCATCAACCCTTTACACAGCCTAGCAGCAGGCATGAGCCATGGGACACAACAGGCAGCAGTGGCGACAGCTGGTTATACCGCAAGCAGCAGAGACCCTGTTTATAACCTCGACTCCCAAGAATGCACACTGCAGACTGTAGCTCCACCAAGCTGAGTGGCCTGGCGACTCTAGCGGTTGTTACGTCGTGACGAGTGGAGACGTCCCTGTGTCATGATTCAACCATGGGAACACATTTCTGTTTGCGCCAGTTGTGTACAAATTATGAGAAACTGTGCAAGCAGGGTTTTCAAGCACACTATGTGGAAGGCCTAAAGGAAGAGTGAAATCAGAAAGCACGGAGTGTGCATTTCGCAATGAGCCAGCTGCACTCATCCCGAGTCTAAACCCCGTACATAGTCAGAAATGCACCTTAACTTGAAGTTCATGCTTTACTTGAAATAGATGATGTTTGACATGAACATGCTGAAGGACACGCAATGACAGTCTCTGGCAAGTTCACACAAGGCATCATGTTCAGGGTGTTCCACTTAATTTCTGCCAAAATTTAAAGATACTGCATGCGAGTACCACATAGCTGGACAGAATCAGGGTAACATTGTTTGCCATTGCTTGGAGCAAGTCAGACTATCTTTTGTATTTCGCCTAACTACATAATTAGTTATTAACTTCTCAAATGAGACAGGTGCACTTATCCTGAGTCTAAACACCATAGTCAGAAATGCACCTTAATTTGAAGTTCATGCATGTTCAACTTGGGTTCATGCTAATCAGAGTGATATTGTCAATCAGAAAACTGTAGGCCATTATGAGAACGTGCCAATGCATCATTCTGTTGTTCTGTATGTGGTACATAAAACTTTTCAAGCCTCAAAGAAGCATGCGAATGGCTGCAAAAAGTGCCGTGCAGCTAGTTGCATGTTTTGTAGTTTTGCGTGCTTTCTTTCAGGCTTGAAAAATACTTTTGTGTAGCATGTACAGAGCAACAGAAAGCTGGATCGGGTATTTTTTAGGACGGTCTACAATTTTCTCAACGAGACTTCTGCTCTGAATATATTATTTAATGAAGTTGATTAATTATAAACTAATTAGTATATAATTAGACAAGATACAAGAAATAGTCTGACTTGCTGCTAGTGACGGTGAACAATATTACCTTGGTTTTGTCCAGCTGTGTGGCACTCATACTTTTTCATTTTTGCACAAGTTATGTGGGATACCCTGTAGACCAAGTTAAGCTTGAGCTTAGAATTGAGCACATTCTTTAACATGTGGGGGTTAGTCTCTTCTCATTAGCAGACTACCAGAGCCAGCTTTCTCAGCAGCAGCCTGCAATGAAGAAAGGGGCTCCAAACTTCACTCTAATGGGTAGGTAAATCTGGCCTAAGCATCATCATTTTGATGGATGCACTCCGCGATTAAGGCAGATAACATTACCTTCGGGTTTCTTCTTTGCAGCTTCCTTGCCCTTCGCCGCCACAGTCTTGGTATCCTTCTTGTTCTCTATCATAGATGCCACAGTCTTCTTTGACTTGAGGGATTCTTCAAATGAACGCATTTTCTTCTGCTGAGTAGCCACCATTCTTCCATACTCCTCAGCACTGCGCAATACCTACAAATTGAACAGTTCCTATGTCAGCACAAGTTTTATGGGCAGCAGCCAGTACATGGCTATTTCCGGTGAGCGTTCCAGTGCCATCACTGCACTCATGGCTGAACTTTACCACAAAATCTAATAGGTATGCTGTGGCAACAAAAGACTGTTATATGGCTTGTGTACAACCTTCTACCTTAAATGCAAGACTGCGATCCATTGGTAATCATCGTTGAAAGCTAGCACACTAAATATAATATGCCAGCAGCAAGAACCCCGGCAGCTTAAGCAGCAATATTCATATGCACAACACTTCGTTGCAGCTGCAGCTCAAGATACACAATGCATCACAATTTTACCGACGTTACCAAAAATATGCCCTCTGGCTGTATCATAGATGGATCCTGTGATACAGTCAGAATCCTGTGCTGCATGAGCATGTTAGTCACTGCGCGGCCTCACCTACCACATACTCAACATTTACAGCAGCAACAAGCTTGTGCAACCAGCGCTGTGTAAGCATTCAACTGCGCAGTAAAAATTTAACCCCTGGAAACCATGGTGAAGTAACTGCAGTTAAAATTTTGTGCAGTGCTGACTGCTTCTGGTATGAGCCACAAGCACTCAGACAGCGTATGCATGCTAACTTGTCACAACTGTCATCAATTTCCAGTGTCTCGGCTTCCCTGCAACACTGCTTCTTCAAAACAGAGAGTGCGATGCATTTTCATTAATATATTTTCATAGAAATTTTTGCATACCTAATAACAATGGAGATATAAACACCATGTTTACTGTATCCATTCCTCCTCAACCTGTTTTCTCTCCGCCAGAGCAACATCAATAGCCAATGCCATGGCCTACTGTTCCTTCCTTACTTTTACAGCAAGAGCTGTTGCAGGCTTAGTCCCCTAATCGTTTTTGGTGTCTGTTGCTGGCACTGGGACTCCGAAATCTTTTGCAAGAGATTTACAAATAAAGAAGAGAAAAAAATCCTTGTTCCACGAGAATTTGAACTGTGGACCAGCAGATTGCCAGTTAAAGATTCCACCTTTGAGCCACTACACCAATGCTACACCAGCGCAGAATACCGTACCTGGAGAACACATGACTCCGCAGTGGCTATGATTATTTGACACCCGCTCGACTTCTACATCTGAGTGCTGTATAGAGCCGATATCAGTGCCTCCGCATTCCAGTGCCCCAGCTTCCCAGTTTCGAAGACCATCCTGAATTAGGCTTTCTTCTACATAAAATGACAGCTATTGGACACCTCTGTGGCATTTTCATTAATCTTCTAGCAAGTGGAAGGTTAAATAGAGAAAGAAAAGCTGTGTCTATCCACTTCCCTACAGGGGAGTGCAGCTTCTACAAATGAATATGACTCTTGCTTCTTACATTCTCAAAAGTAGATTGCTCATGTGAATTAGTGAATGCTTACTCGAGCCAACACCGCACGAAACATTACATGACTCCAGCCTGCTAACACTACGAATAATGGGAAGATACAAGTAATTTACGTTACCAGGCACATTCTTTCCCCAGAAGAGGTGGCAACACTGCTTACTCACCTCCTCAAACTCTGAGCTGAAGTTGAAGTTGCTAAAGAAATTGCCGGATTCCAGGCATGCCTTGTACTTGTCTCTGAACTCCAGGTGGACATCATCAAGGAACTTGTCAACGTATGACAGTTGGAGCACCTTTTGATAGGCAACCTGAGTAAAAGAAAACCACAATAAACATTTTGACAGCAATCAGCCTTGGAGAATGACTGATCTTTTTAAAGTCTGAAGGCAAGGAAGTTTTGCTGTTGCATATTTAATCATACAAATATTTCAGAACTACCCGCAGATTGTTATAGTCTCCGAAACAAATGTAAAAAGCAAGTTTTTTAATGCTGTTTTTGTGGCACCATTTTGCACTGCGCTGATGCTAGTTACATGTTTCAAATTGCCGAAACTACCTGTGGCAGATATACATCAACAGAATTTTTTTTCCTAACGCTAGACCCCAATGGGCTTATATTAAGCAGCCATTTTACACTCAAACAGGCATGTGCACTTTATCACATTGTCTTCTCTTACTTGGATGATGGACTGCTTGATAACACTGCCAAGTTTGTTGTGTGTACTGGTTAAATTGCAGATGTGCACGTACACTAAGCAAGCAAATTCATACACCAACAGCTGATTTGTATTTAGGTGACATTTTCTTTTTGCTTTTTTAAAGTGCTGAATATGAAGTTTCAGAAGATTTATTATTAAATCTAGTTTACAGAATTTCATATCTAGCCATACCTGTAACTTAATGATGACTACGTGAGCATTCTTTTGAACCTCTGCATGCTAACAGTACATGCCTGCTCTTCGTAACTTGCATGTTCACATAAACGCAGGGTAATCACAGCATCAGTCACAGATGGCAAAAATCAAAGCAGTGATAGTTGCTGAAATCAGAGAGCACTGATCATATTTTGTCTGAAAGGCACGCATGTCACAAGCTGGCTGGCAGCATCTCTGTTATACTGAATTAACAGACAGTGAGATACGGGAAAAAAAATTCTGTGGAAATCTGCAAGGTGGAGGAAGCTACATGAAAGGGAAGATTTCACATTCACCAGACAATGGCATGATGCTACAAAGGACATCCACGCAGGTTTCTCAGAAACTTTACTTTGCAGTTGAAAAATGTATCCTGGTCTGAACAAACTTCGACTATGTGGTCAGAGTTCATGAGTCTCGGCAAGTTAATTTGACCTTTCTCTAAAATTTGATAGTATCATGTTTAACTCAGATGGTAAAGTGACCATCCCAGAATGGCACTGGTGCCAAGTTCGATTCCCCCCAGAGTAGCAGGAATTTTTCTCCAACAGCGAGTCTACATTACAAGAAACCCATGCAGATTTTGTTGGTAGCTTCATTGGGTGGATGACAAATTTTCTCTTTCACAGTGATACACTAACAGAGAATGTGTGCATTTATTTTTTTGCCAAAGCACATTACATGCTTCCTCTACTTTTCATTGTTTATATGCTGCTTGCCTCCCACCCACCCCACCTGCACCCTTCTCTCCTGGTTCTCCTCCATGCCTTCTTACAATGTTGCAGACACACTATCCATTCTTCCTGGTGACATAACTGGTAGCAGCTACCACTGGTGACAGTTAGCTAGTTAACCACACCTGACCATCCTGCAGATCTGTGCTTGAAAAGGCAGGGTAATGCAAGTAGAATAAAATTTTGGTGGAATTTTTTTTCCTTCTCTTCTTTTTCCCTGAAAAGCCAGTTTGCTTGACTACAATGTAAGGTGAACTGAGAATGCAAGGGCGCACGGTGCTGTGAAATTAAAACAGTCCAATGTCAGCTTAAACGCAAGGATATTGACTGAGCGTGTTTGCAAACACATATGACCGCATCACGTTTTCCCTACTATGCTTAAAGCAGCAAGCATCCACTTCATATAGACGTACTGCAGTATATCAGTCAGCATGAGAAACAACATGTTCACACTGCATTCACGGGTGACGTTTTCTTTTTTTTCTGTCTTCGCTGCACACGATTGGAGCGTCATCAAACGTGCTGCTCTCGAGTTCGTACTTTAGATCCAAGCAGCCAAGAACAGGCAATGCGATTTATAGAGATCTGGTGCACAAAACCACGATTATACATAGTTTGGTGACGTCGATACTCACCACGAAGACAAGTTCAAATTCGTTGTCCAATTTGTACTTGAGAACAAGATTCTCGTGGGTGAAGGAGTTGTCGCCACCTCTTTCCTGCAGTGAAGTTATCTCATGTGAGAAGAACGCTTAGAAGCGGCAGATAACTCTTGGTATGCAAATTAGCAACCTAGACGGAAAGAGCACGCATTACGCAGTAACGTGCTTTCTGCTAGTATTGAACACTCATAAATAAATCGCAAATTCTGCCACATACATAACGCTAGGGGACTTATCATTCCTACGACAGTGAACTACAATGCAACGGTACCTTATTTAAGAAAATTCTTGCACGACATATGGAACTTACCTGTAATATAACGGTGCGTATCAAGGCATTAACCGACGGAGTGAAGAACTGCGTCGTGCCTTGGAAACACCACAACACAATCCCACTTTTGCTGAATATCGTAAAAAGGTCAAGCATTTTCACAGCACCAAAATATCGGCGACTAAAGAAGTATGCGCTCTAGGTAATTACTCCAAGCTCGGCGAATGAACCAAACGCAGTCGGCACGGTCGGCAGCAGTCGCCTCGGCTGGTAACGTGTTTGTAGGAAGTGACGTTTAACTCAAATAATGTAGCCAACTTCCGGTCTGGTGTCATTGGTTGTAGAGAAAAAAAGAGAAATGTTTTGACCTCAAAAGTCAAGGTCGCAAACACTAATTTGATCAAAGTTTTAAGCGTTAGTAACTGCTCAAAAGGCAGCGTACAATATTTTTCAACTTATTCCAATTCTGTCTAACCAATAAATGCGAACGTTACGAAAGAGCAATTTTACTATTTTTTACTTCGCAAATTGGAGTTGAGTAACTTGAGTGCGCAGAAATATAGTCCCTCGTGCAAAGTTGTTTATCTTTAAAAAAAGCTGTACCTAGCACTGTTTTATATGTATAATGGATGAAAATCATGACTTCAGGTTGAAAGGCTAAATAACTTATCATATGATAGCGAGAATATTAGCGCGTAGGAACACGCGCTCTGCAATTTGTGAGGAAGACGCCGAGAGGTCGCCATATTGTCACATGTCTAGGTTTTGGGCTCACATGACCTGTTGTTTGGCCCCGTGATCACTCGCTTCCTGGCAAATTCAAAACATTCGTTCCTAACCACATGGATATGCTGGATCAAGCACTGGACAGCAAGTAAGCGTATTTTCAGTGAAAATAGTGCTCACGCGGGACGTGTAGTGAGCCCTGTCGGAGGCGACAACAGCGTAATAGCAATCTGGAAAGCGCCCCGTGGTAGCGGAACATCGCCGGGTCGTGGGATCGGACAGGCTGAAAGGCCGTGTCCATCGCTTCCGGGGCGTGAAAAATCAATTTAGTATCTTGCTTGCCTCATGAAAATTAAACGGAAAGTGTGCGCCGCATGAATTAAGATGATTCGAAGGTTACGTGGGCAACTGCCGATTCTCTTTCCTGCCAGCAAAATATGCACTCCTCACTTTTCACTTGCGGCATATCATAGGGAAGTGTTCGGTGTATGGAATTTATGAACGTGTCTCACGAATACTATCGAGTGTGACGTTTGGCGACTGTCGAATGCCTGTGACTTATGCAACGCCCTCAGCCTTTAATTCAACAGAGCGACACGTTTGTTGGCAGGCGACCTCGGCGTTTTAACGCCCCAGATATATCGGTATGACCTGTGCGATTTTCGTAGCCGCAAGCGCCGTCATATGTCCTTCTATATTTTAGTCCCATTTCCGAATACGTGAAAGCCTCGTACGGTGGCGCACGTAGTGCTTTAACGCCATCTGCATATCAGCGGAGAATGTTGCCGTCGTATCGTGGCCGTCGGCGACTTTCCAAGGCAGGCGAGCCGACCGTAATGTGGGAAGCGAATGCCCTACGCAAGCAGAATTTCGTTTGGCCCATTTGGTGTTGTGTGAACCGTCGTCTGCACTGCGAATGTCGCGACTCTTGGCGATCGAACTGTTTTACGATCGGCGTAGGTGTAAAAAGGCCACCTGCGTTGTGGTCTATTGAGTGAGAAAGGGATCACCTTTTGAGAACGCACAGCTGTGAGCGATCGCAGCCTTCACTTGCCGATACGCGTAATGTGACGCGGAAGGTTCAAAGACTGCGGCAGCGCTGTCTCGCGACTGGTTTAGCTTTATTCATTCGCGTGGAATAGTTATGCAACTCGCCAACGTATGTCTGTATGTTTCTTGGCAGTTCCATTCATTGTGAAAGCAGGGCGTTTCGCCGCTTCCGTGTGGTGACTTGGTATTGTACGCGCGAACGGTAGTTCCAAGATCCTTAGGCTCCTTGCTTTATACATCTGGCCTTCCTCTCCCCCCCCCCCCCCGGGGGAAAAAACGAGAACAATAAAATAACGCCTTACATATTCGTTTTCTTTGTTGTAGTTCCCAAGACAAGAATAACGATTCAGCATCAGATGATGCATCACAGCTTCACTCCGATGGTAAGCAATGTATTTGTCTTTGCGGTATTTATGATTTGTGGCATGGGACTTGTGATTAATGCACTCTCAGGAAAAGTGCTAATTACTTTTGTCATGATTATTCCTTCGTTATGTCGCAGCTTCGAAGCGTGTTGAGGTCTTACAATGGTTGTAACCTTTAGTGAGCCTGATTAATAATCTGTCTTTAATTTGCATACATTTGAATGTTCGTGGTATGCATGCCTTCTTATGCTTCAAGTGGTGCCTTCAGCTCAGGCCTCCACAAACTTGTCATCTGATTGGTTTTGGTTGAAACAAGTTGAAATCATAAAATGGTTGTGTATGTGGGTGGGTGTGTTAACAAAAGTACATCTGCTAGAATGTTGTCTTTTTCTCTTGTAAGATTTGTTCATGGCATGTGCATAAAGCAAACGACCATAGGTGGGTATAAATTATTCACCAAGCTTCCATGATGCCATAACATTTGTCACAGTAATATGTTGCAACTGTTTTCATTGTGCAGTTAATTGAGAAAGCATTTCTTTGTGCAGCTGCCATTAAAGCTCAAGTTAACCAAATTTCTAGTGTATTGTAGGCAATTTTAGTATGCACTATCACTGAAGTGCTGTATTCACAACCAGCTTCACCACTGAACATTAATAGACCCAATGAATTTGGCTTGTAAAATAATGTGATTTGAATTGCCTACTGCATGCAAAATTTATTTTGCTGAAATATTTAAGTCTTCCCTCCCATTGTTGTGGGCACTGGCCAATTTTATCTTGCTAGCGCTGTATCAGAAATGTAAGCCGGAAAGTCTGTGTTTTCCGCCACTTTAACGCAGCATAATCAACTTGACTTATCAGCTGATAATCGGAAAGAAGGACAACCTTGAATTTGACTTTTTCTCAGGGCATGGTTTGGCCATATTCATGTCAGATGCTATCACTGCATCCTATATATAGACAGTTTAAAAAGAACATCTTCATGCTGCCATTTTGTACCTTGTATTTTCCAAAACCAGTAAAATTTGTAATAAAACTGCACATGATTGTGCAACATAAAGGCATAAAAGAATTATGCACCAATTATTTAAATGCCAAGACAAACCTGTGAAAGGGCCTGCTGTAACGAACAGAAAGCTAAGGTAGATTGGACTAGGCAACAGTACTTGACAACCATGAAAACTGGTTAAACTTCATCCTGTTGCATAAACATTCCAACCAGTGGGCACAACTGAAAGGTTTACAATAAGCTTGAAGGCATCACTACTCTCTTTTTCTGTTAGAAGAGTCTAAAAGCCTTTACTCTTTTAGGCAACATGCCTTCACTTGTGCCCTAGGTTTACAGTGCTTTTTCTGGGTGCATGCGGATGCTTGAAGTGCATAGTTCTTTATGTGTTTACTAGGCACAGTTAAACTGCACGTAAAAGGATGTAGTTAATAAAAGCAGGTGGAATTGAGCACTTGTGTGCTCCAAGCAGAGTTTGGCTGTTCACTGTGCTGTGGTTATCAGATTAAGCAGCAATGTGATTCAAGTAACAAAAACCAAGGATTTGCTAGGTTCAAGGTTAAATGTGTTGCAGGCATAATCAGCCAGTTTTGAATTGTTGAGAAACTGGCAGCCATCTGGTTTAAACGACACCTCAACCTAATGATAGCGAGAGTGTCGATGGTGGGATGGCGAGCATTCTGTATTACTGCAGACAACTGAAACGCAATGTTAATAAGGAAATCGGAATTTTGCGCACAACCCAGGTGATGTGGCAGTGTTGGTTGATTTGAACTTCAACATGCAGTAGACAGTCCTTTTCCGGTAAGAATAGATTCATGTAAAATCAGCTAGCAAAACTGCCAGATTTCTAGAGTTCAGTTTGTCCTATCTGCTTTATTTGGTAACAATAGTACACACAAACTGCAATCTGGAAACTGCTCTGAGCAGCTGCAGCAGTTCTGATGGGAAAAACCAGAAAGCAGCTGCGGCCTGAATTCAAAAACATTTCTTATATGAATGAGGACATCTGAAGCGCTTGAGAATAGGTTAAATAATTTTAGTAGGCTTATTTATATAACATTTTTTTTCTTCTGTTTGATGCACTGCTGGATAGTGACAGTTGTTGGAACTTGAATCACTCATTTTAAACGGCACCAAAAAACACATGGAATGCATGAACTTGAATGCATGGGGTGCTGCCTGAAAAGTATTATTGAGCCAAAATGGACTGCCTCATAAGAGCAGGCACCATATTCTGCAACAAATTCTCTCATTTTACATTGTTTCTTATCCTTTGTCATTGCCTGGATTATTGCCAAGCCTTCGTTATCACCAGTATCAGTCACTCGTTGCAACCGGTGATAAGAAATGAATAGGAGAGAAAAATAATCTATGCATAACAAGGCCCCAAAACAGTGCTATAAAAGACAGACCTATTTTTGCGACGGTGACCTCTTCATTTTGCCATGTTAGTCCTGTCTAGTTATACTGGTAACGGGACATAACATTGTCCTTAGTCATAACAAGATGCAAGTAAAGGCACGAAATGGGGAAAACAAGCTTTTGTAGTACAGTTATAAAGCTTGTTTTCGCAGCAGGTTCTTCCTTTGCAAGTTTTTTAATGCCATGAGCGATGGCACATAATGTTACAACGTGAATCATGTGACTAAGGCACGGAGTGATGGTCCTCTATAATAAAATAGGTTCCAGTATGTAAATTTTGTCATAGGTTTCAGGGTGTTTAAAAACTGGACAGCCTTAGTCGCCCTTCAGTTACTTCCATAGCATGTTGTACTTTGACAATGGCACTATGTTGGGAAGCAGGATGTAGGCAGCTGTCATATGTGAAAGATTTACCCAGTTGCAAGGTGATCTGACAAGTGCAAGTTTCTTCTCGTCCTGCAGGAATAAATTGCAGGATTTGAAGAATTGCATGTTCTTGTAGGTGTGTTCATTCACGAATGCTTCTAGACACTTAACGTGTGCCATGCTGGCAAATGCCGGCACTGCTTTCACGCCTCGTAGTAATCTGCGCAGTGACGGAAGGTGTGGAAGTGGACAGCCAGGCAGCGGCTGCTGCCATAGCCAGCGTTGCACCGCAGGCCCTCTTGGACCCTAGCATCCAGTACCAGTTTCGGACCGAGAATGGTCAAGGCGGGGTCACCTATCGTGTGGTCCAGGTGGCCGCGGCACCGGAAGGCACAGAGGCGGCCAGTGGGCAGGTGGTCACCACGGCAGCACTTGTTGGCCAACAGGTAGCACAGGCCATCATCTCCAGCCCTTTTGCTGCCACCACAGCCAATGGAGGCTCCAGCCCCACTGCAGAAGGAGGTCAGCAATTGTGTGCTGCACGTTTTAGTAGGCCAGCATTCCTACAAACTGAATCCTGGGAAACTGTAGGAAATTGGGTCCATCTTGCGGCCAGTGGAAGGTTTAGAAAGTTCACAAAAACGAAATTAGGGTGGCAACACTGTGACCTGAAATTCCTGCACTAGCTTCTGGTAATCCCGTGAATTCTCATTGTATGCTCAAAGCTAGCTCACAGTCAAACCTCGTTATAATAAGGCAGGCTATAACAACATAACGGATTTAACAAAGCAAGTGAAATTCCCCTTCAAATCCCTGTAGAGGTAAGCGCATTTAAAACCTTGTTTCAATGAAGTAGAATTGTCCTGCCAATGGATATAACAGACTAGATTTGTGTCTGAAACTAAAAAAAATACCCGACCCTCGCACACCAAATATACCACTTTTCGCAGAGTTTTGCACACATTTGGTTGATAATTTCAAAACTCCATGCTGAATGTGCCGTCGACCAACACTGGTCTTTCACACCACTGCGAATAGCTGCGCATTAGCAGTGGCCCATAATTGTCGTTGCGCTTTTCTCTCTCAGTGCAGTGCCACCCAGGCCGGCACAGCTAGGCTTGACCTGCGAGATTTCGCTGGTACAAAGTCAGAGGCCGTGCCTAGCTGCGCCCAAGCTGCACCAACCTGCATGATGTGCCGCACTGAGAAAGCAAAGTGCAGTGGCAGTGATGGTGAGCCGCTGCTTGCGCATGGCGGTGCAAAAGACCTGTGCATCTTCTCATCTTTCTCACTACAGCGTGTTACGTAGCCTGGTGTAGCTAGGCATAGCATCCAAGATTGCGTCAATGCCGGCACAGTATCGGAGGGCACAAGACAGCCGAGCCAGCGTCACGAGGTTCGTGGGCCTCCCCATTCACACAGCGAAGCGACCGGTGCACAGTGGATCGGCCTAGATCGTCTGTGTAGTTGGTGTGCTGTGTTGTGGGCCAAGTTTGGCTCACTTTGTTGATGTCGCAGCATGCAAACTGTTTTCTCAGAGCATGTCACCATTTTGCCAGTTTCACAATGCTGTAGACAAGCCAATTTGAAAGTGGATATGAAAGACCATCACATTAGAATAGAAGGCAGCTATCCTAAAGGCAGTTGCGTGAGGTGCTGATGAGTTGTGTGCTGCACATGCTGGATATTATTTTGGTGTTTTGTTACAGGGTCCCTCACCAGGCCCCATAGCAAATTTTTATTATACACTGGAACTTGTTACATGCTCTCCAAGGAGCGTTCAGCCACCAGAATTTTTTAAATGGGTTCATTAATTGCTGAGATAGAAATGTTTCAGTGCCACGAACCAGTGGTTTCAGGAGGCGAAGGGCCACTGCCAAGAAAGACACGCTCTCCGCCTGCCCCGTCTAGCCTCAGCAAGCGAGATTGCTTCCCCGCGTTCTCCCATACCAGACCTCGAGGATCGCGTGGCACATACATCACGGGCCCCGCCTTCATTATTTTTTCTCCTCACTTTGCGGTGCGGTGCACTTCCGATGACTGCGTCGTGCGTGAGCTGCTGTGTTTGTTTCATTTTGTGCGGCACACGACTGTGCACGCTGTGCATGAAAACACCTGACTAGCTGTATAAGTCAATGCTGCAGGAACACTGAGGCAGACGCAAGCGGATCATAGAGCATGATCGCGCGCTGGAACGCAGTAAAAAGTGGCAAAGTTTCAGTGTCAGCCCGTGCAACTGCATGACGTGGAAACAAGCGATCGAAACATAAGTACATCTCACTCGCTGCTGTGCAAAGTTAAACAAATACACGTCGACATTCGGTTTTTGTGTTTTATTATTCCTCTAAATCATAATTCGTTTTTCCATGCAGCAGATTACATAAATAACAGATGTTGCCTTGAATAATTCTCGAAGTCACGAGTCGCTAAGAGCAACGTCACAGCAAAGACACATGTACATAAGCACGCTAGCATGTATACGTCATCCCTCTGGCTTGGAGCGCTGTGCCCGCGAGAAGGTCAAGCAGTGTTCGGTTTGAAGTTTCAGCTCTTTCCACGGCACATAGCAATGTAATACGTGGCAGACACAGTCGTTAGCATGCATTGTATGCACGGCGCTTGTTAGCTCAAAATGGCCAGATTTGGGGAGGGGCCCTTTAAAATTTCATTGCACATGTGGACATGTAGAGATTATTCAGGTGACATTGCCATCTTCTTCCGTGCACATTTAAAGTTGTTCGCCCCCATTGGGCAGAGAACTAGTTGTAGCGCTAAAAGGCATAGGGACAGAACAAGAGACACACACACACAGACTGTGTGTGTGTGGTGCCTATGAGTGTCTCATGCTAAATGTGCATAAGAGGAGGCGTTGTGTGGTGTTGACCTGTAGTAGCAAAGCCTACAAAAATATATTTCTTAAAGCCCCCGAGAGACTGCACTCTAATTCTGCTGTTGCTTCTTTCTAGGCCAGTTCTATGTGATGATGTCACCCCAGGATGTCTTGCAGACTGCACCAAGGACATTAGCACCACGATCCCACAGCTTCAGCTCCAAATCAGAAGGAAACAGGACAGCCAGGGATGAAAGAAGGAGAGCAACACACAACGAAGGTACTTAATGCATTCTTGTTATCTCCATCTTGTCTACTTCCTTTTGTGCTGCTAGTTGTGTTGACTGTTGTAAAATGTTTTTGTGCTGGGGGAATAGCTATTTGAAAAATGCATCGATTCTCAGGAGCCCAAGTTAAGTGTGGCCTGTTATTAGTCAAACTTCATATGCTGAACATTAGCAGGTTGGCACTCTTCTTTTCAGCCTTTTCAGCCGCGCACCCACTTTTATAGGTAATCTGTTGCGTGTGCAAAGACTGAGTGAGCTGAGATGGTATGGCATTGTGTGCTGTCTCCCCGCGTCGTCCCTCTGCGGGCGATGCTATCAGCCGTGAGGGCTGAGTGGGCATGAAAGCGTAGCTGGCTTCTCTTCGTACCTCAGATTTGGAGATATCGTCGGCACGGCATGAAACTATCTTTTGTCACCAACTTTCAAATTTTCCAAATTCTACAAAATGAATTTTTTGCTCATGAATATTTGCTATTTCCTATTGCCCTATAGTTCAGAAAATATTGCGGGCCCTTCTGCATGAGAAAAATTTCATCAGCGACCATACTTATTTGCAAGAAAGGTCTAACTTTATAATATAATAAGATTTTGATATAACAAAGGAATTTGGGGAATTTTACCAACTTTGTTATATCATGATTTAACTAAGATAGGTGCTCAATGTGGCCGAGTTGTATGATGACACATGCTTGCAGTTTCAAGATTACCGCACATATTCGATATTCGCATTCTTGCAAAAAAAATAGAAGCAAATTCAGGGGTGCGATCATTATGCTGGTTCATTATTCTGTTTGTTCTTTGCAGTTGAGAGGAGGAGGAGGGACAAGATTAACAACTGGATAATCAAGCTTTCTAAAATCATTCCCGACTGCTCAAGTGACCTGAACAAATCTGGGCAGGTAAGGCACCTCACTCACTTTGCTGGCTATAACCCTTTCCGTGCCACATTCTGATCAATATGACCAAATTATTTTTCTGCAGAATTTTGTAAGGAAAACATTGCTGGCAATGCTGTAAGTGCTTATTTATTCAAGATCTGAATCATTGTTGCAAAACTCCAGTTTAACAGCAGTACAGTTGAAACCACTTATAATGATCTACAGTCGAACCCGGCTATATCGAACTCGCAAGAAAACGCCTATCAGTTCGATATAGAGCATAATTCGATATAAGCCTGCTAAATAATTGGATGTCATAAAAGCACATACCATTTATAAAATCACTTCATTGATTAAACTAGCTTAGTTTCGCACGAAATAGTCCTGCATTTTCTTCTGCTTTGGCAATTTCGCTGCCTGCGACGCACGCACTTTTCCACATTAAGGAGTCGGAGCAGCTGAGGCCGCAACTTTCCGCATTCGCGCAGAAGCACCGGACTAGTGCGAGCGCACCAATCACTTCGCAGGATGTGGGCCAAGGACCGTCGTTGCTTTCCTCATTGTGCCCACTTTCACTTGTGCTCGGTACAATGTTGGCAATGTAGTCTTCGTTTTCGGGCTCTCCCGTGGTCGCGACACCATCATTTGCGCTCACAAACTCGTCCACCGTTGATTCAACAGCTACCGGAAATTCTGAGAGCTCGCTCCGAACTTCGGAAACATCAGCAACGGCTTCTTCGCATTCATCAGGATTTAGTCATCACCGAGCACGCGAAAGTCGGCACGGCTGAAGCACTTTCAGATTAACCACTCGTACACGGCCGTGCGTACAGGTCGGGCGCCACGGGCACCGGGTCGAGTGTTGGACGCTTTAGCCCTAATCTCCCCCTTATTCTTCAAGATCGTGCCGAGAGTGCTCCTCGGAATCTTGTGCTCTGCGGGGACATCCGACTTCTCACCACGTTCGACACGATTTATGATTGCGAGCTTCACGACGAAAGGCAAATTCTTCTGCTTCATCACGGCAACACTGCGGGAGAAGGCCTACAAGGCGCACACAAAAACAGCGAGACAAGTCGCACTTTTGCCATCTTGCATGACGAGGGCACAAGAGCATCTGATTGGCTGTCTGAGCAAGCGCTGTGGGCGGGCCAGGATCATTTTTTGCAAGGGGGGTGCCGACGGCTCGTCCGAGGCAGCGCAGATGGGCGCGGTCACGGTAGGGAGAGCGGTTGGATGGAGCCGCGCAGCCGGGTTTTCTCCGCCACCGCGAGGGAAAACCAACTTCCGGGGGCACTTTCCGCCGCTTGACGTTCGATATATCGGGTGTCGCTGCTATTTTTGTTCGATGTAAGCGTAATTTTTGCGATATATACTCATTGTAACTATATCGTGTCCAGAAATTATTCGATATATAGAATAATTCGATGTAAACGGGTTCGATATAGTCGGGTTTGACTGTATCTGTCATAACAACCACATTTCACTGCATTTATGATTTTCCAACTGTGCCTATTGAAACTGCTTCCATACAGTCCAACAAACATTTTTTTAAATCGCCACACTGTTAAACTAACCTGGCCATTGTAAATAGCGGATGCAAGCGAAGTACTGAAGCATGGAAGCGCAACAAAACTGGATGCACAGCAGCGTGGGCCCAGCTCCAGTTCAACCGTGACAAGGATATGGCCTTTAGGATGAGTGAACAAGTGATTTCCACATGCGGATTTCAGAGATTGCCAAGGTCACTCGCTTTCAAGACACGCCTCCAGGGAAGGGATGTACAGCATAAACAGCATGGCACGGGGCATAAACTAGTGCGTGCGCCGATATGATATCGGATGCCATGACAGTGGAACTCTCGTTTTTGCAGAATTGTCCTTGCCGCACCATGTGAATTACGCCTATTTCAATGATTTGGAACAACCACCTATGTTCTTCCACCATGGCAACAGCGGCTGCTCAAGCGTTCCTGTCATTACTGTCAATATTCATGTGACCCAAGTCAGCGAGAATTCTTCATCATGCGCTCACTCCACTCAATATTGTAGCAGACCAGTCGTTACTAGGTTGTTATCAGGAGATCTCGGCAACGTTACATGTTGCCGAATGCAGATAACGGTTCGCAATGATTTTCTACCTTTCGAATGTCTCATTTTTTTCACCCCAAGCGACATAGGTAACTTAATTTTACTGCTCTTGCATGGCAGATTCACAGTCATAATGCGGAGACTGCAATGTCTGAGACCTTCATAGAATGACGGCATGCCACAGTAGTTTTCAAAGTTTACGCTTCCAGCCCACTTGAACGCTTCGCTCTCATGTCCCGCTGGTACAGTGAAACCTCGTTAAACCATAGTTGGCCAGAGCTTAGGAAAAGTACGTACTAAACGGTAGTACTGTTTAACCAAAATAGCATGAGCTCGCCCACTTACCCATCGAAAACGGAATTTAGAGAAAGTACAATGAAAAGGGAAAAAAACATGCAGTATTTATTCACTTCGTGTGACAAGAGTGTTATTTTCGTTTGATGCCGCGGCGGCCTGACACGACGACAGCGGCCTCAAACTTACTGAAGCTGCATGCCAGCTTTTCTGCCAGCCCCCTCTTTGCAAACACTCGCATGCAGGTTCCGCGTTGGTGCTACGTATTCTCCGTGCATGCGTACAGTAGTGCTGCAGAAGTCCCGGGGCGCCTTTTTCATTGCCGGGGGCTGGAGTTTGGAATACTTTTCGTTCGGAATAGTTGCGCTATAGCGCGCCTGTTCTCGTCACGCCGGTTACATTCATGAGGCTGACGTAACGCGCAGCTTCTGCCACTGTCGGGCCTGAATCGCCCGTGCTGTCGCTTTCCGTTCCATCCTCATCACTGTCGCTAGTCGACGCTTCGGCAACAACAGAGGCAACAATGACGAAAAGTCGAACCTCGTAGCCGACGTCTCTTCACGGTCGCAGCAGCGCCGCCGAGCGACTTCTTCGCATTCCAAATGCCACACACTGTAGTCAACAGCAGATCCCTGTTGCGGGCCAGCACCGACTTCTTCGTGTCATGTTTGATAGCACGGACAATGCCTCATTTTTCTTCTATGCTGAGCTCCCGGCGTCATTTTTATCCGAGCTTCGGCATGACGCAAGTCGTCGCTTGCACGACGCCACCATGCTCTCAGGCACAGCGTCAAAATGATGTTGATGTTGATGTGGCTTCACGTGCAAATGCACAGGGCGCTTGGAGGCCGTTGTTCCGATCTCTGAGGCTTGTTGTTCTGCCAGGCCGCCCGATGGAGACGACGCACCACCGTGTTTGCGCGACGAAAAGTGGAAACGTTACGTTTTAACCGATGCGTATGCAATAAGCTGGTACGGTTTATGCGGATACAAAACACATTATGTTCAATGGCCGCTGAGTCGGGGATATTCCTTTACTACTTTTAAAATTAAACTACTGTTTAGGCGGGTATGGTTTAACGAGGTTTTACTGTACAGTGAAACCTCGTTAAACCGTAGTTGGCCGAAGCTCGGAAAAGCTACGTACTAAACAGTAGTACTGCTTAACCAAAATAGCATGAGATCGCCCACTTACCTGTCAAAAACGCAACTCAGAGAGAGTGCGATGAAAGGGAAAACAATGTGCAAATGTGCAATATTTATTCACTTCACGCGACAAAAGTTATTTTCGTTTGATGCCGGGGCGGGTTAGCATTGACGACAGTGGCCTCAAACTTGCTGAAGCTGTGAGCTAGCTTTTCAGCCAGCGCCCTCTTCTCAGCAAACATCATCACTGTCGCTAGGCGACAGTGATGATGAGGCAACGGAGGTAACAGACATAAACAGCAGAGGCAACGATGGCGAAAAGTTGAACCTTGTAGCCGACATCTCTTCGTGGTTGCAGCAGCGCTGCCGAGCAACTTCTTCGCATTCCGAATGCCACACACCGTAGTCAACAGTAGAGCCCTCTCACGTGCCAGCGCCGACTTCTTCATGTCACGTTCGATAGCACGAACAATGTCTAATTTTTCTTCTATGCTGAGCATCTGGCGTCTTTTTTTTATCCGAGCTTCAGCATGATGCGAGTCCTTGTTTACACAATGCCATAACACTCTCTGGCAAGGTGCCTAAATGATGGTGATGTTGGTGTGGCTTCACACGCAAACGCACAGGGCACTTGGAGGCCGTTCTAATACATGGTTCTGATGTCTGATGTTTGTTGTTCTGCTGGGCGACACAATGGAGACGAGGCGCCGCCATGTTTGCACGAGGAAAAGTGGAAACACTGCGTGTTAACCGATACGTACGCAATAAGCTGGTACAGTTTAGGAGGATACAAAACACATTACCGTATTTACTCAAATCTAGGCCGACCCCGGTTCTAAGCCGACCCCCTAAAGCTGAAGCCAACAAGAAAAACATATATTTTCTCGAATGTAGGCCAAACAAAGAAAGCGAGGACAGCATTCACAAAATGCAAACAGTATTTATTGAATCTGAGCATGCAGAGCTCATTCAACGTCGTCGTCGCTGCTAGACTCGTCGCTGTGTTCCTTGTCACTGTCACCGTTAATCAGTGCACTATCTTCAGTACCGTCAAGCGCATTAGATATGCCGCACTTTTTAAAGGCGCGCACGATCAAAGTACCTGGGATGTCGTCCCATGCTACAGCTACCCAGCCCGCCAGCTGCGATTGCGATGCATGT
The DNA here is from genome assembly GCF_050947875.1 of Dermacentor variabilis. Taxonomy (NCBI): domain Eukaryota; kingdom Metazoa; phylum Arthropoda; class Arachnida; order Ixodida; family Ixodidae; genus Dermacentor; species Dermacentor variabilis. The sequence continues at coordinate 93,243,274 of NC_134572.1, read as the reverse complement.
TTGATGCGGCCTGTTGCCGTTGCGATAACACCACGCCGCACACTGATACGGCCGACACGACACAGGTCAACATGGCGACCTCGCTTGTGTACGGTTGGCTACTGGCACGGCTAGTAGCAGCTGTGATACTGAGTTTTCTAGATGGCGCTAGCTATGCACCATATTTAGCAGTTTCAATGAAAAACTGGCGCGTTATTTAAAATCCTCGAATCTAAGCCAACCCTAAAGTTCGGAATATGATTATTTGAAAAAAAACTATCATCTTAGATTCGAATAAGTACGGTATGTTCAATGGCCACTTAGTCCAAGATTTGACTTTACTTTTTAAAACGAAACTACTGTATAAGCGGGTACAGTTTAACGAGGTTTTACTGTAGTAATATATGTCACAAGCTCTTGAATAAAAAGTGGTGGCTGCACTTGCAGTTTCGAAACGACAGGTGATTGGATCGAAAGAGCTATGCAACGCTAAATTTCGTTCTATAGATGGATGTTTCTAACGAAAATTTGCAGGAATGCGCTGGCAGGGTGTCTAACAACCGGGAAAACTGGGAATTCTCAAGGAGTTTCAGCAGTCTGGAAAAACTCAGGGAAAACTGAGGGAATTTGTGCTTCTATCAGGGAAAATTAGCTGTAAATTTGTTGAAAGGGAACCAAAGTTGCGGTAATGCTGGCTCGAGTAACAGACAGCAGTCATAACGAATCATCTTTGATGGCCTTTTGTTGGCTGGAGGAGTTGCCAGTGTACAGTCAATGACCGACTTTCCGGATGCCCGATAATTCGGACGGTTTCGTAGCACCACCACATACAGCGGAACCCCGTTCATACGTTTTTCACCGGACCGGGGGAAAAAAACGTAACAGCCGGGAAAACGCAACAGTGAGGAAAGCTCCGAAAATGAATGAAAAAAAGGGCAGCTTCAACTATAGACAATTTATTTCCACAGAGTGCGCTTAGGACTTAAAAAAGCCTAGAATGATGGCTTGCCGTTTCTTTCGCTCGGTAGAAATCGCCACACGTTTTTCAATAGCCTGGAAGGCCGCATTGCTGTCAGCGTCGCTGTGAGGTGCGACGTACCTGCAGAGGAGGTCTAGAGCCGCGACGGCTTCTCCAAAGCTAGGATTTGGCCACTGCCCGGCATCATGCGGCTCGTGCTCCTCGTCGTCACCGCGCCACGGCAATGGCAACGGACGAAGGAATATCCGCGGGAAATTTTGCCCTCTTTGGCGTAATCATGCTAACCTGCTAACGACTGCTTAGTATTGCTGCGGAGCGCGCGCGTCCGAGCAGCCCGGTTGCGCGCGGCGCGGCGTGGGAGCAATGTAAACAAGAGAGGAGAGCTGTCCCGGTAGGCGGAACAACGCCACGAGCAACGCCAACTTCCGGTTTCACTTTTGCTTCACAAAGAGTGACGTGAGCGCCTCTCCCGAGTTTCCTTCATCCGTGAGTCGACCCGTCCAACAACCATGCGGTGACCCTAATCACAGTGATGATAGTGAGAGCATTTTTCACGAATGGCCACTTAGTGCGGCCTCTCGAACTGGCGTGCGGCTTTTTGCAGCCAGTTCCATAGCCAAGCCCGGCCAAGCCCAGCCAAAACTAGTCAAAAGCCAAAATGGCGGTTGGAGCGCGTTGCCTACTTCAGCGCAGGCGGGTTCGGGGTGCTAAGTTGCGACGTATCATGCGGGAACGTTTTCACAGCTACGACGTAACAGCGGGGTTCCTTATACATTGAATCCTATGGAAGCTATGCCGGGACCGGATGAAAACGACGTAGCAGCCGGGAAAACGCAGCAGTGAGGAACGTAACAGCGGGGTTCTACTGTACCCCTATAGAATCGCCGTATCAGAACATCTGAAATTTCGCACGCAAGAACCCTTCGCTGTCGGATTTTCTGGACTCTCTGCCGTGTCCGAAGATCCGAAACGGCATTAATCAAAGCCACCACCGCTGCCATTTTGATTACCTCGCCAATTCTAACCGGTGCTCGCACACAGATCCGATGGAAGCCGTAGCCACCACTGCGGCAGTGCTAGGCCTAATTGCTTAGCCGTTCGCTATCAAGCTTCTTGCCGTTGGGCGCCGTGTTTTTCATTGAAAGAATTCACCGCTGTCAGCAATGGCATTGACTCCCCCTTTGTGGTCCTCACGATCGGCTTCGAAGCTCGGAAAGCATTGTGCGTTGCATAACGCCGGTTCCCGAAAGTCAGCTTCGCCTCTGTGCAGAAGTGTTGCTTGGCTAGGCATAAGCAAAAGTATTGCGGTGAAGCATAACAAGCGTGGGAAGGGGCAATTGCCATGGGATACAGTATGTACCGTATTTACACGATTGTAAGTCGACCCCTTTTTTAAAATTTGAAAGTCTGAAGTTGGGGGGTCGACTTACAATCGAAACCAAAACATGGCCCCGCCAAAAAAAAAGCGATACCAACGAGAGCTACAATGTAGTTACAATTTTATGTTTGCTATATGGCCCTACCCATATCTTTTCGCTATCCCGCGTGTTTGTTCGCTTTTCGGAAGGGTTTTTCAACATTTTTGAGAGTCTTACAGTGCATGCAAAACTCATGGGGGGGGGTGTCGATAGTTGATGGAAGCGCCACTGTTCCCATTTGCGGCGGCACCCTCAGAACGGCGGCGCTTGCGGGGAGTATTGGTAGTTCATGGAAGAGCAGTACCGCTTGCGGGTGCATTGGTATTGGTTTAACTTTTTCACGCGCTCCACTTGACTGCCGGCTACGTCTACTTCTATGCTTCCCCAGTCGTCATGAGTGCTGCAGGCCCACTGATCTTTCGGCACTCGTTCACAGCAGCGTTCAAGAGGGCTGCCATCCTTTACGCCGAAGAAACAAATCACTGCGCAGCGGGCCGCAATTTCGATGTTTCTAAACAGATGGTGCGAGAGTGGCGACTGCAGCGAAGCGAAATTTTCACCCTGTGGCGGCAAGTGAGAAATTTCCCACGTGCCGAAGCCTGGACGCGCTTTCCGGAGCTGTAGGCTAAGCTTGCGGCGTACGTCGCTGAAATGCGTGATCGGTCCCTGCCATTGAAGTGCGACGTGGTCATGAAACAAGCCCGGACCTTCGCCTTAATTTTAAGGTTCTGCTCCGCCGTGAGTACAACGAGTGGCTGGCGGCAGAAGACTGTGAAATTACGCCAACCGGACCTGTCAACTGAGCCTCCCTGACGGCTACGTGTGGTTGGGTGCATTTGGCGTGGGCTGCTGTTCTGCAAGATGTCCTGGTGCGGTCGTTTGCCAAATTTGAAATTTCGCTGGACCACGACGCGCTGTGGGACCGCAGCAACGATGACGATGGCAGCACTAGTGAAGACTAGTCCAGTGACCATGTCAGCTACTAATAAATTTTCGTTATCGAATGCGCCCTCGGCTTTTTTTTTTTTTTTTTTTTCGGTCATGCGATATGGGGGGGTCGACTTACATGCGAGTCGACTTACAATCGTGTAAATACGGTAGTCCTCAATTATACACACGTGCACCCGGTATCTCCTGTCACAGACGAGCACCAATATAACTAATAAGTGTACCGACAGGCCTTCAGAGCCTTTTCAAATGTGCCTATGGTGGTTTGAGCCTTTAAGGGCAGTAAAAGACATGCATTAATTTTTTCCAACTGGCCGATTTTCGGGCATTTTCGTGGCCCCTAGGGGCCAAGAAGATTCTTCGAATGGTCCGTGGGGCGAATGCATGGCAGAAAGAGGGCGAGAACAGAAAGGACCTACTCATTGAGGAAATAATGAGAAAGGAAACATGCTCTGGCTGCTTTGAAGGAGCTTGAGCTCAAAAAACAAAGTTTTGGCTGATGCCGAGATGCAGGTGTCCCTCATACAAACCAAAATAAACTCTTTAAAGCAGTGAAGCAGAACACTGAGGCGTCGTACGCAGGCTGAGAGTATGTCAGGACAGTTGACGTTGACTTACGAGCTGTTGCGAGAGAATCTCAATCAGGACAAAATTTGGGCCTCATACCACTGAGCTTGCTATCAGTTGATAGAAATAGCTTATATTGGAAAATACTTGCTTCTGTGTGCATTACCTTATTTTGTTTTTTTGTATTTGAGAATGTCCGACTTGATTTGCAATTTTTTTTTAAGACATTTGATTTGCTGCGCATTTTACTAACTCCTCCCTTCTATTCTCTTTTTGAATAAAATAAGCACTACTCCTTGGTATTCAATCTGAATTAAATTGTTTGTTTTTAAATTTTTCACTTGCTTACTAGAGAGTGACAGCATCGGTCGACATGGTTTCTCGTCTTGACATAAAACTTATTTCTGCGTCGCTCAGGGAAATTTGCAAAGGTGCTCAGGGAAAACCTGGAAAACTCTGGGAATTTGGAAATGTGAAGTTGGTAGACACCCTGACTGGGGACAAAAATGACATTGAAAATCTGGTTCTCAGACCAACGTGCTGCCTAACTGTAACTGCGGGTGCCAGCTTCAGTGTGGTTAATTTTTGGGAATATTTAAGGGCAAGTACATACAGTTAAGCCTCTATATAATGAAGGCAGTAAAATTGGCAATTTGCTTCATTATATTAAAATTTCATTCTATTGAAAATCGACCCATTATGCAAATAGGTACTGTTGCTGATTTATTTTTTTTTACACAGAAAGGGGCCGCATAATATTCCGAATTATTTCACAGTAGAAAAAAGCAAACTCGAATGAAAAGACAACTCATTTTGATAAATTCTGGAGTTGGCGATAAATGATACAGTTTCATGCCGGGTACGTCGAAGCCAGCCACTCTTTCATGTGCATTCCGCCCCCATGGCTGATAGTGTTGCCCGCACTTAAATGACTCCGTCAGGAAAAGCAGTGGGGAACGAATGCTTCGTCTGCCTCTCACTCCAATGGGTCATCGAAAGCCGAGATTACTCGCACACAGCAGATTACCTCTAAGGCAGGGTGCGTGGCTGCATGTGCGCTCAGCAGCGCTTACAGCCGCGCGCAGCCGTGGCTGAGATGTGTGCCAGAAATTGAGACCCGCCCCAACTTACCCCGCACGCGCCCTCAGGTGCACTTGATTGTGTTACCGCGAGCTAGCTCACCTCCCCCTCTTTCCCTTTGCTCACGCAGGAAGGCAGCACTCAAGAAGCCACCATCTTTCTCGTCTCACCCTCACACACTTTCACTCGCACGTAAAGCACCAAGTGCGCGATACGATCTTGTCGCATTTGGTCTTGTCGCATTGCGCACAATTTGAGGAGGGCGTTTGTAAGCGACCGCTTAAAATTCAATCATTTAACCATCTGCGTCTGCGGAAATTTGCATTTATTTTCTTGGAATTCCTTTGCGGGAGCAGTGCAATTTCGTTATATTGAAATGGCATACAAACACAGTTAGTTATACAGTCGAATCTCAATATGTTGAACAGCGCAGTGATCGTGAAATAGTTCGATATAGCCAAAATTAGATATATAAAATCACGTCAAAAATGCGGAAACTTCTGCAAATCAACCAGTGAACCAAGGGCGTGATTCGGGATCGTTCGTGGCGTGCGTTCTGTTTCCCCCGGTGCGATTGGCCTACGACGTGCCAATTTCAGCAGCGCGAAGTTGGCGCAGTCTTCTAGGTTAATTGCGTGATGTGACACACACAAATGCCACACACTGACTACGGTGTGTGGACTCCTGCAGAGCAACCGCGCCTGTGCACGGAGAATATGCAATGCCAACGAGGAATCTGCCATGTGAATGTTTGCTGAGAAAAGGGGGCTGGCTGAAAAGCTGGCTCGCAGCTTCAGTAAGTTTGAGGCCGCTGTTAGGCTGCGGCGACATCAAATGAAAAGAACACTTTTGTCGCGCGAAGTGAATAAATACTGCACATTTTTTTTTCTTTCATCGCACTCTCTCTGAGTTCTGTTTTTGACAGGTAAGTGGGTGATCTTATGCTATTCCGGTTAAGCAGTACAGTAAAAACCTTGTTAAACTGTACCCACTGAAACTGTAGTTTCTTTTTAAAAGTAGTGAAATCAAATCCCCGACTCAGCGACTATTGAACATAATGTGTTTTGTATCCTTATAAACCGAACCATCTTATTGCGTACATATCGATTAGCACTTATTGTTTCCACTTTTCGTCGCACAAACACGTCGGTGCATTGTCTCCATCGGGCGGCCTGTCAGGACAACAAGCCTCAGAGATCAGAATGACGGCCTCCAAGTGCCCTGTGCGTTTGCGCGTGAAGCCACATCAACATCAACATCATTTTGGTGCCATGCCACAGAGCTTCATGAGAGCGTTGTGGCATCGTGCAAGCAAGGACTAGCATCAATGCGAAGCTCGGATAAAAAAGATGCCGGGTGCTCAGCATAGAAAAAAAATTAGACATCATTCGTGCTATCGAACGTGACATGAATAATTCGGCGCTGGCACTTGACAGGGATCTACTGACTACGGTGTGTGACATTTGGAATGCGAAGAAGTTGCTCGGCAGCACTGCTGCGACTGCGAAGAGATGTCGGCTACGAGGTTTGACTTTTCGCCATCGTTACCTCTGTTGTTGCCGAAGTGTCGACTAGTGACAGTGATGAGGACGACATAGAAAGCGACAGCACGGAGCACGGACGATTCAGGCCCGACAGTGGCAGAAGCTGCACTTTACATCAGCCTCATGAATGCAATCATCGCGACGAGAACAGCACCCTGCAATGAAAAAGGCCCCGCAACTTCCGCAGCGCTACCACCTGCGTGCATGGAGATCATGCAACGCCAACGAAGAATCTGCCATGTGTGTTTGCCGAGAAGAGGAGGCTGGCTGAAAAGCTGGCTCGCAGTTTCAGTAAGTTTTAGGCCACTGTCGTTGCTGCTAGGCCTCCGCGGCATCAAACGAAAATAACACTTTTGTCACGCGAGGTGAATAAATACTGCATGTTTTTTCCCCTTTCATTACACTTTCCGAGTCATTTTTGACAGGTAAGTGGGCGATCTCAGGCTATTTTGATTAAGCAGTACTGCCTTTTAAACATACTTTTTCCGAGCTCTGGCCAACTACAGTTCAACGAGGTTTCACTGTACTACCGTTTAGTATGTACTTTTTCCAAGCTTCAGCCAGCTGCGGTTTAACGAGCTTTCACTGTAGTTGAAAGTAGTGTTGCTTGCACTTGACGGAAACTTGCAACAGACTGAACCGACCGTTTCTTTCAGTGCAGTAGAGGCAAGGCTGGTGATCACAGAGTTAGAATTGCTTGTGCAGCTCTTAAAAATTGTGCATTTGCAGATTTGCCAAACAGCTGGGACATCTAATGTCACAATTTTTATGCCACATCTGCTTTTGTCCAATTTCTGGTTAGAAATAACTTTTTTCTACTTGATGGACCATGCTTTCAAACATTTCATGTCATTTGCCATTCCTTCCACCCACTAACATGATTTGCATGCCTCATGTTATCGCTGAGCTATTTGGCACAGCATGCGACCAAAAAATGAGAAAATGGATAATGAAATGGATTGTTACAAAATATGGGCCCTATTCGCTCCTTTGGTAAGTGAAGGTTTACTGCAAAAAGGGATCTGCCTTTTTGTGAACCAGTTTCACAGTGTGAGCATTTGGCTGTCTAAACTAGAGCATACTGTGGTGAGTGAAGTGTTTAAGCATGTCATTCCCTCTGTGCAGCAATCGTCCGTGCACCTGCACAGCAAGGGGGGCATCCTGGCGAAGGCCTGCGACTACATACAGGAACTGCGTGCGAACTGTGCACGTCTGCCTGAAGTTATGAAAGAAAACGAGCGGTTGGCTCTGGACTTGGAGCTGCTGCGGCAACAGTGTGACCAGCTCAGAGCCACCAATCAGCTGCTCAAGGCCCACCTAGAACAGAGTGGCATCACAGTCACCGAAGTAGTCGAACACACATCCTAACAAGAACTCTGTGACGCCCTAAAGAAGGTATGCTTATTAGCTCGCCATTGCCGTTGCATACTGGGGAACTTGCCATGGTTAATAAAAGTTTAATATTAAGTGGCAGTAGTTGCCATGCAAATTGTAAATTTTATGTAATAGCTGTTATGGGCTTTTTCCCCCTGCTTTAAAGGGACACTAAAGGTTACTATTAAGTCAACGTGGACTGTTGAAATACCATCACAGAAACCTCGAAACGCTTGTTTCGTGCCAAGGAGAGACTTACTTTAAGAGAAAATGCATTCTGAAGCGTCCGCATACCTCTAGCGCAGTTCAAATCGCCCGCCCTCCGATCGAGGAGTACTAACATCATGGTCTCATAGTGACGTTGCGCCATCGGTGAGTAGAACGGCGTCCGCAGACGGCGCTACGGCTTTTCTGCGCAAAACGCAAACGCGCGGCCAGAAACAGAGCCAAGACAGAGCCGACAGCAGAGCGAAAGCGGGAGTATGGTGGCTAGCGGAAGGAGAAACGCGCGACCATGGGGCTCTTGCATTGCCCAGGGGGCGCTGCGAGAAAGGTTCTAAAAAGCGCCCTCTGTCCTAAAATGGGTCGTACCAAGCTCGGTCGTCTGCTTCGGAAAGCACATTTACAATATGGACCCGCCACTTTCGGTTGTGTTGTAGCACAGCCTGCTGCGTATATCGGGCGCCGAAGATTTTTTCAGGGGTGGCACGCTGCGTAAAGGCAAGAAATTATGCAGTGCCGAATACGTGTACGCCGTTCAAGAATTAGGCGGCGAAGTTTTAGCACGGTGTCAATCGCAAGTGAAGCGAGTCGCGTACAAAGTGGAACTACAGGTAAGGTTTGCACGCTAGCTGCTAGATTCAGGCGCACAAACGCGAGGAAATGCGAGCTATAAATGAATCCACAGCAGCGATAAGCAGACATCATGTGTACGGAACTGCTCGAGCACACGACGGTACGCGCCGCGATGTACGAACTGCTCGAGCGCACGATCGTACGCGCCGCGACGGCAGCGGTCTTTCGACATGCCGCGAAACGGTGGGCCTCCTGCAATCTTTGTTGACTGCATGCCGCTAAACTGATGCAATGCATGTGAGCTCGCACGTACGTGCGAATCGCGCTGCAGCGCGAGCTCGTGCGCTGCTCGCTTGATGTAGCTTTTAATGACAGCGCTCGAACATCAATGTGCTGCAATCAATATTGCCTTGCTGCGCTGCCTCAACGTGCTGGCTTGAGATCAAGGATGAGCGCATTTAACTCTCTTAACCTGTGCTACTCGTAGAGTAGTAGTGAATTGTCATCGAATGAGCCCGACCATTTGTGCTCATTTGCACACACTTCACCACTTCGCATCGGTCTAATTGTTAATTGTCGCTGTGGCCGGGTCTCGAATCGTGAATTACCAGCCATGCCTGCTGCTATGTCGGTCTGCTGTCGGTACTGTAGGTGCAAAAGACCAAAATTTTGAGCGCAGATAATCAAGCAAGCTTCAAGACAGGCGAAGCAGTCAGCATGGCACGGCACGACGAACTGCAGCTATGCAGCGCGCCCAACGCTCCACTTCGTGAGGCCTTGAAGGAAAACGGTAGAATCTGTTGTTGGGATTCAGGCCTTCTTGTTCATGGCAGCCCACGACGCAGAAGTAATGACGGTGACGCCTTTTCGAGGCTGGGCTAGGTCTCTCCGGATCGGCATCACCGATTCCTTCTGCTCCCAGCATTACGTCCCACGGCACACGGAGAGTCCATTTTCGTTAAACTATAGGCTGCGGCGAGCTCGCAGCGTGGTCGGCGTGGTCTGTTAGAAGTGACGAGCCTTTTCGCACTCGCAACAGGGCATAAAAAGTGCGAATTGATGCAAAACTCGGCCTAGAAACGTGCTTCGCCACAGCCAGGGCTCAATACGACCCAAGCTGGCACGACCCAGATGTCGTTTCCCGCACTGCCACCAGGCGCCGCTACTATACCTCAAACTCCAGCGCAAGACGCCCATAAGCTGGTACTTCATTCTATGACACAAACTTCGACGCTCGTCGCAATGGACCCTGACACCGACAGATTGGCTCGCGATGGTGGGCTCAACTTCAGCGATTTGAGCACCGACAAGCGCGACCTGCTGCTGAGGGCTCGCGCTGCCGGCGTCGTTGCGTACTACGACGGCGGCCTCGACACCGGCTCTCCGGAGCGGGAAAGCAACGAGGGCTTCCCACGACATCACATGGACGTGGCATTCTTGCTGCTTGTTCCAAATGAAAGTTTCGCGAGCTAGCACAACCCTCATAGCACGACGCGATAGCGAAACTACTGAAACTCCAAAGCGTGCGCGGCGCAGAATCAAGCGCGCAGAGTCGAGCGAAAACGAAACCTTTCGAACAGCCATATTACTGAAGGATAACGTCAAAATGTTATTTTTTCTTAGAATCGAATAGACGTAGACAAGTAGCATTTTTTTCCATCTTATAATCGAATGAAATTATATTTTTAATACAAGTAGTTGAGTATTAGTAACACAAATTATGAGGAGTGCTTTCGTCATCGGGCTAGTACCGGAATGTCGCTGGGGGGTCTCAAATCGTGTCATGCATTTACCTCAATTTCTCGGTTACTAAAGCTCTGTTCATGATTATATTGACGCCTTAGACGTTCTACAACATTGCTCTACCACTTTAACTTGAGTTTCTGGTAACCTTTAGTGTCCCTTTAAGGGAGGAGGAAGGTATCAGAATTAAGTTGTTTCTTGACAGAAAGGGCTGAAATTTGGCACGCACACTGTACATTGCAATAAAGAGACAAATCTAAAATTTCATTAGGATATCTTCATTAGTTTTTGTTTTATAACAATTTATAAGTTCCTTGCTTGTGGAAAGCCTGGCACAGTAACGAAGCACGATAGGGAGCTGGGAATACTTTGCATGTTTGCCCAAATGTCTAATCTACATCAAGACAGTGTTTGATTTTTTTTTTTAGTGTGCTAATAATTTTTTGGTCAACATAACATGCACATGACTGTGTTTCACTGCATGGAGCCATGTAGTAATTGTGAAATACTTAAATAATGGAAAGATAAAGAAACATTTCAAGACTGTCTTTAAGTACAGCACAGCTTATGGATTACAGCAAAACAAACTGGACCAAAATCGGTCCAGCCATTGTTGTGCTACGCTTTCCATGAGCGAGGTCATTGACAAAAAAAAATGCAATTGAGAAAACTGGCTGCAATGTTTTAAAAGCATTGCAAATTTATTAAAAAGCACCAGGGCTGTAATATTTTGAGTCATTGCTGTCAGGCATCTTCTTATACATTTGCCTCTTTGTTTGGTGGGCTTTGTATGCTTTCTTCAGGCGTTCTTTATCCTTTTCTTGAGCCATCTGGTGTAGCACATGACCACCATTTTCACTGCCAGACCGAGCCCGGTATCGCAGTGTACACCTACAGAATGCTGTTGGCATCTTGGGCACAGAGTTTTAGCAATCAAAGAGTTCATTGCGGAAACAGGCACAATAATGAACTCACAGTCACAAGGGGCCGAAATTTGTTCTTGGCCTTGCTGGTCCACCCAACTGAACTTCTGCTCAGTTGCGGACACTGCGCAAAGGGAGTCACGAACACTGCATGCCTGCACTTCTGCAGTCACCGCTGACACAAAACACGGCTCGAGGCGCGTCTGAATCGTGCGACAATTCGTCTGGTGAGCCTTGAGTCACCATACAGTATGTAGCTCTTTGACGGTTGGGGCTCACTCGCAGGCTGCATGTCCCTGTCGCACAATGCATCGGAGACGTACACTGTCTCCGCCGGCGATGGTGACCTTCGACCCGCGTCGCCTCCAACAACGCGATCCCGGTTGCTGACTCGCGCGGCCGTACAGCACAGGTGCGAGAGCCTCCGTTGGCATGTCTTCCAGTTGCTTGGTTATCAGTGTCGATGTCGCAGGGTGGTTGTCGGCTTCGCTGCTGGAATCGCAAGGTGCAAGATAACGCGGCATGTTATCTGCCTGTTCAGTCGGGTGCTCCACTTCTCCCGCTGGCCGCCGTCTTTCTCTTACCATAGGAGGCTTGTGCTTCCGTTTTCCGAAGGCATGCTTCATTTAAAAGCTCTTTTCTAATGAGCGATGATCCATCACTGACCTGGGAGCTTTCATAAATCCGAATTATGCGAGTGTCAAACGAAGAAAGATGCCAGCGTGGTTTTCAAAGTAGACAACTGCGGTCCGCTGTGGTTGCCAGCTTGCCCGCTGCTGCAGCAGCAACCAATGGCGAGACGCCTTTCAGTATGGCAACCAATCGGAGGCCCGCTTTCATCGCAGGGCCTGTGTGACCGCCTCTAGCAGACCCGCGCTTCTTTTGTGTTTGTGTGTTTGTTACAAGATGGCGACCACCGAAGAATTCAAAAACGGAATGGTGAAACTTCGAGCTTTCGAACGATACCAAGATGGCGGCGTTCGGTGGCGGGAAACACGAGTTAGGGCTCCCCGAACTGCGGTGATATTACGCGATTTAAAGCTGTGTTCTCGCCCTACGCACTGATAAATTAATTTTTTTCAGGCACTTTTAGTGCGTTTTCAGTCAAACCATTTTGATACAATGTAGATTAGGCATTGCAGATACCGAAACGCGTCGTTGCCAAAAATCGATCTTTTTTGCGATTTTCGCGATCTGATCCCCGCGTCTCCCCTTAAATGATCTTGCTCGTGGTGGTGACCATGGTTTAATTGCCAACATGACACTGCAGAAGCTGCACAAGTACTAAGTTAACTCTTGATATAATGAACTTCAATATAACGAAATTCTTGATAAAAAGAAGCATTGAACCTTTCATAGCCCCTTGTCCATAGAACACCGTGTATTTAGAACCTCAATATAATAAAGTGTGCTTGTATGCAATTTCGCTTCCGCCGCATTCTATCCACGAAATCCTTTGCGAAAGCTTACGTTTGGTGGCTTAGTCTTTGCAAAGATTTAGAAAAATAAACTATTCATAGCTGTTATCCAGCTAAAAGAACCAACAAGGGCCAGCAAAAGTGCCAGTTCCCAAGAGGCTTAGAACAATACAGCCGTGGGAAACAATTCAGAGAAACAGCAAGAATCATCAAATGCTGCAAGTTCCTTTCAGTCAACTCATTCAGAAAATGGCTGGACGTTCAACAAATTCCAAGCATTTGATCCAAGCTACTAATAAAGGGCATGAAGAAGTCCTTTTGCTACATTTCGAGTTCCAAAAAAGGGTGGTCACTGACAACAGACTTCTTTGTATCCGACGAAATAGAAACATTCTTCAAGAACAGCAAAGTCAAGGGGCAAGAAGCACTCCCTGCCATGCTGCAAATGACCAAGTTGAGTACATGGTTTCTTGCTGAAGCAAGCACTCACTAAGGGAACAGATAGTCTCGTCTCCTGCCAAAAACATGCAATGCTGACGTTTGGATGCAAAGTACCTTCAGATTTCACTCACTTGAGGCTATCAGTCATGCTAGAAGAAAAGCGGCACGACGGAGAAAGGCGAAAAGGTGATGTGCTGGATTTGCATAAGTCGTCTACATCAATAACTTTGCAGGCGACTCTCAGCTTGGATATAGGGAACTATTGTCTTGCAAGTTGTCCATCATTCTTGGTCAATCAGCACCGACAGACTTGTCGTGTGCCGCCACAGAAACCATGTCTGCACAACCAGCATGACACAACTGCAGTTGACAGCACGTCCAGCACACCTGCCAGATGACCAGACTAACCCTGCAGCCACCGTCACCACAGAGACACCAGGATGTCATCATCGTCCGGACTGCTATTGGGACACTTGGTGACCCATTCTCATTAGAGAGGATTGTGTTTTGTAAGTGAGTAATCCATTTAAGTTTAGGTTTCAGCCCAGACTTTGGGCATGCCGCCAGAACCCCAGTGATTGCAAGGAAAACAACACACTACCGTGCCTCTCGGTTATGCTCCTGTTACGTAACCTTAGTGTAAGCCCTGCAAAGCAACAGAGCAGATGTACTTACCATTTACAATGCCATATTGCTGCCACTTAGGCGGATGTCTTGATTGTGCAGCTGACCTGACTATGGCATTCAACACCAAGCACGCTCAATGCACCGCAGTGTCGACAATCTTTTTGTCTGTGTGCCTCTAGATTGAGGGGAGTAGGAGAAGCACTGCACATAAGACTGTACTGCCTTTGGGATTGGCCCGTATTTTTAAACTGCACTATTTCCGGGATCGGCCCAGGAAACATGCATACCCGGTACGGAAAAGCAGGGGGTAACTCCCTGAAAAATGAATGAATTTATTTTGTTTATTGGTGTAAGGGCCAGGTATGGCCAAAGAGCACCAAACTCCCTAAGCAAGATACTGTCTTTAAATTTTGGTAAATCTGTATGTACTTGTTTATTCTGCAGGCAGGGTTTCCTCTGTGTATAGCAACTCCCCTAAATATGAGGTAATGGCAGTGAATAAGCTTACCATTTTAGTTAAGCTGATTTTGAATCTTTGAGATCTCCAACTTAGTGTCAGAGTTATATTTTGATGTGTTCTGACTGCATCAATCTATTCTTGCAGCATGTCTATGAAGAAAAAGGAAGCATCCAAGTGATACGTTATGATCCAGCTTTAGTGGGAAACAACAGGCTCCTGTGCAAGACAACTAGGCTGTCAAGATCCAGGACTTGGACAAGGTGCTTGCTGTCACGAGGTGTGACAAAGTATCTTCCATTCTGCACAGTGTTGAGGATTCCCTTCTCCGTGCTTGGCCTTTTGGGAAAGGAATGGAAAGGGTTACGTAGACGGCTTCTGGTGGTTCAACGTGCCTGACATGCAACCGCCCTCTTTCGTGTGCATTGCAAGAACTCTCGCAAAGTGATTTATTCATCTCTTCCTTTTGGATGCTGTGTCGCAGGCACATTTTTCTCTTCGTGTGTCAGTGTACTGCCTCTGCTACAAAAAAGGACACAGGGAGAACACTTCCATTTTTTGTTCAGTGAGACCTAGCTCCCTTGTTTCTGATGTTTGTGGTTGCGTGAGGAGGGGAGCTACTGTTTTGTGTGTGTAGTGATCAATTCTTTTGGCCTTTTTGCCTTAGTTGGCACTGCCTGATAGAAAAATTTAAAAGCACCATGTTCTGAATAATTGCATCTCCAAGAACCGCATACTTTTTCTTTCTTGTGCCAATTTAAGGTTGAACTCTTACATGCAGTTTGTTATAGAGCATCTTAATGCATGAGGCCTTCAAGCCGGTTTATATATATCCAACTTCTGACATTTAGGGAGCTGTAATATTAATAAAAAAGGGCCACAGCTTCGTAAGGCTTTGTTAAGGCAGCATGATGCAGTGTCAGAGACGCATAGTACCTGCTTAGTGTGGTTGTACATTGCATCTAAGTTCCCCTTCCCCCGTGGGAAGCATTTGGAAAGTTTAGTTCCAGGTGCCTTTGTGTTTGTACTGGAAGAGATGCCGGCATCTAGTCATTGCTCTAATTTGTGCCTGCATGAGTTCATTCTGTTGATCGTATTGTATGGAGGTCGGAGTAACAGTTGCAAACTGTGAAGATGATGCGATTGCCTGTTTACTGTTGTCTTTGCCACCTTCTCCACTCTGTGCTGCTTTTCTTCGAGTTGAGCCGTGGCGCATCTTCAAAGTATGTGAGTTCAAGTTGCTCCGCCATCTGAAAGAACGTTGGCATGAACCAAATAAAGGTAACAGACATCCGTGAAGTGTTTGCAAAGTAGTGTTACCTTTTGTATTGTGTCATGTGAAAGCACCCACAATGAGCTGGTCTTGAGAGGCAAGTCATGACCTGCATCATTTCTCCTGCAAGGCTTTGGTGATGGTACATGGCGTGTGTATGTGTGTGGCCAGTCCTGACAGTGGTTTTCATACTACTGCCTAGCCTGTGGCAGAAAGCATTTGTACATTGTGCCGAATGCTTGGTACCTTTGTAGTGTGAGTAATAATGGAGTTGGCTGGAGGTATGTGTTGGCTGTAACCCCTCTTGGAGAGCCAAATGGTCAGAAAAGTTTTGTCATTGGTGTTTTAGCATAGCTTAAATGTACTGGCATAGTCTCATACTGCGGTACCAGGTGACGTAGACTGGAAGGGCATAGGGGGTGATGACTGCTTGTGACGTTGCGTTCAACAACGTATTCGAAATGAAAGCTGTGGTGATCCCTTGTGTTGCACGGCACTTCTCACAGCCGACAAATTTTTCCTAGGAGATCTACGCAGCATAGTTGCCCATTGCAATAAGAGCTCTACACATTTTCGTGTAAAGCATTCTCACAAGATGTTTCCATCAGCATTGCTGCTCCTGTGTGCATCTTTCTGGATTCCACTTTACGTTTATGTTAGTGCATCTACGCTATGCTAAAAAGCTCTCTCTCGTCAGCAGTTGTTGCACAGAGCTTCATCGAATGTTGTGACGCAAGACTTCTAGCAGCACAGTGAATCATTTAGAGAGCACTTGTTTTTTGTATGTTGAATGTCGTGAGAGTGGGGCATTGATTGGAGAAACTTTCCTACGAGCTATATTAGGCAGTACAGTTTGTCATGAACATGTCTACTCATCATGTTTTTTTTTTCCACTGTTGTCTGTTCTACAAGTTTACTTATATGTGAGAAAGAACCTTTGCTGATGTAGGCTTGTTTGTGAGCATTTCACTGTTTACTTTCTTTGGGCATCCGGCAGGTGTAAGGTTGTTGTGCTCTGTTCAACCCTGTGTTGTAGCGTTAATGCTTTCAAGCCTCATTTTTTTTATTCCTGTGCCAGTAAACACATTGTTTTCAGAAAAGATTTTCAATAAATGAAACCTGATGGACTAAAGTGCGTGCACATAGCAATTCTGTTGTTCCTCTGATTTGCAAGGCTTGTCTGAATTTTACAAACAAATAGTATGGTAAGATGTAAATGTGTTTTCTGATTTGTAGTAGAGATCTCTTAATAAATGTTACATTAAGTACATATTTGGTTTTATAGTTATTAGTATTATACGGAATGGGCTGTCTTGCGCAGTGGTACAAATGCCCGTAACTCTGTCCTTGCTTGAGGATTCAAAGCATCTTTAGAGTGACAACAATAATATGAAATTATTGCCACAACATGTGTGTTACACAATTGGTTTTGCACTCATTGTGCAGTCAAACCCAGTTATAATAAACTCTGTAATAGTACCAAGAATAGCAGCAGTTGCATCAATAGCTTCTTATTCTAGGCTCAGAATGAAAAGTATTGCATTAAAAAGGTGCATAAATACAGCTGGTTGCCATAGTAGTAACAATAATACTTTTTGATATGTTATTACCACTCGATGTTTACATTTCTTGCTCACTTAAACATGTTAATGCCTAAATAGTGGGACGGTAAAACTAGGGGATGCCAGGCACAGGCTTCCCTGTGCTGCAGACACACACATGCTTTCTTTATTTTTTGTGATGCATTGTTTTGGCAACGTGGGCTGGTGTTGTGCATGCCATTGCACATTTTCTTAGACCGGTGCATTATGCTGCCACTGGCATGCTGTTCCACACATACTTTTGCACTTGTTCATGGAAAAGAAGAATGTTGTATGTACTAAAAAGATGTACAGAGTAACTGTGACAGCTCCTGGATCCATGGCCGATGTGGCTAGTTGAAGATCAGTAACACAAGGAGTTGGTTTAAGTACAGCATCAATTTGTGAGTGCAATGATAACATGAAAATTTATACAATATCATCAGTAGTTTGAGAGCACAATATTAATATGGTGTCTGGTAGCTCCCCGAAAAAGTCTCTTGAGCAATGGTGCACTATTTGGCAGACATTTAATCAAGTTAGGTATGTTCCAAATTTTTGCACCAACAAAGGATATTGTTCAACGGCTGTAAACATTGTGGACTATTGGCAGGCTAAGATTTTTTTGTTTCGCCTGTTGAGCGTTACACCGGAGTTTTGATAAAACTGATGAGGGATAGGGTATGTTCTTGTAAATTATTCTGTGTGCTTATGTTTCGCTTTTATATTGCCCGACGATATTAATACTACGTTGAGGTTTGTGATAAGTTCTATAGATGGTGCATTGTTGGGCGCTGATGCAATGGTTCGTATAGCTCTCTTTTGCAGGATGCTAACCACTGAACAATATGAACCATACATGTAGTGCCATGATTCTATGCAATATGTTTGGCAAGAGTGAAATACGTTAAAATATTGTCACATGCCGAGAGACACAAACAAAGTAACTACGATGTATGTACGATGATGATGGGAACCAGCTTGTGCCAAGCCCAGATGCCCATCTTCCTCTGCGTAATGTCTCATAAGCACCTTTTGTATTGCAACACAACTGCCGGCAGCAAAAGTGCCGTCCTGGTGCCGTTGGGGATTGTGGCAAGCAGAGAGTTTCAGAGCTTTAGCATGGTGACATGGGCGATATCGCTGGTGGTCAGAGCGGAGGAGGTTATGAGGCTGGCTGAAACGATTTCATAAATGACATCAGTGACTTGGCAAACCACGCGATATGGGCCTTTTTAACAAGACGGGAGTTTCTGGCATAGGCTGACTCCACAGGAAGGCATCCAAGGAGCACTAGGGCACCCGGCGAACAGTGTACTTCATGGTGAAAGTTAATAGTGACATTTCTGGTTCTCTTGCGACACTGATAGTCGAGAGCATGCAAGTTGTCAAGCATGTTGACTTGCCGAGGTAGTTATCGATGGTAGCAAGGTGTCAGCCGGGAGAATCGGTTAGCGGCCATACATGAGGTAAAATGGGGAATAGCCAACAGTATCAAGGTGAGAAGAATTATAGGTGAAGGCAATGTACAGTAGAGCGAAGTCCCAATTGCGGTGATTGGCCGAAACCGGACCAGCATATCTGCAAGAGTCCGGTTGAATCACTTGATCAGGCCATTGGTTTGTGGGTTGTAGGTGGTGGTAAGCTGACGCTGAATAAAGCAGACATGCATGATGTCATCAGTGACCTTGGACAAGAAGGTACGGCCTTAATCTGAGCATTTGACGTGAAGCTCCATGTATCAAAATGGCATCATGTAGCAGGGAATTGGCCACATCCATAGCGCAGCTGGTTGGGAGAACGCATGTAATGGCACATCTGGTCGGGTAGTCAACAGCGATAGCAACCCACTTGTTCCCCAGTGCACATGTCAGAAATGGTCCCAGGAGGTCCAAGCCGACACGACCGAATGGCTCTACTGGCATTTCAAGTGGCTGTATGTACCCAGTGGGAAACAGAAATGGCTTCTTGCTCTGTTGACATGGCTCACAAGCTGCAACATGACGTTGCACAGAAACGGCAGCGGCGTACTCTCTTAAGTTCGAAGCACGCCGAGATGTCTAGTGGTGGGCGCATCGGGAGGTTTCTTTAGAACGGTTGCACAGAGGTACTTTGGGATGGCAACGAGGAGATCGGGACCTTCTGGATGAAGATTGCGACGGTACAGAGTACCATCCTGGAGAACAAAAGAGCGTAAGGAAGCGTTCTCAGGCGCAGATTTAAAACAATCAATGAGGACTTTGAGTGAGCCATCACGACGTTGCTTGTTGGCAATATAGAGAAGCTGCGACACAGAGTAAGCACAAGTGGCATTCTTTGTCAAGTATGTCATAGCTGTCAATGGGGTAACCCGACAAAATATCCTCAACAAATAGGCGTCCATACTTGTAAATCACACAGTATGAAAACTCTTGGAGCTTCAAAGCCAAACGACCAAGCTGGCTCATGAAATCCTTGAAGGAGGAAAGCCAGCAGAGAGCATAGTGGTCAGTTACTATGGCAAAGGGACGACTGTAAAGGTAAAGACTGAACTTGGCAACTGCCCAGACAACAGCAAGGCATTCCCATTCTGTAGTAGAATAGTTGCGCGCTGGTGGTGGGAGGAGGCAGCTGGCATAGGCAATAACATGACCTTGGTCACGCTGACACTGGCCTATGATAGCGCCGGCAGTGGCATATGTACTAAATGCTGTTGGGGCATTGGGGTCGAAGTGGGCGAGGATTAGTGGTGAAGTCAAATGCGTGATGAGACGAGAGAAGGCGGCAGATTGTGAAGGTCCCCAGAGAAGAGTGTGCCTTTCTCCAAAAGGTCAGGGAGAGGTCGAGCAATAGTGGCAAAACCTTGGACAAAGTGGCGAAAGTACGAACACAGCACAACAAAGCTGCGAACGTCTATGGCTGACTTCGGAACCAGAAAGTCTCGGGTAAGACAAATTTAGCCTGGGCAAGGTTGTACTCCAGAAGCCTGGCTTTACATAAATGTCAAATATGGTTCAGAGACGTTCACCGTGAATGTCAAAAGTTGGTGAAAACACAATAATGTTGTCAAGGTAGCCCAGGCATGTGGACCATTTGAAACACAAGCAAGGAGTCCATCATGTGCTCATAGGTGGCTGGCACATTACAGAATATAAAGGGCATAACTCTGAACTGGAAAAGATTATAGGGTGTTATAAATGCAGTCCTTTCTCTGTCCATATCGTCGACGGCGATCTGTCAGTATCCATATCAAAGGCCAACAAAGGAGTAGTATAGCTGGCACCATAGAGGCAGTCAAGGACGTCGTCGATTTGCACCAGTGGGTACACGTCTTGGTGACTTTGTTCAGATGGCAGTTTCCTACAGAAAAATGTCATGTCCCGTCCTTAACCAACATTGCCAGTGACACCCGTGGATTTGACGAAGGCTCAATGATGTTTTTATCGAGCGCCTTGCTAACTTTAGTTTGAATTGCCTGGCATTCTGATAGAGATACTCGATGTGGTCTACAGTGAATTGGAGCAGCATCGCCAGTATTAATATGATGCTTGACAGCAATTGTCTGGCCTAAGGGGCGATTGTTAACATAAAAAGCATCCCTGTAGGATAACGAAACATGGCAAAGGTCTTAGGCTTGTGCAGGTAAAAGATCCATCACAATCATTTTCTTAATCTTGGAATCAGCACAAGAGGCAGGCTTTGTAGACCTGGTAGGCTCACACAAGGCATCGGGCAAGAAAGCCGCCCCATGATTCTTATCTAAAGGCTCAAGTTGGGCAAGGCAAATTCCTTGAGGCACAGTTTGCTTGGTTCGACTGAAGTTTACAACAGGAATGCAAGTCCGGTTGGCCGAGATAGAACTGTGTGATGCGGGGACATCATACTGCAGTGGAATGTCAGGCAGCGGAGTGATGAGATGCTTTCTATCAGGAACAGGTGCGGAATAGACATCTTGATATATGATAATGATTTGGGCAGCAGTCGAACGAAGTGGGGTTGCATCACAACTGTCCGAAAGAATAGGCAGCTCTAGGTGGAGGGTGCTGGCAGAGCAGTCAATAAGGGCCGAATGCGCTGAGAGGAAATAGGCTCAGAATGAGGTCGCGCTGGCAATGGGCAGTCCCAGTAAGAAGGACAGCAGTGTGGCGGCCGGCACTGCTTACGAGGGCCGTACACATACCGACGACAGGAACGTACCGCCATCCGCAACGTGGAAGACGTGTGTGGTTGCAGGAGTTAGGAGCTTTCAAATTCGTCGTTGGAAGGTAGCTCTCTTAATGGAGAGGTGCAGCACCTGTGTCGATCAGTGCAGTGACAGCAGTGCCTTCAACGTCAAGAATGTTCTGGTTTGTGGGCAAAGTAAGCAGAGGATTATAGAGCAAGGTAGCAGCGCAGCTTCACCTATAGAAGCTGCAGTTCCTCGTTTTCTGGCCGGGTGTTCGTGTGCGTGTGTGTGTGGAGCGTGTGTGTGGAGCAAGTTGAAGGCGTCATCTGCGATATCCTTTAATATGTGGGCCACTTCTTCCGTTTCAGACAGCTTGTCGCCAGCTTTGCGGCGAAGAGCCAAGACTTCATGTAGGTACGAGACGTATAGGGCTCTCTGGAGCGCTGAGCGCACGTTGCAAGTATGCTTTAACGCGACAGCGTTAAGAAGCATACTTGCAGAAGCACGTGTAGCAGAAAAGCCGGTGTCGGCGGCGTTGGCCGTGAGCGAAAAATGGCGGAAGGCCATTCATAAACAAAAACAACTTGCAAGATGGGTTGGGTGGGAATCGAACCACGGTCTCCGGGGTGTGAGACGGAGATGCTACCACTCAGCCACGAGTTCGGCGGCTCAAAGCGGGACAAAAGCGCCTCTGGTGAATGCGGTGTTGCCTTAGAAACGTGCCGTAGAAAGTTATACTGCGGTGTATATCGGTAATTATGAACATGTAAATTACAGAACTCGCAGTTAAACGAGTAGCGAAGTACGTTTCTGCTACATTTCTTCTGCGCTTGGCGCACATGCAGATCCATGTTGCGACAAACACAGATGACCCCCCCTCGCAATGTACGGCGCTGCCCCGACAGGTGGCACGCCACTCGCCCGCTTCTCCCCTTTGTCTCGTTTGAGC
The DNA here is from genome assembly GCF_050947875.1 of Dermacentor variabilis. NCBI lineage: Eukaryota > Metazoa > Arthropoda > Arachnida > Ixodida > Ixodidae > Dermacentor > Dermacentor variabilis. The sequence goes on along the minus strand of NC_134572.1, from coordinate 93,221,035 downwards.
GCATTGGGGCCGTGTGGGGACTGTGCGAGGATGCCCCAAAGTTGTGCTGTGGACTTAGAAGTGTTGTATATGAAAACTATGTCTTTGTGTGACTCAAGGGCATGCCGAGCGAATGAGTGGGCGGTGCGAACGGGGTGCGATAACGCTATCGCGTTCCACTCTTGAAGGCGAAGCTTTAAGCGTCCTCCACTCTTTTGCTGCGACTGTGCGCCCGAAGGATTCGCCGAGCAGATCGCGAAGTATTATTTGAAAAATTTTCCAGCTTGTTAATTCATCTTCGTGGGTTCGGTACCACACGCTTGGGGTGCCGCTCAGGTGAAGAAAGACGTTAGTGAGTATGATCGTTGCATCCCACTTGTTATTAGTGGTGACGCGTTCAGAAAGGTTGATCTACTCTTAGACGTCAGTGCCGTGCAAGCCGGAAAACAGGCCACCCCAGCAAGCACAAATAAGTTGATTACTAGCTAGCGTGATCCAGCATGAGCAGGCTAGAAGCAGCTAGAGCTATGTCAAGCTATAGTTTAGACATCTTCAACATGGCGAGCACTTGATGTCTCTAAGCTGTACTCACTAGCCATTGTGGAGACGTTTAATTGAAAAAAAATATGGGAACAATTTTCAACGCCATGCTAGCACTTGATGTCTACTAGCCATGCGCTTCTAGCCATTGCGAAGACACTTAGAAAAAATGGCAAATTTTCGAAGGCATTGCCAGGAACATCCAGGGCAGTCTCAACGAATTGGAGGGAGATGGGGGTGCTCGTCATTGCATAGAGTGAATGGGGGAGGGGACGGCATGCTTCGGTAAAGTTGAAGGGATAGTTGCGTTGATATAGCACATGAAACACCTTGTAGCGCAATCAGCACCACAAATGGAGTGCCCGGAAACTGGTTCGCCATAGATTTCTACGCATGTTTTGAAGCGTGCACGTTCGCCGGTTCAAATATGGCGCCACATTGGTAGCATGCTGCGACCAGGGACCTCCTCGGCTGCGACTTGCAACCTTGCAAGGGGACGCGCCATTTATTGTGTTCATAAAAAGGAAGTGAAAAAAAAATAATATGTACTGCTGTTCAAAAACATAGCTGTACATTAAAGGTGTGTGAAAACGCCGCTCACCAGGCCCCATAGCAAATCTTGGTTATACGTTGGAAGTTGTTACGTGTCCTCTAGGCAGCGTTCTGCCGCAAAAATTTTTCAAATCGGCTCATTAGTAGCCGAGATAAAAATATTTCTGTGCCGCGAACCCATGATTTCAGCAGGCGGGCTCCACTGCCAACCAAGATGCTCTCTCCACTCACCCTGTCTAGCCTTCGCTAGCGAAATTCCTTCCTGCGTTCTCCCATACAAGACCTCGAGGATTGCGTGACGCATACGTCACAGGCCCCGCCTTCATTTCTTTTTCCTCGCTTTTTTTTTCCGGCGCTACGCATATCCGCTGACGGCGTCGCGCGCGAGCTGTTGTCTCGTTCGCGCAGCGCACGATTTTGCGCGCTGTGTACAAGGAAACATGACTAGCGGTATAATTCAGTGCTACACGAATACTGAGGCAGAACAAGTGGATCGCAGAGCATGATCACGCGCTCGAGCACGGTAGAAAATTGCATAGTTTCAGTACCTACAGTTGGTGAAGAGGGCCCGGACGGCGGCAGCGAGCCTTAGCTACCTGGACTGAGGACGCCTTCCACCTTTGGGCTCAAGAAACTTGGTCTAGCAATAAAGTTTATTTATCTCTCTCTCAGTACCTACGCACGTGACCGCACGACCGCGGGAACAAGCAGACGAAGCGGAAGTACATCTCTCTAGCTTTGGTGCGAAGTAAAACAAAACAAAAAAAAAACACGCACACATCCCATTTGGATGTTTTATTATTTCTCTAAACTTCGATTCATCAATTCAAGCAACAGATCGCGCAGATAACAGATGTCTTGAATAATTCTCAAAATAACGTGTCACCGCGAGCGACGTCACACAGTGGACTCGAGTGCGTAGGCGCAGGGACGCAAATACGTCATCCTCCGACTTGGAGTGCGGCGGCCGCTAGGAGAAGTAAAAACGGCGTTCGGTTTGAAATTTCAGATCTTTCCGCGGCGCGTAGCGATGTAATACTTTGCAGACACGATCGTTATCGCTCAATGTATGCTCTGCGCTTGTCAGCTCAAGATGGCCAGACCTGGTGAGGGGCCCTTTAAAGTGAAAATATGTAAGCATGAGAAAAGATCAGACAGTTTTATTCACGCACAGGGCCGGTAACACAGGTGGAGCCACATGCAACAGTGGCGCTTCGCTTTTTTTTTTTTGTCAGAATTTGAAACTTTCGGCAGCGGTGGCGGCGGTTCGTTCGTGCTGTCCGCTTGCTTAAAGTGATTTGAGTTTTCGGTTGGAGAACTTAGGATCGCGTTTCCAAGAACGGCAGTAGCAACATCGCGTTATTTCGGTTCGGTGAGGGATTTTTATTATATGATTGAAGGGTTCCTGCTTTGCTGGAAATCATGCTGCACGATTTGAACAATACGAACGTCAGTTAAGGTTTCGGATTGTCGCGTTCATGCAGTTATTAACGAAACCTGTTTTCAGATTGCAAGTTTCTTTCTTTTTTAAGGTTTGTTAGCAGCACTTTTCTTCTTTTTGCCTCTTTGCAACTTGAATATGGTAGTGGCTCTCAGGCTACCACGGGAGCTGTATTCTGTTACCGACTTGATACGCAGTTGCGATACTATACATTCATAGTCAAGGGTAAAAGGGACGCGGACCAAAAACAATAAAAGAAAAGAAATCAAGACGTTTCGGCTCCCGTACGGGCCCTTGTTCACAATGAAAGCAAATGAAAATGTTTTCGTTTACTTCGTTTAGAAATGCTGCTTATGGCCCAACATTCAGCTTATGAAAGTGTGAGCACTCCACTGTTAGGCATGAAGGCAATGCAAATAATACCATCGGCAGGCAGCAGACAAGTGCAGTGACTGAAGGTAATGGCCGCTTGCAGCTGAGGTCTCCTTTGTGCAATGATAACAGTAAGGAGCAGAAGTTTATGATGCTGTTTGAAGGGCCACAAGGTAGCAAAACCGAACCGTCAGCAGTTCATATATCAGCTGCTGACGACGACGATGTATGCTTATATAAGCATACATGCTGGCGATGCATGCAAACGATGTAGGCTATATAAGCATACATATGCAGCATTTCCTGAAACTTGAACTTTTAAAGTGATTCAAAAATCTGACGGCCACTGCATGCTATTTTGAGGGCAAAAATTACCACATATAGCTAAACGAAAGTTGCAATTTCAAGGTTAATAAATTTAGTACTGTGTGACCCTTTTCAATGTTCCTGTGTGAAATGTGAATAGCCTATCTGCAAATCATGGTGACCTTTAAATTACTTTTCGTGTATTCTTTTGTTGAGTACATATAAGGTATTAAAAATTGTTTAAGTAATATACCTTAACCGTAATTTGACCTTCATTCTATTTTTACTGAATTGTTTCTGCCCTGTGTCGCTTGCAGTGTTGTCACAGAGTAGTGTGAAGTCTACGTAGTCTGTATCTTTTTCAATTTTTGTTGTTCTGAGCATATGAATATTTTTTTGCGGTGCACTTGTCTCCGCTTAAAGGTCGCATTTGAAATTCTGCGCAAGTTATCACTGTTCATATGACATTCTACCTTTCCCATTGCGACAGGAAAACCTTGGATGAAGTGATTCATAGCTTTCATTGAATGTGACCTTTAAGTAATGTAGGGTTAATTTGGCTGCAGAGAGAAAGCAATGACAATAAATTTGAGACAAGAAAGAAGGCTAAAACAATTAAGGTGCATTTTGTTTGTTGAATAGTGAGCTATCACATTTAACCGTTTCCTTGAAATAAGCCAGTGCAGCTTAAGGCGTCTAATAGCCAATGTGCTATTATTTTGTTATCGTAATTTAAGTAGTCATTTGTGCTTCCTGCACCAGCTGGTAAACATTTTCTGAATTTCAGAGGCTGCTAGGAATGACCCAACGGGGGCTAATATGCTCTCAGACTCTATCAAAACAGTGGCAGACTGGCTGACAAGACTGCTGCTTGAGCGTCATCTGTGTCTCAAAGGTAAATGTGATGCATTTTAAAACCTTGATTAAATACAATTCTTACTGCGTTTTCTTGCATATAGGAAAGTCAGCTATGCTTGCATTTATTGATGAAGAACCTCTACCTCCTTAGCTAGTTATTAATAGAAGTCTGAACTGCAGCTTGTCAAATTGCAATGTTTAAGCGCTGTCAGCATCAGGAAAGGGAGTTTTATATTGTGTTATTTATCAGTCCGTGCTCATGCTCCGTCCGCCTCGAAAGTCCGGCCATACCTACTTAAACCGCTTCAGTACGTCTTACAGAACCGTATTCCACGTAGAAGACTAAATATATAAATAAATATATAAAATAAATAAATAAATAAATAAACAGACATGCTAAATAGACCGCACGAGCGCGAAAACAAACGCCAGAAACTACCGCTGAGCGTGTACCTGCTATGCAAAACGGAGCGTTCGCCCAAGCCAGCATGCCGACTGCCTATAGATGGCGTCACTGCGTAGCAATATGGTGGCGCCCATGAAAAAATGGTGTATAAGCAAAACTCAGTACCCTTGCACTCTGTGAAGAAGGATGACCAGCGAAGCTGTGTATGTGGGCTCCTTAATGGCGAACTGCACATGCGCCTCAGGTCGGCCCGGTATTGAATACTATCTTCAGGATCGGCCAACGTATATGGGAAAGGCTTAACGCCTGCTTCACCTCCGTCGCGGGTCGGCCCGGCATTACACTATCTTCGGAATCGGCCCACGTATGGGGGGTATTTCACCTCCGTCGCGGGTCGGCCCGGTATCGCACTACTTTCGTAATCGGCTCAAGTATGAAAAATCGTTGGTCTATGTCCACGGATACGAGATCCACCAGAACTTAGCCACAAACAGCTTCGCTGTAAAGTGCTATAACATATTTTCGTCACATTCGGTTTTAACATTCAAGCGACCCGCTCTGACCAATTTTACAGACGTTTCACGTCAATTTTTCACGGGATATTGGGACGTGATTTACAACGGACGTCCCGCTCACGAAGGGTTTTTACTGAGACGTGTCCGCTATGCTGTCAAATGGAGTAAAGCACGCGAACGGTGACTGGAAGAGAGAAAAGAGGCCCGCAACAGCGGGAAACTGCCATGACAGCAGATGAAAAGGAGAGAGGGGCTACGCCGGATACTTGAATCTCGTCGGCAACGTGCCCTAGAAAGGCCTTCGACCAGTGCTGCCGACAAGCACCTCACCAAGGTTTTCATTGAGAATCCATTTGGGACAGCGTGTAGTTTGTGCGACAGTTGTGGTTCGCATCAGACATTCCAAAGGATCTGAAAAGCGCTAACGATGCTGTGTGTGTGCTATATGTTGCGGTGGAGTTGGCGCCAAGTTTGAGGGGAACTTTGCAATATGGTGCGGGGTGCCATGAATGCGGCCATAGTGATTGGCAGCGAGGTTGGGTAGGACACTACGCCAAAATATATTGTGAAAGCGGCATAGGGCTCAGCGTTTCGGCTGGCAGCGAGATTGTGCCTTACAGTGCCTAATGTGCACAATGTGCACATGCAATCATGTGCACATGCAATCTCATGATCTATGCCAAACCTTATGGGCATGCCCATAAGGTTTGACATAGATCATGAGATTGCATGGAGACATGCAGCGAAACCATAAAACAAAGCAATATCGCTTTCATTGGCACATAATCTATGATTGTTTTTACAAGTTTTTTCTTTGCGGGATGGGAAAAGACAAGAATGATGAGCGTTGCTAACTCGGTTGGCCCTTGGGTACTTCTAAAGCTTAATTTCAATATCAAAAGAAGTGCATGATTTCGCATTTTCAGATGTTATCTTTATTTTACCGAGTAAAAGCATTTTTTTCAACTCATAGATTCCACCTATAATGCATTTTTCTACAGTGAAGTGTTAGCACGACTAGAAACACTCAAAACGTTATACGCTTCTTTTCACCATTTATGAATAATATAGATCACGCACGAAGATTTTCACCCTCAAGTGAAACATTTCACTGCGTGAAATGTTTCCTGTTGAGCATTCCTGAACAAGAAAGTCATTGACAACATTATGTTGACCTATTATTGTGTAATTATTGAGTGTCAGTGTATGTTGCAATGTGTGTGTAGGCACGTGTGAAGATTGGCCGGAAAGAAGGGTCCACGTTTTGTTCATTACAGCGCACGAAATCAGCATGCAATATCACCAACAGAAAAGCAATAGAAACGTCCACTCCGCCACAGCGGCCGACCAGTGCCGGTGCACGAAAGATACGGAACTGCGCGGTAGTTGAAGCCGAGGAAGCGGCCGTAGCTGTAGCGGCAGTGGAGGGCTATCGACTAGGCAAATCCCTAACGATTCTAACAGACTCGCAAACAGCATGCCGGAATTACATGAATGGCAGGATCAGCCGCAAAGCGCTGAACATTCTCCGCTCTAACGGCCGACCCACAGACAAGCAAAGCAAACACGCGATAGTTTGGATACCGGGACACACGAGTGTCGAGGGAAATCTGGAGGCAGATAGGATAGCTCGAGGGTACGCAACAAACCGGGCGTCCAAGAACACTGCCGCCGTAGAGGACCCAGAACCGGTAGGCCAAACATACGCTGACACGCTAAACTACTTCAGGGTCGCCAGGATGAGATACCCGGCACCAGACAAACAACTCAACAGAGAAGAAGCCGCAATCTGGCGGCAACTACAAACGGGCACATACCCGAACTTATACACACTAGAGAGAGAGAGAGAGAGACAACTTCATGTAGTCGCCTGCAGAACGACACCATGACTAAATGGCGCCGTGACGCGGGCCCTGACGTCTTCTCAGCGGGTGGTCTCTACTCAACTCCAGCGCGTGTTACTCCCGCGGTTGGTCGCCCTGTGGGGCAACGTTCCGTCGGTTTCGCTCGGCCTTTGTCTTTCAAGAGCCGCCGAGACCTGCTGGACGGCCCAGGTTTGGCTTTCGTGGTCGTAGCATTCCGCCGCAGCCGCGAGTCGCGGAGGAATCGTTGTACTTGTCGAAGCCTCATTGGGGAACTTGGTGCAATCCCATAGGATGTGCGTCAGGGTGGCCCTCTCCCGCTGGCACACGCGGCACACATCACTCACATATAATTTAGGGTATAGATGAGTCATTAATACTGGGGTGGGTAAAGAACCAGTTTGCAATTGTCTGAACAGCACCGCCTCCGCTCGGCTCAGCCCCGGGTGCGGGGGTGGGAAAGCCCTTCGAGCCAGGCGGTGGAACTGGGTAAGTTCGTTGAACGTCGTAATGCGGTCCTTGGCACTACACCACGTTGGACGGTCGGTTGCAGCGGCGCGGTTGGTTAGCGCTCGCGCCACTGCGTGTGCCGTCTCGTTGTGGTTACCGTGCTTCTCGGACGCATCGTTGCCCGCGTGCGCCGGGAACCACTTGATTCTAACACACCGATTCTGTCGTTGCAGGTCAGCCGAGCACAGAACGCGCACAGCCTCACCACACACTTTGCCCTTTGCATAATTCCGCACTGCACTTCGGGAATCGCACAACACCGTCTGGCACCCGGGGTCGGCAATGGCCAGGGCAATGGCCACCTCCTCCGCTTGACACGCCTCGCGGACCCGTAAGCTCGCCGCTGCCCTCGTCGCGCCGGACGACGCCTCGATGACGGTAGCTACGAACGCCGCGCAGTCTCCCTTGTATTCTGCCGCATCCACGAACCTTGCGTGCTCGTCCTTGGCGTGAAAGTCGATGAGGGCCTTGGCCCTCGCCGCTCTTCTCTCCTTGTTGTACTCCGGGTTCATGTTTCTCGGGATGAGGTCCACCCGAATCCGGCGCCGGGTTCCGTCCGGGACAGAAACGTCGCTACTCGCCGCTTTCGCTCCGGGCGTGAAGCCCAAGTATTGAAGTATGCGCCTGCCGGCTTCGGTCATAGAGAGCCGCTCCAGCTGGGCGGTCCGTTGCGCTTCCGCAATTTCGTCGAGGGTATTGTGTACCCCCAGGCTCAGGAGCTTTTTGGTGCTCGTACACTCGAGTAGTCCGAGTGCCGCCTTGTAAGCTCGGCGTATCAGGGCGTCGATTTTATTCCTTTCACATTGCATCCAGTTGTGGAAGGCTGCAACGTAGGTGACGTGGCTGATTACGAAGGAGTGCACAAGCCGAATCAAGCTTTCCTCCTTCATCCCGGCCTTGCGGTTGGCGACCCGTCTGATGAGACGTAGTGCGTTGGTAATCTTGGCTGTAAGGCGGGAAATAGTCTCGCCGTTGCCCCGTCGCTTGTCTATGATCATGCCGAGCACCCGGATTTTGTCGACCTCCCGGATCACGTGGCCGTTCCTCGTCACGATCTTGATGGCCTCGTAATCCCTCGCTTCGCTCTCCTTACGTCTGACGTATTTCGGTGGTAACACCAGCAGTTCTGACTTGCTCGGTGAGCAGATCAAACCAGAACCGTTCAGCTGGTCTTCAATCGCGTCGACGGCTTCTTGCAGCGTGCTCTCAATGTGACCATCGCTGCCTCCCGGAACCCACAGCGTGATGTCATCGGCGTAGATGGTGTGCCGGACGCCCTCGACGCGAGAGAGTCGCTTGGCCACCCCGATCATGACGAGGTTGAATAACAACGGCGAGATGACCGAGCCTTGGGGGGTCCCGACACTGCCGAGCCTCTTCTCTTGGAGCCGTAGACCGCCGGCGCAGAGCTCAGTAGTCCGTTCCGTCAGAAAGTCCTTGATATAATTGTATGTTCTTGCGCCCATGTTGAGTCTGGACACCTGGGCTAGGATCGCAGAGTGCTTCACCTTGTCGAAGGCGCTCTGCAGGTCCAGCCCCAGAATGGCCTTGTTGTCTTTCGTTAGGGTATCTTCGTCAATTATATCTTTCTTCAACAGAATCATCGCGTCTTGGGTGCCGAGGGAACGCCGAAACCCGATGATCGTGGTGGGGTATAGTCCCGACTCCTCCAGGTAGTCCTGCCACCTACACATGAGGACGTGCTCCAACACCTTGCCCACGCAGGACGTGAGCGAGATGGGCCGGAGGTTGTCCGTGTTCGGCGGCTTGCCTGGTTTGGGGATGAGTATGGTCTTGGCAGTCTTCCACTGCTGGGGCAGTGACCCCGCACTCCAGCACTTGTTGTAGTAACCGGTGAGGTTTTCGATGGCCACATCGCTGAGGTTCTTGAGCGCTCTGTTCGAGATGTGATCCGGGCCGGCCGCCGACTTGCTGTTTAGTTCGTGCAGGGCCGCTCGCACCTCCTCGACGCTGATGTCGCGGTCAAGCTTCTCGTTGGCTTGACCGCCGTACTCAGGATGCCTTTCCGTGGGTGTAACCGGAAGATACTTGCTGTTTATGCGTCTGATTACTTCAGTTTCCCCGTTTTCCTTGACTGCTCTGTGAATGATCTTTGCGAGGCGGTCGCGTTGGTGGGACTTTGTTTTAGTCTCGTCGAGCAGATGCCGCATCAAGTTCCAGGTCTTGCCGCTATGCATGTGCCCGTCCGCAGCATTACAGATTTCGTTCCATTGTTGCGTGCAGAGCAGCCGACAATGAACTTCGATGGCGCGATTCAGCTCCGCCACCTTCTTCCTTAGGCGCCGATTTAGTCGTTGCTTCTTCCACCTGTTTAGGATAGATTGCTTTGCTTCGAATAAGTGCGCGAGGCGGCTGTCAACCTTGTCGACCTGCTCATCCGTTTCTATGATTTTGGTCGCCTCCTTGACCTTCCCCGCGATGTGAGCTGACCATTCTTCTATGTTATTGATTTCCTCCATCTCCGTTGGTAACAGGCTACGGAAGGCATCCCAATCCGTAAAATAATGTTTTCTGGTGTCCTCCGAGGCCTTGACCTCTTCCGGTATGATGACCTCTACGATGTTGTGGTCGCTGCCGAGCTCTGACCCCGTGTTGCGCCAGGAGATATTCCCCTTCTCGTCGTTCTTCACGAACGTGAGGTCCGGCGTCGTATCCCTGGACACAGAGTTCCCAATCCTTGTAGGATCAGTCGGGTCTGTGATGAGGGTGAAGCCCAGGTCTAATGTGTCTTGGAACAGGTCTCGCCCCTTGGCCAATTGCTTGTTATATCCCCATGCCGGGTGTGCCGCGTTGAAGTCCCCGCAGGCGACGAGCCTGTGAGTCCCCGCCACGGTGCTGGCTCTGTGAAGGAGCGTCTTGAATTTTTGCTTCCAGTGTGAAGGGCTACTGTAGACGTTAAGCAGAAAGGTGCTGTTCTTTTGTTTCTTGCCCGTAACGACCTCGATGAGAGTGTATTCAATTTTACTATTGTGCAACTCGTGCTCAATGAAGGTGAGTCCCTTGCGAACCAATGTGCATATCCCTCTGCCGCCGCTGACCTTTGGAGACTTGGCGTATACGCGATAACCGGGTAGCGACACTGTATCAGTGCGAGTCTCTTGTATCATGATTATATCAGGCTTGTTTGCTACTTGTGTTAAGTGTTGCTGCAAGACTGCCTTCTTGCTAGCGAAACCGTTACAGTTCCAGTGCCAGGTCACGAGACCCTTCACTGCTGTAGTTGTTGTTGTTGGTGGAGCGGCCATGATTGTTGCTGATTGTACTGCCGCGTTATTTGCTGTATTGCGTTCGTTAGCTGCTGACACGTCCGCTCGATGGCGGCGAACCTGTCGTTAATCATCGTGGTGAACGTTGTCTTAATATAATCTTCGAGCCCATCGAGGTGTTCCTCGATTTGGTCGACCTTGTCTTTCAGGTTGTCCACCCGGTCGTTGAGCTTGCGCTCCTTCAGGTTCTCGATCGCTCGTCTCTTGGGTGCCGGTTCCTTCTCAGCGGATGTTGATGGTAAAGCGCTGCTGATGCTGGGTGTTGGTTCACATGATACCGCTTGGGGCGTTTCGTTATTGGTGGAACGGGTCGTGAGAAGCTTCTTGATTTCCATGATCTCGTTTGCCATCTTGCTAATAGTGGCCTCTTGCCTACTGACTTTCGTCTCGAGCTCGTTGTTTTTGCGCCTGAGTGCCTCGTTGTCTTCCTGCAACATCCTCATCGCCTCGTCTTCCCTCGTCTTGCTCTTGTTGTTGCCATCGACGGTCTTGCTGGTGCTAATGGTCGTTGCGGTGGTCGTTGCGGTATTGGAGGTGGTGGTGGTGGTGGTGGCACCCCCCTGTGCTTTCTTGGCACCGTGCCTTGCTGCATCGGCCCAGCTCACGCGGTCACGTGACTGCGATCGCTTGCGGCTAAGGCTACGCTGTCTACTCTCGCTGGCCCTGCGCTTCGAGACGGAACGTGACGCTCGGCGACCAGCTGGGCCGGCAGGTGTTGCAGTTGCTGACATCAGCGATGGAAATTCCTCAGCTCTGAGAGATGTTCGCTGTTGCTGCTGCGCTTGTTGTTTGGCCATCTTGCGCTCCCATTGTCTCCTTGTAACTACGTATGGGACCTTGAACCTGTTCTTGCAAACCTTGTCACCGGTCAGATGTGGCCCTCCGCACAATCGGCAAGTGGGGGTACAACTATGGTCTTCCTTGGGGTCAACGGCCCCGCAAGCAAAGCAAGCCCTCACGTGAGGGTTTGGACAAACGTCGCGGCGGTGGCCCACCTTTCCGCACTGCTTACATACATCGAATTGTTTTCGATATAGGCTGCATTTGGTGAGAACGGGACCATAGCACACGTAATTCGGGACCTTCAGGCCCTTGAAAGCCACGATGACTGTGGTCGAGCTACCAATCCTCTTCGCGCCAAGTGCCAAGGGATTTCTCGAGTTTACAATGTTCCGGTCGATTGCGGCCGTGGAGTCCTCTATTGGGATACCTCTAATAATGCCTTTAACGGTGCCATATGGCGCGGTTTGATATGCGCCAACCACGTGTTCCTTGCCACCAATGCAGATCGATTTTATTTCGGCGTAACGTGAAGCACGTATATCGTCGGGGGTACTCACCACCATGATGTTTTGTTGCAAGTTGGGGCAGAAGGTGTCCGCTGCTCCATCCTCCCTTGATACGTTCGCCGCCGTCATGATGGCTGATGCCACGGTGGCGGTCTGGGTCCTCGCGATGTTAAGGCCTCCCCGAGGCCGCACTATCACCTTGGTCTCCTCCCTCGGTAGAGCGTCCGGCATCCTTGCTGCCCTCGTCACCGAAGCTTTCACGTTCCTGGCAAAGTTCTTCGTCGTAGGTCTTGACTGGTGAGCGGCAGTCCCCTGGCTGGCCAAGGTCTTCATACGCCGGCCTACATGCGACCAGTCTGCATTGTCGTTGAATTCCTCGGAAGAAATTTCTTCCCCTTGAGTTTCAACACACATCTGGCTAACGCCGGAATTCGCCGGGTCCCGAACAATGGACGTCTCCATCTCGGTCGACATGTTTGTATAGCCGCCGCCCGAAGACGACGGCCTTTCCTCACAGAGGATGGGCCTGGCTATGGGCAGATCCAAGCTGTTCGATTAGGCTTACTAAACACACACACTAAACACTAAACAAACTTTATCCTACCCAATATGAGAACACATGCCTCTGGTGCGGGGACAAACCCATGCTATATCATATCACGTGGGCCTGCCAAAAAGCGAAAGAAATATCCATAATAGAAAACCCGAGTGCGGAACAGTGGGAGAGGATGCTTTCCAGCGACATCCTGAAAGTCCAGCAAGGGCTAGTAAGGCGTGCTCGCACGGCAGCTACCCTCAGTGGGGCCCTGAACTAGGGGCACCAACCCTGCAAATCAAGATGGAAAAAGCCACCTGAAGAACCGCTAACTCCATATGTAAATAGAGCAAAATAAACGTTTTTCACCACCACCACCACCTCCTGGCGCACGTTTTGTATCCAGTCTGCCAACCCTAATTAACCAAACCGCAGCACCGATTACAGCACCTAAACGCGTCGGACGCCACAAGGTTGAGGTATCCTCTGCAGTAGCCGCAGTAATGTAAACTTACCTCCGAAATATAATGCTGTTGCTTCTTGTATTTTTATCTTAATTTATTTCATTTTGTTTAGAATATTTCTTTTTATTTTGAGGATGTCTGATATTTTCTCTCGTGTTTTTTGAGTCACATATGTGCGGCTCTTATTATTGTGTTGTCCTTATCTTTATCTTTTTTTAACTATTGTACTTCCTTTCTCTCTCTTTTAACTTGTGTATGTGCTGAGTAGACCCTGCAGCGACTGCCATGTCCCGCCTACAAGCGATTTATGCTTCTGCGGGTATGATAACTAATTTGTATTTTATTGGAATAACATGTGCGTATGTAAAAAAAGTGTAGTCGAGTGCAACCACCCTGCATCAAAACGCACCCTATTCTGCAAAGAACCCCTCGCTCGAATATAATACTGGACTGTCAAGTGCCTTGAGCCAAGCATCAGGCATACACCGCCGACAACGGGTGCCTTTAACTGAGACGAACTTTATAACCAAAAAACCCATTTGCTCGGCGCGTTAACACACCGCCTAAACCGTCGATACAGAGTATGCTTTGAACTTCTGCAGCAAAGACCTACGTTGCTGCAAAGAAACATAATGTTACTGCAGCTAACACACACAATACCTACCTTATTTGTGCTCTCTCTCGCTCTCTCGTGATTACGAATGCATATCATGAGCAACACGTTATCTCTGAACTAAAGGGCCCTCGCGCACTTCCTGTTACGTCATCCTTTGCTGCGAGAAGAAAAATTAACGCCGAAAAGAATAAATCTATGAGCTTTAATTTTCTGTAAGTACTCATGAAAGCCTCAAACAAGGTTAGCCAGTCGGCTTTGCATAAATTACTGGCAACAACATCAGTTGAAGAAGACCAAGAAGGAGAAGCAGAATTACTTTATTTCGGTGTATAGGCTAGAAATTTATAGTATAAATCTCTCCCAGTTTTCCAGATAAGTTGTATCAATCCGTGCCCGGTTCATGCTACTCAGCGGCAGTTATATTGAAGCGGTGTTTCGAACGCGAACCTTTGCTCGTTGCTCTAAATTTATTTTGAATTTAGATGAGTGTCGTGATTCACTGAGACCATGAACGCACCTGTGAATAATATGCTATGCCGAACGTGCTTGAATTGTGAACCAAACTGGAAGTTTCTGTGCAGCGGCTGGGGCGCTGACTGGTAATGAGGCCTCGAACCAAAACTGCGCGGATATGGAAACCATGCTGGGGCTTGCGTGCAGGTCTCGCTCGCAACTTGCTACTTTCTGCCGAGCTGCAAAGATGGGCTCAGTCACTTTGATTTGTGATTACCTTTCTCTCGATTTGCTGATATTGTGCCGTATACGGACTTGTATACTGTATTGGAAGGTAAGCTTAGCATTTCCGCTTTGCACTCTGCATTCGAACATCATGAAAAAAAAAAATGTGGGGTAAAGTTATATTTTTTTATGTGATAGCAATTATTGTAGACTCCAAGGAAGCTTTCGCTGTCGTCGCCGCCGTCGGCGTCGGCGTGATGACCCGCATAAAGTCAAAGGGCAATAACATTGTGGCCGCGCGCTGTATGCTGTAGGCGCGAGCGAAAGCTTGCGATGGTGAGCGCACACACATGGTGCTCGATCTCGCGCGCGCAAAGGAGGAAGGTGGGGAGGAAGCGTGCCGTTTTCCATCGCGCGCAAAGCAGCAGGGGGGCAGTGAGGGTTCTACTCTGGCTGCGGCTTTGCATGGCACGGCTGATCGCGGTCGCGCGGGCCCTATCTTGAAAGTACGCTGCGGTGGGCACAAAGTCTAGGTGTGCCGAGGGCTGGTGGCTTCGTGTGCGATGTTCTCGCCACTTAGTTCGCGTTGAAGCGATTCTCAGTACGAAGGGCAATTCGCTCGCTGCCGCTCTTAGCGCCAGCGTTCTTAAGCTGGAATCGCATGACGTGATTTGTGGCACGATTGACACGCGGCAGAGGGGCCTGGGCGTCGTTTTGAGGAACGCGCCCACGAAAAAAGCCTAGCCGCGGGCTGTTGAGAGAGAGAGAGAGAGAGTGATTGCTAAGAGGAAGAGGAGTTGAAAAGAACGCGTCGCGTTGCGGTGCCGCGCCCGCATCCACCAATGGCAGGGCAGCGCGCGCTCACGTCACGCTACACGTCACGCATTAGTTCCCTTAACGTCGCCAGATGGTGTTGCCCTCCCCGAATCTTGGCGGAGCAGGTGTGACAGAACAGCCGGCAAACGCGGCCCGGCCGGTGCGCAACCGCCGTGTTCATGCGGGTGCCGACGCGTTTTTGCGAGCGAAAAACGCGCCATGGCGGTTCCAGTTTTACAGCGATTGTCCGCGGTGATCGACTGATGTGTTCATGTTTCCCTGTGGCGTAATATTCTTTTTCATTTAGTTAGTAAGCGAATGTTTACAGCGGCCCTATAACGTAATACTCTTCCAATATGTTTTTATTCCAATCTACTGACGTCAAATTTGCGTAACCGCCGACGCAAGCATCGGGCGGACACCTGCAAGGACGTCTGAACAGACCAATCAAACGTTCTCCTCGTTCATAGGAGGTCACTTTTGTGTGCTTGAAAAACGAATAACATTGCCTACACTGAGTGGCTTGTCTTATCTAATTGGCTGGCAAGAGGCGAGGAGCACGCTCAAGTGGAGAGGGATTTGATGGAGCCGAGCCACTGCACTGAAAATCGATAATCCGATAAAGAGGGTGGTGCCGGCGTCTGCGATTGGTCCGCTTTCTCTTACTTATCTTGCAGTGGCTGGCGGAAAATCGCGGCGGCATGTAACGAAAGCTTAAGAATGACGCTAAAACGGATCCTCACCAAAGAAGAGTTGGCAGAACGAGGTCGTAAACATGCCGAAAGTACTCAAAAACGTTACACGGCCACGCAAAAAGTTTTATTACACACAAATAAACCTATGCTCTCCGGTAGGTGCGAGTAGCCAGTGCCTGAAGAATCGGCGGGAGCCACCTTTTATTCTTTTCGGAACGTGGCAGCCTGCGGCTATTCCGAGGAAAATTCAATTTTGTTCGGCATATTAATGCATCTTTAACGCGTACACGTCACTTTGAGACGGTGAGTTTTTGGGGTTTTGTGACGTCGCGTGACAGGCAGGGGAAGTGGGTGCAGCCTGAAAACTCTTGAAAATAGCCGAGGGATAATGGTGAAAAGACGTCGAATCGGAAATAACTATTTTTTTTGTTCGGTAAAATCATGCGTAATCAGTGTGTACACGGCATATCAGATGGGGAGCTATCGCGGTTTTCGTGACGTCACGTGACAGACAGGTGAATTGGGGGTGGTCGAAAAAATTTTTGACCAATCGCGGAGGGCTGATTGCAGAATTGTAATAGAAAAGTTTGGAATAGTTTTACGTTATAGAGCCCCAGCAGTTTATGAAGCTGATAAAACAACTAATCTTACTCCGTATAACTGTCTAATAATTTGCTATCGCCATCAATTTCGGGCGAAACTGACTTTTTTAAAGATAACAAATTTTTATTTTATTTTAATTATTTCACAGGCGAGACTCACTCTAGATATTCGGAAACAAGCGCGGCAGCAACTATTTCGTGCTCTTCGTCTGTACCGACGATAGGGTTTTTTACATGTTTTCGTATGAATAAATAAAGACAGATGATAAAGAAATCTGCGTCTTTTTTGTTTCTCTTTTCTCCACCTTCCTACAACTTTCCTTCATCTTGCGGGCTTCCACAGAGCTGATCTGCCACACATGAAAAAATTAAAAAAAAGAGAGACAGTAAAAAAAAAATTACTGCATCCTCCATCCCCTCCTCCCACCACCCCAACCAAATCTTGAATCGAAATACTTGGCACATTGATCCGCGTGAGTTTTACTTGTCGCTTATACACCTGTGTCTTAATTTGTCATTTCTGTCCCGTTTGCACACTCATACTCGTTAGATGCTTGTACATTTTAATAGAAACAAGCACTAGATTCCGTATTCAAAAATATATTCAATGCTTTAGCAGTTCTTGGAGCAGTACATAGACTGCTATTCACTTTAGGAAAAAGTGAATTAAAAAACATCAGCAGCATTGCGTGGAAGTGCGGAATGTGAATTCATTTCAACAGTTAATCAACAGAAATTGAGTAGTGCTATAAAGTTTCTACTACATATCAGCCTATTTTCAAGAGGCATGCCATTTCAACGAAAGCACTAAGTGATTTCAGTGCTGTACCAATGGCGGCTCAATCAATGTTCAACAAAAGACTTTCAATTAAATTTCAGCTGCTATTATTCAAGAAGTCTCCACACTTACCGCAATGATAATATCTGCAAAAGCACATTGTGTTTTCAGTAGATGCTCAAGAAATATTCAATAGAGCTAACCCAATAGACTTTTAATTAAATTTAAGTGGCCAATATTTAAAAGGTGTCAATACTTATATCAACGATATTCCAACAAACGCACGATGTGTTGCTAATGTAATATGTCAAAATTAACCAAATGTATTTTGCTATTTTATCAATAATCTTTTTTTGCAAGTGACTGCTCGGCGTCACTTGATTAGATTAAAAAAGCTTAGATTCTCCGTTAAAATCAATTATCATCAAAAAATTTCTTTGACAGGTGGTAATTGTTCAATACAGTGGCACGAATGGAATAGCCTCATGATAGTTGGAAAATGTGCATATCGCTTCCATACGTTCTCGGGTTTCATCTAAAAGTGAATATATGTTCGACACGTGGAGACAGTCTTTGCCACTGGAAAAAGACGCTCGGGGAATGGCCGCTCCAGCTCCCTGGCTATACAGTCTTTTATCTACACCATCACAACCATTATTGGCGTTGTTTTTTTAAGCAGCTCTCGTCAGTCGGTACTACTATGGTCTCAGGGCGATGTATCCAGCCACTCAGGTTTCGATAAAAAATTAAACGGCATGTCGAAGACCATGGGTGAGGATAGTGGAGCACAAGCTCCTGTGTTCGAGCTTGTCAGTGTCTAGTCGCGTAGATGACGTTTAGTTGGGCACCTGCAAGTCGAAGTAATCGATATGGTGCCCTCGTGAAGCAGTGATTAGTGCTACTGTGAACTTCTTCTTTCGCTCACTAGGCTATGTGCTGCGGCGTTGTGACCAGCAAAAAAAAAAAAAGAAAGAAACCTTCAGCTCTGGTTTCCTAAGTTGTTGCACACGGAAATAATGCAGTCTATATATTCGTGCGTACGCTTTTCCAACGTAGGTGACTATATTATAGTGAAAGGTTGCTTAAAGGTTAATTAGTTTGCAATCAGGGCTGTGAAGTTTCGCTACATATTTTTAACAAAGCAAAAGGCATCCTCCTGTGTATGTGTGTGTATCTGTGGTCGTTAACTGCGGGACCCTAACGCCTCGGAACGACACAAGGAGTTATGAGGCACGCCGTAGTGGAGAACTCCGTTTTACTTGTACCATCTGGGGCTCTTCAACAGGAACTTTCGCGTTTCACTCTCTTTAAGAACGCTGCTGCCTTGGCCGGAGTTGAACCCACGACCTTGTGCTCTGCAGCAGAACGTCATGGTCGATGAGCAATCGCGACGGGTAGTCCGTGATCGTGTTTCTTCGTTCGCGCATTGTGACAACTATGCAGCGCAATTTCACATCAGTGATGACAACTGTGTCCTGGAAATGTCTCACACTTACAAATAGTGCCTCGGGCTCCTGCATAGCAGACCTGCGGTCTGTCGGCGCTCGTCCTCTATGAGGGGATGAGCCAGGGACGTACCTCGATCCTGCAAGATGGCAATATATAGGAGCTAGTGCCCCTCAGAAATCCACAAGCTCTGACAGGCTGCAGCTGCCTTATCTTTGAGAGAGAGAGAGAGTGAGATAGATAGATAGATAGATAGATAGATAGATAGATAGATAGATAGAGAGAGAGAGAGAGAGAGAGAGAGAGAGAGAGAGAGAGAGAGAGAGAGAGACGGAGAAGGGAAGGCGTGGAGGTTAATCAAGACCGTGCCTGCTTGGCTGTTCTACACTTGGGGAAAGGGAACGGGGGAAAGACAGATACGCGAAAGGAAAGATAAGGAAAACAATAAAGAGGCAGTCATTATGAAGTGGACACTGGTACTTCTGTATCGAAACACGGAAATCCCAACCTGCGTGACAAGCATGAAAAAACGGAGTCACGACACCCACAAGTTCAAGAAGTGTCACAAGCAGCCAGCGTATTTCTTACACGTATCGTCATTTCTCTAGGAGTAGCACGCCAACTTAGTGCAGCATTAGTGTAAGCACACTACAACAGCCTCATAATCATAAACTTGGGATATGTGTAATTATTCCCAGGACAAGGATGCCAAACATATAGCCATGCAGCGTAGCCTTCTTGCTGAATTAAGCCTCTTGTGAGAGCTTGAATACTACTGCCGTTATCGCTAAGCGTCGACCTCCAGATAAGGGCACTTAATTTGTAACAGGCACCGTTCTTGGACAGCCTGGTATAAAAACTGTATTCCTAATAAACTTGCTTCTATTTTTTTTATTTTATCCGATAGTTTGGTGCAAGGTAAGGTGCACAAAGATCAGCTGCTGCTCTACAAACTAAATGAAGGGCTGAATTTATATATACCCTTGTAAACAAAGTCACACGGTACAACTGTGCCATTACGCCACTGTTCTTGGCATGCCGGGAATCGAGATAGAGGCAAAAGGCGTAGCGCATCGGAAATAGGACAAAAGAAGAACACAGACGACACACACGTTTGGCGCTAAACGTGTGTGTCGTCTGTGTTCTTCTTTTCTCCTGCTTCTCGTGCGCTACACCTTTCGTTATCATGATATATCAACAAGCCCAACGTGCAACTTTAGCCAAAAATTGATGCAGAGGCAGAATACAAGCGTGCTACGAAGGTATATAAGATTTCATGCTTCGCTTGATAGAGCTCTTACGACTATCTGTTCAAAACGGAGAACATATATTTCCGAGATAAGTCAGTAAAAATGGCTCAGAAAGCCGTCTCAAGGAATAGCATGTGCCTGCCATCCCGACTGCCGTTTTCAGGCCTTCCCCCTTCCTACCTGTTCGTCTCAATTGTCCACACACCGCCAAACACTTGCGACACCATTGTCTCTAAATCATGACCAAAGGGGAGAGACACCGTGTGCCGCTGATAGCGCATGGTGGAGCTCGATAGTGGCGCTCTGATACTGGTGCCCGCGTCCAGGCTTAAGCGTACTCGAAAATGGTAGGTGCTCGCCTGGGTATTAGAGGTATTACCAAATAAGCCGCACAGCATGGGCAAAACTCAGCTCCAGTAGCCGTACATAAGGCTGGAGCCCCCCTGTCCACAAATTTCAGGGCGTTGGTCCGAACGATGGGCAAAATGCTCGGTCCGACAGTGGCAGGCTAATATTTAGTCCTAATGCGCTCATTAGTTCTCGCTTTTCGGTCGTGACGTGACGGTAAGACTGCACCTTCTTTATTCTTTTCTTTTTTTTACACACTGGTCGGCACATCGCAGCCGTAATATCCGAGATTGGTGGTGATATATACGCTTGCCGTTTGTTTCGTGTCACCAATTTGTTTTTTCATCCGGCTTTATAAATTTCTTTCTCACTTTGCCTAACTTGCAGGGAATATATTCTGGAGGTAAAAAAAGTGCATGCCTTCAATCATCGCGACACATAGGAGGCGGAGTTTGGCACTATCGGTACGGCAGAAATTCCAGTGGTGACTGGAACCTTCCAGCAGCCGCAATAAATTCAGCGTTAAAAAAAAAAAAAAAACGTAAAGCAACGAGTGCTACCATTGACTGTTTGATTAGAGGACAAGCGGACAGGAAACAAAAGAGAAAACAAGAGACTCTGCATAACGCTGCCCACTCACGTCCCTCTACGTGTCCACACATTCGAGGCGTCGATTTCGGGCAATGATAATACTCAAACGCACGTGCGACCCCCCTCCACCACCCCTCCCCCGACACGCCCCGCACCGTCTATCTGCATCGGGCAGGTCATTCAGTCCTCCCTGGCGGTTTGATTTTTTTCGCTCTTTTTGATGATGACTCCTTCCTTTTTTTCTCTCGGACCTATCTTTCCCGCACGAGGAATGCGCCATTGATTCGGTAGCCAGCGGGGTGGGGTGACGCGGTGCTTCTACACGAGCTTGCACTGCAGGAAGGCATAACCCAGTGGGTGGGTGGGTGGGCCATGAAAATTATCAATTGCTTAGAATGGCGCTCCACTTTATCTTTCGCCCCTACCAGCGGTAATGACGACGACTATACCTCCGTGGCTGCTGCTCTTGCACTGCCGTTGCAGTTGCTCCCGCCGCCGGCAGCGGGAGCTGTTCACACGCAGCTGCGTTCCCAGCGTCCCCACTCATGAAAGAAAAGAAAAAAAAAAAGGCTATGGAAGACGGAGAAAACGAAAACGAAAGAGAAAAGGAAGGCGATCGCGAGACGCAGCGAGTCCTCTCCCGTGTCCCATTGCTTCGGCCGCTATACGAGAGAAGTAATCACGAGGAAATGAGCCATCCTCCTGGTCAAATGCAATTCGGAAAGAAGGAATGGGAAGGGGGGCTTCAAAGAGATAAGCATGCGCAGACAAGAAAAGTCTTGCCGGGCAAAGAAGCGCGAGCCCCTCGTCCAACTTTCCTTTCTTTTTGTCTCTCTTTCCACATTTCCTTTGTCGTTTAGCTTTGCCCTGAGTTTTTGTTCACCCCGCTCAATTCTGCGCATGCATGCCGCCGGTGCGTGCAACGTACCGCGTGTAACTGCCTTCTCTGTCATTGCGTCGCTCACTTTATGTTCCCGTTATTTCCTTATATGCGTGCGCGGTAGCCAGCGCGGAGATATGCCGTGAGGACGTCATTTGAACCGCAGCAATTGCGCGCACACTTCTGCTGCGGCCTCTCCACAGACTCGACAGAGTTATCTTTACCTCGTTCCGACCTCTACGATCCCGCTGCATACAGTGCGCTTTGGCCTATATATCCCGAATTGCTCGCTAGGCGTGTTTTTTTTTTGTTTATCCCACGGGCGTGGGGAGAACGTGCATTTATGCGTATACGTAAGCGCGATGCTACACATACAGACTGAGGGAAACTGGTACACTTACTCTCCCTTGTTTTCTGCAGTCGTGTATGCTGTGTACCTGAGGTGTATTTGTTTTTGTTCTTCCCTGTTGTATTCGTGCAACTGGCCGTACCAGATAACGGCGCTGTCGTTTGCCCTTATTGTTTCGAGACAATGTTCTGGCTGTACAAGGAGGAAATGCGAGAGGCTATCCGCGCTTCGCATAAGCGACATGCGCGGAACCTTATCGCTACGCTGTTGCCTCGGCGCGCATGAATTAGGAACGCCTATAATGCTGCGAGTTGTGCCGGTGCGTTTGCTGCAGGAAACGAGACCACAGCCTGGACACGCGAAAGTTGCCGTAGTCGTTGTGACTGGTCGAGGAGCTCTGCAGTTGCCGAGAGAGAACTTTGGTGCAGCCATCCGTCCGTCGCGTCCATCTACCCATCTAGACAACCAGCCAGCCAGTCGGTCGGTCAGTCATTCAGTCAGTCGGTCGGTGAGCCTTTCACAAATTGACTATGCATTCTGCATAGTGATTTGTTGTCAGTAGGAGCTCCCAAGGAAACAACATACGTGGGCCTCCAATCAAAAGCATAAAAAAAGAACAATTTATAATAGGACGAGTTTCTCAACAAAACTTGTAGGTTACATGCTAGATATCGAAAAGAAAAAAAAAAGAAACAGAAAAAAAGGCAACCAATGACATTGATGCTATAGTAATAGGTTAGCATTAGTTTTCCTCCGTAGAATGCGCGGCATTCATCATTACATTTAATTCTGCAGCATGCAGAGCACAAACGCTGCCCCTAACGCGACTACCCGAACGTGCGACACGTGTCCGGACTTGCCCGGGTGCGAAGCGCATCTGCTACAGCCGAACGCCAACTGTCCAGGGCCGCATTCCAAAGCACCGCGCGCGCCGCTGCGTCAGGCGCCTCCCCCCTTTTCCATCTGCATCGGCTTCCTGTCCACTCCTCTCCCCTCTTTTGTCGTACACAAGCCGACAGATGGATTTTGGTTCGCGTGACCGTTTCAATGCTGATGCATTAAAACATGACCAAACTAGTGCACGCATAGTAAGATAAACATATGACTATATCTGGACTCGACATAATAAACACGCACATTTTCTGCTAAGATTTAAGGTTACAAGATCGCAATATTTTCACGGACGAATTTAAGTTACTTCAAAGAAAAATCGCGCTGAAGTAGTAGCCTCAATTGGTCTTAACTCAATGACGAAATAGAGTTTTTCAATGGAGCTATTCGCGTGTGAAATAACCGATGTACAGCTAAAGTGTTGGAGCAATGCACGACTTTTGATACGTGCATTATAAGAATTTCCAGCGAATAAAACACTAAGGAAGGAAGCAAGTGGACAAAAAGACACTGGACTATCAAATGACGGTTTGAAGGTGAGCGAAGTACGAAGAGCAATATAAATAAATAAATAAATAAATAAATAAATAAATAAATAAATAAATATAAGATATCCCCGGAAAAGTAAGACCATATCGCTGCGCACGCTTGTCATCGCAAACCATGACTTAGGAAATATAGCACCTTCTCTGTCATTTCGACTCTGGGGACGCTTATGCAAATACTTTCCTCTCCCCTAATGCGGATGGCTTCATATAGTAGGCTACTTCATTCATATTTAAGCTGACCGATAACGGGTGTGGCTTCAAAGAAGCGGCGGCACTGGCACCTACGGCAATGATCTGCCAAATGACCCCGACCAGCAGTCACTTCTGTGCAATTGCACCTCTGCTCTCTCAGCCTATCGTTTCAGCATCGGCTAGTTTGACCGACGTGGCTTTTTCCACAAGAAACTGGGATCCTATAAACCGCCTCAGCTCTACACGCGACGAAACGCCTATAGCTTGCCTCCTGGAGAAAGTTAAAAAGGTTAAATTATGGGGTTTTACGTGCCAGAACCACGATCTTATTATGAGGCACGTCGTAGTGGGGGAGTCCGGAAATTTTGGCCACCTGGGGTTCTTCAACGTGCACCTAAATCTAAGTACACTGGTGTTTTCGCACTTCGCCCCCATTGAAATGTGGCCCCCGTGGCCGGGATTCGATCCCGCGACCTCGTGCTTAGGAGCCCAACACCGCAGCCACTAAGCAGTCACGGCGGGTGGGAGCAATTGGTTTTCCGGTGCCTGTTATATAGGGCAGGGTGTACGTGCGTGCTACAGCTTATCCGGTGCGGACTATGGGGACACCGCCTTTCGCAGCCACTTTGTTTAGGCGGTGCAAGAGGTTGTGCACGTGGGGCACAACCAAAGGCCGCCTATCATGCCGCCTTGTCGCGCCTTCCCCTCCTTTTTCAGCTAGCTTTGCCTCCTTGATAAGGCTTTCAATGCCTTCCGCAAGCATTTCTCGAGGGTGTAGTCTGCCTTTTTCAGGCGTTTCAACTGGCCGGCCACACTGATGGCTATATACCTTGTGCCAGCACGATTTGCCGAGCGCGCCATGCAAGCAACTCACGGCGATCCCTCTTTTTACCACTTTCGAATGGGCCGAATCATATCTGACAATCTTTTTTTGGAACATGGCTGATACATCCAACATACGCGCTCGGTGTCTAAAATGAGGGAGGTGTCAAGAAACTGCAAACGTCCCCCTACTGGCATCTCGTGCGTGAAATTGAGGACCGCGAAACACTTTTCATAAAAAGTCTACGACACCTTCGACCACGGGGATGCTATCATCGGTATTAGGAGGATTAAAAATTAAACGAAATGATCTTCTTACCTAAGAATTTTGATTACGTTGCTTGGGGAAATGCAAGAATCAACGCGCTTGACACGACATGCTAAAAAAATATCACTTAAAAGGGGTGCGATGCGAGAGCCGATGCAGACCCCGTCTTTCTGCACAAAGGTGCCGTCATCATGAAAAGTGAAGGTGGAGGAAAGATAAAAGGTTAGTCTCTCTAAAAAAACTATCAACGCTCATCCCCGTACCATCTTGAAAAGGCAGAGAAGAAGGGTCTTCAATAGAATCTGTAACAGCGTGGAGGAGGTCGCTTTTGGGAACGGAGTATAACAAATCCACCGCGTCAACAGAGAAGGCAGACGCTGGGCTTTTGTCAAGCTTAAAATGTTGCAAGAGGTGTATGACTTCGTCTGAGTTTTTTTGATCGAATAAGGATCGTTTAATCTCCTCGCGCGTAAACATCTGAGTAAAAACTTAGAAAATGATCCTTGCCTAGACATTTTTTCGCTCCCAAGTGCACGAAACTAAAAAACAAAAAACAAAAAAAGGATAAACTAAAGAAAGCTAAAAAAATTGTCGAAGACTATGACGTGTTGGTTAAAACCGGCCTCTTGGATCATAAGCTAGTTTATGTGGAGATAAAGCGTACCGGCTGTATATCAGACAGACGGTAGTACTACGCACATTCTATATTTTGATAGAGCCGATGACACAAGCGTTATTGATTATCTTTCGCTCTGTTCGGATGGACTCAATCATACGGGTCACGTCAATGCTATGCGCATTTTATTAAAGATATTGTTTTTCACTGCGCAAGCAGATTTGTGCCTACTCGAAAGAAGAAATAAACAAAACTCGTGGACAACTCCCGAAATTATGCACTTCAAGCGGAAAATTAACCGTTAAGGAAAGAAGTAAAAAAAAAAAGAGACCACAATAAAATTTCGGGACTAAGCTCTATATTGCGCAAAAAGATGGCTGCTGCTAAAACAAATTACTATGACGGGACACTAATTTTACGAAAGACGATCCGCACCATTTTTGGCGCCATTTGTTGCATAATAACGCAGATCCCAGGGACATTGTCGTTAATGGCGAACTTGTGTCGGGCAACACACTCATGACAATATGTTTTAATGATTTTTTAAAATCTGTCTTTACTGACACTTCTGCAGGTGGTTTTTCACCCTTCACACTATAACCCCCGTACACATCACCAATGCCTAATATATACGTGTCGTATGAAAGTACTGTAGTTCTTTTGCTTACAATTAACGATATGAAATCTATTGAGCCCGACGGTATACCAAATGCATTTCTGCGCCGATATGTGGAATGAGTAGCCTACTATCTAGAGATCATATTTAATGCCTCGCCAACATAAAACCGGGTCCCAGATGACTAGCTAGTAGCAGAAGTGGTTCCGGTTCACAAATCTGGTGAAAGGCAAAATATTGGAAACTATCGGCTAATTTCACTGACATGTGTATGCTGCAAACTACTTGAACACATAGTTTCAAAGTCGATTTACACATACCTTGAAGACAAGAAGGATTTTTTCCCCAGCCAGCGCGGATTTCGACCGCATCTTTTGACTGTCACATAGCTGATAGAAACGATTAACGATTTTTCAGTTTCCCTGAACAATAGAAAACAGGCTGACGCCATATTTTTGGATTTGTCGAAGGCTTTCGATCGAGTCGTACATCATAATTAATACACTGATGGAAATGAATATAAATTATGAAGTTGTTATGTGGATCCACTCATACCTTACAGGTCGCACACAGTGCATTGAAATAAATGGTAACCAATCCAAATAGTTAAAAATAATCTCAGGCGTTCCACGGGGATTCTTTTTAGGACCACTTCTACTAGTTTACATAAATGATATTGCTCATTACATAAGTAACGACGTAATCGTCCTGTTATTTGTAGATGACTGTTTAATATATCATGAAATCAATAACCAAGACGATCAAGCGTCACTTAGCCAAGCCGTTAAAGCTGGAGTAGTATGGCCGCAAAATGAGAAATTAAAATTAACGAATATAAATCAGTCATGCTCAGAGTTACGAACAGAACAAAGCATGGTATTGAGTGTAAGTATGAGATGAATTCAACAATTGTAAGTGAAGCTGAAACGATAAAATGCCTAGGTTTAAACATTTTGAAAGACTTCAATTGGAAACCACATGCCGACAGAATTTGTGGAGCTGCAGAAAAAGAAGTCATGGTTCCTACACCGCAAAAGAAACCTAGCAACTACACCCATTAAACTACTAGCATATTTAACTTACATTAGACCGACGTTAGAATATGCCAGTGTCATATGGGATCCGTTTCAATCAGGATTTACGAACCGCATTGAGAAGATACAGCGAAAATCCGCAAGACTCACTCTTTCCCGATATTATCGTACTGACTCGGTTCTGAAATGCTTCGGTTGCTTGATTTGCCTACACTGGCTCAACGTCGGAAATTGGCTAGACTTAAATTTATTTTATTGTTGTCAAAAGGCCACTTCAATATTGCAACCACGCCCTATTTTGGTTCCAGACAGGCTAGAAACGTCAGGTCAAGCAGTCATCGTGCGTTCTCAGTTTTAAAAGCACATCGGGACATGTACGCTTATTCATATTTTTCTGCGAACGATTAAAAACAGGAACAGTTTGCCGGTGTCTCTTTTGCAATCGAGTAGCATTAAAGGCTCTGAGGAACGCGTAAAAAACCTTTTATGAAATTGAATGTTATTGGTATCATGCAAACGCTGTCAGATTGTTCTAGAATGCATCCTTTGTCTTTCCTTCATACTGCTTGCGAGATCACTGTCACAGTGTTACAAACATGTGTTTCGTAGCGAAAGTATTGCATTTTGTATGTGGCTATTTGTTTTGGTGGTTATTGTATTGTATTTTCAACATTCGTTGCTTCATGTCCTATTTACGGTTTGCAATGTGTTTATATTTTTGCGTTATATGCAAACTTGCTGTAACCACTCTGTTACGGCCAAGATGGTCAACAGTATTTGAAAAAGAAAGAAAGAAAAGAAAACAATACCAAAACAAAAATAAAACGGTACAGTGGCATTGTATGTCTTAGCTGTAAAGAACACATGCAAACTGTCCGTCTTAGCACCCTTGAGCAGTTTCCCGTAAGCCATTCAGGTTCTGTTTTCCGCATAAATCTAATACCGCTTGTCTCGGTTTGGTCAACGTAATATCAGTATTGACAAAGTTCTTGTCAACTGCTTCCTGCGCCTTTGTCTTGGAAATCGTTTACCTTGTGCTTCATCGGGGATCGTACCCGTGACCAACGCCTTTCCGGCGTGGTCACTAGCATCTGAGTTGACCAGGAGGCTAGCAAATAGCAGGACAAGGTCGAACTGATGAACAAGTCGAAGTGTACAGGGACTGCTTACGCAGAACTGATCTGAAACACAAGTTAACACAGTTACCTAAGGCAGCGTACGGTTTCCTTTCTTCTTTGAATACGCAAATTACTATGGCGCTTTTTAATTGACTGGCGAATATTGTATAATAAATATGAGGTAATGTTATGTCCGTTCAAGCATGCATCTTACTTCAATCGCCAGACGGTACCCTTTTGTGACCCCTTTTATTACAGTACTGCTCACGATATCGAACATAAGGTTTATCTTCGTGGTAATAATGACAATAGGTTAAAATAAGTCCATGCTTATCATTTTTAAACACTTGTGGTAACGCTTTACGGCCGCTACGAGCCTCAAAGAAACATGTAGCCACATCCACGCTAATAGCGGCAACAACGACAGAGGTTGTGTGAGGCAGGTAATTTCGCGGCGCCGCCAACGGGTGGATTTAGGGACGCGTCGAGAGCTTAAAGAACCCATAACAGCGAACCCTACGAAAGCATGGCGCATACCGGCGTACACGTTAGTTACTACAGCGTATACGCCTCTTCGAGAGAACAAATGCCTGGTTGTCCACGGCGATGATTGCGACGGTGATCACAACGCGTGCGCGTGCTCCACCCCGACGCGTGCAACGCGTATGCGTGCGTTAACGTGGCGCCGCTCAACCTCGAGGCATTAAGCGGAGCACGGGAAACGTTAATGATCAAAGGGTGCGCTCGGCGTCCGCGACGCTAAGTGGTGGGATCGGAGCGGAGCGTTCTGTATACGCACGCGCCGAGGCCTCCGCTTTTCCAGCCGACGAATTCCGCGCTTCAACCTCGTTTATTTTTTTGTCGTTCCTAGACGCCCCCGTGAAATGTACATACGACGCGGTAGGTTGTCGTTACCAAGCGCAGCGCCAGCGAACGCAACATTAAGTGGAGCTTGTTTCTTCATGTTTCAATATGAGTTCTTCAAAATTATTTTTTTGCAACAATGGCAAGAAACGACATTAAAAAAGAAAGATACAGTTACTGTTCCATAACCTGAGAGGGTGCGGAGGTAGACAGTGAGAAAATGACAGGTGTGCGAAGTCTGTTGTCTGAATCTCGTTTGACCGCAGTATATCGTTTATTATAAATTCTCGACTATTCATTTGTGGTCTAATAGTACAGAATAAGAATGATTGTTAGTGCTTACCATTAAAATAATTGGACTGTCCTAAATGTGTTTTTGTTCATTCATTCAACAAATGTTCAAATGGGGGCTAGCAGGTACAGCATGGTTCAGTTAACTGCGCTAGAATTTTCAAACGTGGGACATTAAAAAAACGGAGACATGGACAAACATTTGCGAAATCTTTGCACATATGCTTGTCCGTGTCTCCTTTCTTATTGTCGCCCACTTTGTGAAGGTGGATTACCAGCGAAGCTGTTTAACACAAGACAAAGAGGTGTCTGAACAAAGGTATACGAACACATTTATTGCCTTGATCAGTGGCCAGCGTGATGATAGGTACGCACACGCATTCTCGTATTACCTCTGTTATTATTGTAATAATGACATAATATCCGCGTATAGTCCGAGGAGCAACGCGTCTACTAAGATCGACGGGAGGGACAGAGACGAGAATGCAATCGTCGCCGACGGTCGACGAACACCACCGATGAAGATCGTGCACAAAACGCCAGGCGCATGCGGTATTTTCTTTTATTACATGTGTTTAAGGAGAGCTTGGTGCCTATGTGTGGTGCCGGCTACTCCTCTTCTCTTACATGGTAGCTATTGCCGAAAAGTTGTCAACGATCACCAAACTGGACTAATAAACACATGAGCGAACTTCCACGTGCTAAGTCTCAGTACTGCAATGCAAGTAAATGTTCGCGCAACAGAACAGTTTACATAGCATAAATGCTCACAAAACCGATGTGTTCACACGCAACACATGAGTTCACGCTGCATAGAACATCTTGAAGGGGCAGCGCAAGAAGACGATGACAGAAGGCAGGAACACACAGGACAGCGCTGAACTCACAACTAACTTTATTCGAAGGCATACACATACTTATGTACATAACCCATAACTCCCATCTATGGCGTCATTATCAGTGCGCAGGCAAAAAACGCCCAAAGCCATTTAATCTAATGCTACGCTATGAAGCGGCTTAAAAATTCAAATTCACTATCATGCAAATTTTACGATGGCATGCTTACACAACGCGACCCTTTTTTCCTGATATAGAAGGCCTCAATAATCTCCCTCGTAGTCTGATTTTTGTGCGCGGAAAGTATTGTGGTGTTTTTATATATTGGAGTGCACCCATGCTCAGAGCAATGCCGCGCGACATGCGAGTAGGCATTACCCGTTAGTGAGCGCCCATGTTCAGACAATCTAATATTGACGCAACGACCTGTTTGACCGATGTATACGCGACCGCAGGAAAATGGAAGCTCGTAAACAACTCCCATTCTACAGTGCACAAACGGGGAAGTGTGCTTAACAGTACAGCCTTTCCCAGCATGAGTGGAGGCAGCCTGGGCCAATTTCTTATCGATCTTACCACAAATTTTGATCAACTTGTTAGGGACAGAAAAAACAACCTTTATATCAAATCTGCCTGCTACATTCCTGAGATTGTGTGATAGTTTATGCACATATGGAATTACAACCAGTTTTTTGTTCTTGTCGTTTGTTCTTTTTGTTCAGTACGTGGTGGAGGCGTGGCTTTGTTATTAAAAGATGAAGTCTCTTTCGTTACAATGCCTGAAGTTCAGGGGGCGGAAGCGATTTTTTGCAAACTCTTTTTTCTAGTAGCGCTATGATTGTTGGATGCGTTTGTCTCAGCCTTTGTTCTGATTCAGACATATTTCAATCACTGTGTACTTACATGCAGGGTAATGTTAAGGGCGCCAGACTAATACTGCTAGGGGACTTCGATTTTCCTGACATCGACTGGAGTATACTGCAACATCATTCACCTTGCGTGGAAGTTGTTTTCGATATACTGCTTTCTTATATCCGGGGCCTGATAACATTTCTAACTTATTCCTGCGCAGATATGCCTAGTGGATTGCAAAGTTTTTAGTAATACTCTTTAACAAATCTCTGTCATCCTGCACTCTTCCTAAAGAATGGAAAACAGCTAAAATAACACCAATACATAAACCAGGAAGCAAATCAAATCCCTCAAACTTCAGACCAATCTCACTGACCAGCACAATATTCAAGCTACTTGAGCACATCATCTTAAAGCACATAACAACCTGTCTAGAAGATAACCAAATTTTAACACATTTCCAGCATGGCTTTCGTAAGGGACTTTCTACCGTTACTCAACTAATTGAACTCGTGCACGACGTAACCACCTCTATTGATCACCAGAAACAAGCTGACCTCATTTTCTTAGACTTTTCGAAAGCCTTCGAGCGTGTGTCACACCCAAAACTTATTAGGAAGCTTGAACTAACTTTATGAACTGGCCCAATTTCAGACTGGATTATTGATTACCTCACTAACCGTACTCAGTCTATCGAAATTAACAACGAGAAATCCGTAACAGCTGATGTCACATCAGGCGTACCGCAAAGAAGCGTCTTAGCCCTAATGTTATTATCAATTTTTATAAACGACCTTCCTACTAGCATTTTTAACAACATTAGACTTTTCTCCGATGACTGCGAACTACATTAGGAAATTAACTCTAGCTTAGGAAATTAACTATAGCTTTAAATAACGCCGTAGCAGCAGTAACCAAGTGGTTCGAAGATTGGCAGATGACTGTTAACGTTAACAAATCTATTCTGTTATCTGTAACTAGGAAGAAACATAGATCACTCCTTCAGTACACACTAAACAGCATTCCTCTTGCTTTGGTCTGTGAATACAAATACTTAGGAATATCACTAATTTCTGACCTCAGATGGGATGTTCACGTTAAAAAAGTCACGGCAACAGCACTAACACAGTTATTTTTCATTAATAGACGCTTCAGACTAGCACCATCTGATATAAAACTATTAGCATATAAAACATTTGTCAGACCGGTACTAGAGTATGCAAATGTCATTCAGTTTCCTTTCACTAACAAGCTGATTAAAAAACTTGAAGGCGCTCACATACATTTTTAACAAACATAGTCTAGCAGACTCACCGACAGAACTACTCAAACAAGCCGGGATGCTAACCCTTCAAAACAGAGCAAAACTAGCACGCCTTAAAACCATTTACCAACTCATAAGCAATCAGTTAAATATGGATACCTCACTATACATAACGAAATCTCCAAAGAGGAAAACATGTCATAATCCCCCCACACACTAAACAAGTTTACATTCCGTACTGACACTTTCAGGTATTCATCCTTTTCGCAGACTATACGCGATTGGGACGCTTTGAACGTGAGCTCTGTTAATAGTTCCTCACTAACGGCCTTTATCACGCTTGTTGAAAACCATCTACTTACATATCAGTAATTATTTTCTTTATTGCCAGTATCACTTTGTTACTACTTTTGTGTGGCACATTTATCTGTCCAACTCAAACCTTGCAGCATGAACCTCATTGTATCTTTTTTACTCTTGCTGATGTGCCAGTTTAGTCAATGTAATAATGTGCATTTCTGAACCGTTTATCATTGTCATGTTGGTATGTCAGTGTGCTTTATTGAATGCCCTTTCTGTTATAATGCCTGACGGGATTGACAATATTGCATAATATATATATATATATATATATATATATATATATATATATATATATATATATATATATATATATATATATATATATAAGGCATATCATAAGAAGCCAACAAACATTGACACTAAGGACAACATAGGGAAAATTACTTGTACTTACTAAATGAACTAAAGAAATGATAAATTAATGGAAATCAAAGGGGATGTGGGATCGTTCCCCACCTTCGACAAGTTGTTTTTTCATCCACTTTGATTTCCATTTATTTATCCATTTCTTTAATTCATTTAGTAAGTACGAGTAATTTTCCCTATGTTGTCCTTGATGTCAATGTTTCTTGGCTTGTTATGATATGCTTAATAAAGATCGGGATGCTCGGTTTCGGTTAACCCCTTTTGTTCTCTCCTATATATATATATATATATATATATATATATATATATATATATATATATATATATATATATATATATATATATATATATATATATATATATATATATATATATATATATATATATATATATATATATATATATATATATATATATTATCCTTCAAAGCCAGGCCTTGGCGTCTTTATTCTGGTGCTAGTTAGGGATGAGTGGATAGTGATGAGGATAGTAGATGAGGGGCTGAAAGTAAACTTTTGAACCGTTGGACGAATGTTTATAAAACATTATATGTTTATGTATGTTCTTGTTTTAGGTATATGTTCTAAATTTAGTTAATACAGATCCAACAGAAAAGAACCTTGGCTGTCATACGGGCCAATTAGGAATGTCAGCTTATAAAAATTACAATTTCAGAAATAATGAAGACACACTGATTGTTTTTGTCAGATACATTCTAGCGGGGTTACAGTGCCGGATAAGGCCAGTTGCGTGTTTTTTATTACATTTCTGTAGCAACGCCATCCCTTCGAGGTTAAGTTAAATTCTTATTCTTGTCATTTTATGTAACAATGTAAAAACGTTTTGTGTTAATAAATATTTATAAATATATAATAAGTAGCTCACCTTGTACTTGACAAAATGTTCGTCGCGAAACTACATTGAAAGCAGGTTTTGGCGAAGCAGTTAGGACATTATAGTTTTCCTAAAAGTTTTGTTCGGCTAAAAAGTGCCAACTGACAAAAAAGAGTTCAAAGATATCCGAACGCGCTATTTTATTTTAAGACCAAAACTAATTTATCGAACTGCCTTTCTGCATATATGTTGGATCCTTATCTTCAATTCGAACCTGCTCTGCGGCAATTGCTGCAGCTCGTCGTCGCTTTTTATTTTCAGCTTTAGAGCAGGCCAGCTCCCCTGTCATGTGCTCGCAGACAAGGGCGACACAGCCAGAATTACGACTTACTTTTTTCAGTTAATACTTTGCGGTTTGCTGCACTCCTGAGGGAAGATATCGCATGAATAAAACGCGCAAGAAAGCGATCTTTCTCACGCGGGCATTCACTTCGTGTTCGGTATCTTGCCCGCTCTGCATCGCATCTTAGATAAAGCGTTCACGGGCGCTCTTGACGACGAGCACGCGCCACCGTCACGAGAAGACAATTCATGTTCTTGGTTTCTACGGGGCATATTGCAACGAAACTCGGTGATGAGCTTCCTCGTACCTCTATAGGAAACCAAAATAAACAAAATTAGAAAATGCGTTTTTCTTGCGGAAATGACAACCCCGCATGATCCCGCCCTTGTGTTGTGTTGATCCCACCCTTGTGTTGTGTTGTGTTTGTGTTGATCCATGATGTTTGACAACGCGAACTTGTGCAAAGGACGGCGAAAGAGGCGACAAACGGAGACAAGCGCTGCTTGTCTCCGTTTGTCGCCCTTTTTCGCTGTTCGTTGTCCAAGTTCGCGCTGTCAAAGATCGTGAACCTTGTGGTAATAACAGTAAGATGAGACGGACGTTTTGGTATAAGGTGGCGGTTACAACTCATGCGCAGCGAGAAGTGTAGAGGAAGCCGTTCCACGCCACTGGAAACTTGTTCCCATGTTTCTCTATACCCGTGACATGAAATTTTACAGCCACCCGAGGTAAATATAATCTTCCGGCACTATCTTTTACCATCAAACGTACTTCAGGAAGTTACAGCATGGACATGTGCTCCATGCTTTCGTACTTCAATTGTACGTCAGAAAGTTACTGCTGTGCTCAATTTCTAGGAATAAAGGAAAGAGTGAAAGAAAGAAAGAAAGAAAGAAAGAAACGAAAATAAATAGATAAATAAACAAATAAAGAAGAATATACACTTGGGTGAACCAACATGCCAAAGAAATCAGCGCAGTTGCTCTGGCAGTACGCGGCCATACGTTTGTCAATTCTTTTAGCTTTGATTTTTTGTTTACACAGCGATGCAAAACGAAAGAGGATTTGTGTTTTTATTGCTCGGACAGCTTTAATACTCGCGAATACCGTACCCGAGTAATTTGCATACATATGAGAAAAAAGCTTGTTAGGAAAATTCGGTTTCAGGCGCCAGCGCGCACTTTATGAAATTCCTCGAGAGGCATTTGTAACACAGTCAGGAGCAGCTCTGGCCCGTTGTTCCCAAACAAATCGCCCCCTTTCTCATTCTCCACAGGGATAATGAAACTGACCGCACATGTTAGGATTTTTGCAATGTTCCTTGGTATGCGCGTATTGTGGCTTATCGCTAGTGCTTAGTTATCCGCTCATGAAACGATGTTTCTCTCTTTTACTGCCACCTTTAGTACGAGTTCTCGATACAATGGCTCTCTTCGTACTGTTTCTTACGAGGTCACCAGCTATGTTAGCCGCAGTCATTACGGCATTTTAACATTATGTTACTGTCTTAAGTAGTAAAATTTATGCTACTTTCAAAATTTGAAAAGATTACAAGGACTGGCGGCCGTAACAGTAAGCTGTAAATTTATGCTAAAAGAGCCGAATTAAATGCACTGTGGGGCCCCATTCAACCATTTGGAAAGGGAACCGTAACTGCGCTCAGAACTTCTAATCGTTGAAATTAACAATGCCGCCTTTGTTCGCTGTACAACTTAGGAATGACATCACAACGGAAGACACAAAGAAATGGCAATAACGCCGCCAGGTGATGCAAATACATTTAGAAGTGTAGCTTTGTATAACTATGTGCTACGCGTCGTCCGATCCAGTCCCATTTAAATGATTTAGGTGTCTGGCGCACACACGTAGATAGATAGATAGATAGATAGATAGATAGATAGATAGATAGATAGATAGATAGATAGATAGATAAATAGATAGATAGATAGATAGATAGATAGATAGATAGATAGATAGATAGATAGATAGATAGATAAATAGATAGATAGATAGATAGATAGATAGATAGATAGATAGATAGATAGATAGATAGATAGATAGATAGATAGATAGATAGATAGATAGATAGATACTGCCATTTTGTATCAGGGGTGTCAGGCTTCACCATGCTATAAGGTGGACATTTTTGTCACACCATGAAAAATCAGTCCTGTCACATCGTACCACTTGTCCTCCAGCCTGATGTTCCTTGTCTCACATTTCGCGCATTTTTCTCCCTGTGGCTACATTTAAGTTCTATTATGTTCGGGATCTGTTTGCTTGCATCGTCCGTTTGAGGTCGGAAGGTATCCGCTCTTTTAAAATACGCTCAATTGTTCCCTGGCTTGTATGGAGCAGGCAATGAATAGGATCTAGACCAGCTTCTGTCTTTTGATGTGCCTCGTGGCACCATCGCCGACTGCCGAGCGAGGCTACGTAAGTGACTGATTATGGAGAGGTATAACATCTGACGGCTTTTGAGAAATGCTGAATTTCTTTTCCGTTTTGTTTCTTGCGCAACACGATTCTTCGGTTAATTGTACAAAATTTTCAGCTTTGTAGATTCAATACTGGGAGCCTGAGAGTCCCCTTTATATCATACAATGGTGCCAATGTGCGACTTATACGCGATTCACTGCTCCACTTATTTTTCGATTAATGACGGCACGCACGCTCTACTGCGGCGAATGAAATCGGTCTTGGAGATTTATATACCTTGACGCCAGAGCTTCAAGAAAATGCAGAAGCGTTTTCCCGGGGCAAGGAAATAAGGTTGGGGTTTCTCCTACTTTGGGGCGACGCTTTTGTATACAAACAGGTAGAGTACTGAGCACCTGCCTCTGCGTTTACACTTAAAGAAATAGGAAGTAGAAAATTAATGAACGACGCTGCACTTCAATTCATGAAGAAAAAAAGAAGAAAAGAACAGAATCCGTGCAGCTTAAGAGCTAGGAGCTCATGAGCATTCTACATCGGACAGCAACTGGCGGAACTCAACTTCTTAAGTTCATCGGGCCGTCAATAACAGTGTTTTTTTTTTTCATTTTTACCTAAACAGCGATAAACACTGATGCCGATAGGGCTAAATAAGGTCCCTTGGATGACCTTCATGCGAGATATAAGTGCTAAGAAGACGTGATAAACTCTACAAAAAAAGATTAACGTTGGCAGCATTTTTATATATAGGCGAATTGCAGTATTGCTTGGAGTTTCAGTACATATCGACAGACGCAAGGCTAGCCACCCCAAAACCTGATGCAACGGCCGTATATATAGCTAGACGTGAATTCAGAATGTCGAATCACGTGGCTGTATTGAGATAAGCTTATGAATTTCGTGGGTTCAGGGTGGCTAACAATTGGCGAAGAACGAGGGTCATTTGGCTGCTTTCATGACACTTCAGTACTCCAGAAGACTCCATCAGTCGCCGATGGTGGTTATGATATAAGTGCGTCACATGTACTTACTTCGGTATTATAAGTCCGAGTGATATTACATGTCCGCTAACGTTGTCAAAGACTTCTTAAACAAGCAATGTATCGAATGATGCATGAACTTTACCAGACAGCAAAAAAAAAAAAAAAAGAATAAGTGGCTGATACGCTATTCTTTTGAAAGAATGAATGAGTGAATTCTGAAGTTTTACATGCCAAAACCACGATTTTATTATGAGGTACACCGTGGTGGGGGACTCCAAATTAATTCTAACCACCAGGGGGTCTTTAATGTGCGCCCAACGCACGGGTAAAAAAAAAAGAACCGAACTCTTGAGAGAGGCGGATGCTATTCCTATAAAGTTGCTTGCGCTATGTTCTCAAACAAACGGTAGACCACGCTTCACGCGACGCGTTAAAAATTCATCGAAACGCGCTAACGCACAAGATCTGTACGAGTTACGACGATGGCGTCCCTTCCAAGTCTTGCACGCTTGGCTGTGCAATTTGCCGTCAGTGAGCCTCGCAGATGGGGTATATAGCTCGTGAGCCAGCGCGAGCACATTTTCGGGCTGAAATTTAAAGTTTGCTCACTCGCGTGGTGGCTCCACTGCGTATTGCACAAGACTGTCACGAAGATCAAGACCGCAGGCGGCTTGTTTGCGTGTCGTGTACGAACCTAAATGACGACAGAAGACAGACCCTGAGATGTACAATGCAATACCGCCCGCGGAACGCGCATTCTCCACTCTTGAGCAACGCCTTGCAATCTCGCGCGTCTTAGCGAGTGCTTCGTCGAGCCTCCTTCGCCTGCGGTGTTCATTAGGATCTTTGGCAACTTGCTGGAAGCAGACGTACGGGGTTGGCTTCTGCGAAGTATGTAAAGCAGGGCGCACATTCGCTTCTGAGGAACTGGCGCAGAATTGCGGCGTCTGGTATCCCAATATCATGTTCGCGGCAAACTTCAGGCGAAGTGGTCGGAAACAAAGGGGAAAATTACGGACGCAGAAGGGCCTTAATGCAAAGGGCAGGGAGTGAAGGTGTGTGTGTGTGGGGGGGGGGGGGGGGAGTCAGCATTGCGGATAGTTAACAGATACAAATCGTTGATTCAAGCGGGAGAATTTCCCGTCCTGCTATCATCGCAACCGGGAATCTCGCTGTTTCTTTCCTCGTATACCCTTTGCCCTCGTCTCCAGCAGGATATGACCAAATCTTGTGCTTAAGGCTCTGTTCCCCCTCCCCCTTTTTACGCTCCCGTATTCTCAACTTTGTTTTCTTCCCGCGGCGACGACTGTCCGCCTTTCCCGCGGTTCGTGACGTAAGGCCGGAAAGTGTAATTTTAACTTCTCTGCGCGAGCAAGCACTTCGTGCTCAGCACGCAATGAAACAGAGACACAGGGAACGCGAGAACGAGAAAGCGAACAGGAGCGCCGAGGAAAGAAACGAAACGAAGCGTAGGGAGCGAGAAAGGCGGTACGGGAGGAGAACGGGGGTTTTCTTAACAAGGCGCGGAATCTCATTAGAACATTCCACGGGGCGCGCACTTCAAGGCGAAGAAACAAGGCATCGCCGGGGTCCCAGGTGCTGCTTCTATCCGATTTCTTTTTCTTCTCCAAGGGGTTGTGGGGGGTGGCAATCAGCTGAATCAACAGCGCAGTGTGCTGATTAGAGCTGCCACCCGCGAGCGCGTGCGGCACAGCGAGGAGGGAGTGCTCGAGGCTTTCTGTCGGTGGTGGCGGCGGTGCCTTGTGAGATGCGACCAGGGCTTCGGAAACTCGGAAAAGAAGGAGTCGCGGCCCAGACCTCCCTGTGATCTTGCTCGGCGCCGCAACCCTCCTCGCGCCTTCGGAGGCGCGACGTAGCGGTTGCTGCTTTGCCGAAAGGCGTCGCGCCGTGCACCCCCCCTCCCCCCCCCCCGTCATGCTGTCTTTCACCTCCCCTCGTTCTCTCCGTTTCATCCGCTTCCTTTTTAGTCGCGTCTTCTTCGTCTTGCCCCGGACCGAGCGATCCGGTCCACTGCCTCGAAACCGCTCTGCCGCCGCCGCTCTGTCCTGCCCTCTCGCAACCCCGCCTCTTGCCTAATTGGAAATCATCGTTTGATTCTGTTTGGACCCTCTGAGCCAGGGCAAACTGGACCTTGCGGGTTCTCGCGAGGTGTGGCGAGCGGGCCTCGTTGGATGTGTGCGAGTGAGGCCGCAGGCAGGAGTGCGCTGCTGCTTGCTCGATTCATTAAGTGTCGATTCCGGTGAAAACAAAGCTGAGTTGACTGTTGGGAAGAGACGCTGGGAACACAGCGAGGGACAGTGTGGTGGTGGTGGAGAGAGCAGAGGTCTGATGGAGTCTATCTATAAGGAAGTCAGCCTTGCGGATATACCGGGCTCTGCCAGAGTACAATTCCATCTGCCATGCCTCCACTTTCGAGTTTTTGCCTTTCTTTCTTTTTGTTCGATGTATTTTCGCTAGAAAGAAAGAAAAAATGAAAAGGCGCACTGTCAGCAAATTGCTTCTATTCTTTTTATTTTAAATCCACGTATTGAGATTTGGGACAGGACAATTCCCGCTTGCGTTGCAGAACTTGATTAATTAAGCTCAGCTAACTGGTCCAGGTTCTTCAATTAAATTTCTTTTGCACAACGAACACTATTCTCGCTCAACGGAAGCGCAAAATTGCCGTCCGCGTACAAGAAAATGAAGTGCACTTTTTCGTCTGCCTCATGCTCGTAGCGCTCAACGCTATGCGCGAGCGATCACAAAGTCATTCCACGAGACATCATAGCAGAATTTGAAAACGGAGAACATAAAGCAAGAAAGGAACCGCATATTTCTGTTCTTCGTTTTAATTTTGATGTCTTGGGGCGCTCAGTAAGTGGGAGAGATGATAAGCACGCGTGCGTGACTTCACATTCTGTTGTACTGTTCTTTCCGTCTGCCTCACGGCCCGTTTCGCGCGCTGCCGTACAAAATCTCATTATTTCGGCGACAGCGTAGTTCTGAATTTTCGTTCTCAGTTAGGCCCACCTGCGCGCAGTTCCCAAGCGGCCGTGGCTCTCCTGTGGGAAAAAGGCGGTGGCCAAAGCGAGAGGAAAAGGGAGGCAGAGAAACTATCCTCACGACCGCATAACACGCGAACAGCATACTGTACACACAAGCGCGCGCATCTCGGAATTCGAAGCGAGCGCAAACGGTCGCAGGAGGCCTTCCTGAGCCGTTTAAATAGAATTAGCCGCAGCACGCTGCCTAGGGAAAGGCGTTTGGTTCAGTCAACTTTCTTTTTTTTTGTTCAGTGCAGCGAGACCAAGACTGATGACGCGAAAGCCTTTACTAGGAGAAAATAAGAAATTCGTCGTCTGCGCAGCCTATCTCATGATCGTTACTTCGGTCAGAACGCTGAATTCTGGGATGGTACTCAAGGGCTCTTATACCGGACTCTAATGCACTAAGGCACCTGCACAAGAAATAAGCATGGATGAGTTATTATAAACCAACGCGGTAATTGACATCTTTTTTTTTCTTTCTTGTAGTTGAACGAAACACCCATCACTTCCTTAGGCTGCGCAATAATCGTGGATAATATAAATCTGGGGCATGCCATTAAATGATTATGAAATGGATCAACAGCAGGAGAGGCACAGTGGTCCATTGGGTGACGAAACTAGTCCTGAGCTTGTTCGGGATGCAATGCTTTCTCACCGAGAAACCAGGCGGTTATCACCGCGCCAAGCACTACGCTCGCGTTGCGCTAGCACAATATATGACCAAATGATGGTGAAACAAGACACTGTGGTGGCAAATCACGACTGTCATTTCTCTCTCACGACTTGCGAGGAGCACGGTTGTTGCCATATGCGGCAGCAAGCGCTAAATGTACAGGAACAGACAAGGTAGGGCAGATTGAACGAAGGGATTCGTTCCGAGCGCCTATTCTCTCTTTATTTAGTGTTCCAGTCGTTGTAGCTCTTAATCCTGCACATAAATCCACTAGAACTCGCGGAGCTCGCACTTATCTCATGATTGCCACTGCCTCTCAATTCAAGTGTCCCTCACCACAGCATGAACATTTAGCGCTGTGCACACACAGGCGGATTGATCTTGAAGTTTATGAAGGCAATAACAGCAGCACTCTCTGGTGTTTACTCCGCGCTTATCATGCCGTTATGGAAGTATTATAAACAGCACATCCGTGGCACTCTGCTCACATCTTGGCTCCCGGCCATGCACCAACAAAACTGACTCGACGGCGACAACTGTGGGCTTCGCTGCAGCGCATTCAACTACGGCGGTGAAGCGTACACCCAAGCGCGTACTGGGCGGCCGAGAAAAAAAAAAAAGAAGAAAGAGAAGCCTATAACTTTGCCTTTGTCCCTTTATTTTTGTAACACGAACTGGCACGGCGGCTGTTATTTCATTTCGCCACTGCTGCGGCGTAGCGGCGTGCATAATTATCGACCGGCGCTGCGCGTGCGAGTCGCGCTCGGCCCGCGTATAGCCGCTAGTGCGCGTGACTGGGGATTCGAAACGGGTGAAACAAGTCGACGCGCGCGCCCCGTACGCGTACGCGCATCGTGTTAAAAACGCCGCAAGTAATAACGACGAAGAGGAAATAGAATCTAGCCGACGTGGAAGTAAGATAAAGAGGGCGGACGGCACATTAGTTCCGTCCGGCTTCAGTTTCCTCTCTTTGTTTTCTCTTCCACTGGAAGCAGGTGCAAGGTTCGCGCATTTAAACAAAGAGAAAATTATCGTCGATAGCTATG
Source organism: Dermacentor variabilis (assembly GCF_050947875.1). NCBI lineage: Eukaryota > Metazoa > Arthropoda > Arachnida > Ixodida > Ixodidae > Dermacentor > Dermacentor variabilis. Next base: position 93,178,763 of record NC_134572.1, on the reverse strand, counting down.
CACGTCTCAGACCTAGCGCCCGCCCGCCCACCCGCATCGTCGACGCTGCGCCCGCCGCTGCAGCTGCAGCGTGCGCGTTGGCTCCTTATTCGAGCCAACGAACTCCGCGAGGTGAAACGTAGACGCGAAAGAAATATAAGTACGCCGGTACAACAACCGACCCGGGGAGCGGCGCATCGACAGCCCAAGTCGTTTCCGAGTAGAGAAAGAGTCATCGGTGGACTCGTAATGGAATTTTGAGCCAGTGTTCGGCTTGCGCGGCCGAGGAGGCTCGGAGGAGGAGGAAGGAGAGTTTAAGCGATGCTCGTGCGTGAAAATAAAGTCTTGGTAAACGGGGAAAAGCCGGGCGGTGCGCGCGGAACCTTATTGGATTAAATGGCTCCTCCGCGGTTCTCGGTATTATTTGCTGAAAAATTATGCACGCTCGCGAAGTCTCTAAACTGCCGGCCTGCAGACGGCAATCTTCGTGCGGTTTCGCCGTAGAAATGTAAATTGTCTTCTAAACGGGCGCAAGCTCCGCCTGGGTCGTTGTACCACCCTCTCCCCACACACCCATTCGAAGCTCGTTCTCCCATCGGTCCCTAATTTTCTCAGTCCTTTCGACTACCCCTTTGTACTTCTTATTCCGTTACTCGCTAAACTGTTCTTCGAGGGGAAAAAATGAAACAGGGTAGAATGCCACGCTCCACAGATCATAGGACCGCGGGCCGGGGTAAAAAGAGAGATAAGGAATAATTGCGTAATAGAGGAGTAACGAGGTAATTAGGGACGCTTCCCGAATTGTTATATTGTATGCTTCGTGGACCGCCAGTGGGCAGCCCTTTCGTTTCGCCGTTCTTAGAACAGTGAGTCGTCTAATGGCGTCGGACGAATGCATTATTGCGCTAGATGACGGTCCCCGTACGGCCGAGTGACTCGGCAAATGTCGGTTTCGCGTCCCCCACCTCGTTCTGTCTTTTCTTTCTTTCTTTTTTGTTTTTTTGTCTCACGCGGTACCTGTTTCGTGCGCATTGCCGTTGCAGTATTTACGGCGGCGGTGGGCGGTAGGACGTCGTTAGAGCTGTGAAGACCGCGCCATCTAGCGTTCGCAGGTAATGTCATATGATACGTTGACGGAATATTACCGGGGCCTGGCTTTCTGGTGATATCATTTAGGCAACACAGACAAAGTCGTCGCCCTCCGGAAACCCATCGACGCGTGTGCGTTAGAGTCCATATTGCGATGAGCCTCCGTTGCTTGGCGACAGGTCTCCAGAAGTACGAGAGATACAACCTACGCCACGTACACCACAATATAGCACAATACGCAATACACATATGCCCATAGGTGGGTTTATAAGATGTTAGCTTGAAAGTAGTTGTTATTTTGCCAAGGAGCTAACTCGAGAGGGATGCATTCTAAAAACACAAATTATAGATGGTGGTTGCGCAAGAATGAAGCTTTGAACGCACCACGTCTTCCTGACGGTTGCTCTTCTAGTTGCAGCAATCATTTTGGCATTTCACGGTGGTAGTAGAGGCAAAATCGACTTACAATAAGTCGATTTTACTAAAGTGAATGAGTGGCTCCTGCACTGAACGCAGCGGCGGGCCCGATAAAGTTCTTAGACATTGATTTTTAAAGCGAAAGTTTTACTAAACGTGTACAGCCGAGTTTCGCCGTCGCCAGCAATTTGACCTTCATTTGACCATAGCTGTGCCGTAGCCTTGGCAACACATCACGTGACTCGCCGCGCCGAGCTCCGCCGCCTGGTCGCCGCCTGACCATGTGACTCGCCGCGCGCCTGGCTAAGAGTAGCGCCGCGCTCACCTAGTCAGTTAGAGCTTGGCCACGGATGAAAGCGACGCCGGGCCATCTTCTCTGAGCATTGCGCGGGAGCGGGAGGCTTTGAGCCGTCGTCGCGAAGCGGCATCTGACCACCCCGCGGACATCGCCCGGCGAGCTGCTTCACTGGAGAGGGTCCGGAATGCAACAGGCGTCGAACCGTCGAGATCAATGTAGCGACCGCATTCGCGCCCTGTCCGTTTGTGCTTCGACGCTGCGTATGTTCGCGGCGTCTCTTTGTATGTCTAGCACTAACGCTTTCCCTGTGACACAACAGGCGTCAAAGCGTCGAACGATGCGTGTCTGTCCAAGCCTAATCACAGTCATACCTAGCCACCGATCTAGGCACAGCCGTCATACCTGGCTTAACGATGATTGTATACCTAAGTATAATAATTATAGCTAAATCAAAGGTTAACCAATTAACCAGGCTAAACCAAGGTTTCACTTTGCATATCGGGGGTTATTTGAGCAAAGCCGCAGCCAATACTTTTTTCGTTACGGTTGGTCCATGAGGGGCATACGAATGTGATAAGTGCGCGGTCTGCATTCCATGTTTTTGTTTATTATCTGTGAGAAAGTGGACATTAAAGGTGCCGCATTGAAATGTTTCTCTAAAAAGGCAAGAGGTACGTCGTCTAATTTTTCCTCTAAAAAATAATTCCTAATGTAAGATGTACTGATCAGTCTTCGCGCTCATAACGGGATGCGCAATCTTTACACAGCCTTCATGGTAAGCACCAACATCTTTGTAATGTATTTGACGTCTTTGCGGAAACGTCAAGAGGTATTAGCACTTTTGGGCCTTCTATGGCTCGTTTGTTTTGTGTTACGGTAGGGCACAAAATTGATCTTTTCGTGAAATGTCTTTTTTTCCCACTGCCTTATACGGCAACGCTAGAGACGCAATTTACACTGCTTCCATTACGGACATAGTGTACTGCAGTTTCTCGGACATTTCCTGGCTTGTAATCGTTATTGTTAAGCCACCGGAGTTGGCTACTCAGACCTACGCGTCAACTGCACAACTTCTTTCAATCACGGTTTTCGGAGGTAACTTGCTTTTCAAGTAATCAACAGCGACTTAGCGTGAAAGAACAATCTTCTCGCAACTTGTTTTCTTTAGCCACCCTAAATGAATTGAGCTGACGCGTTTAAAAATTAGATTTCTTCACTCAATGTTTCGCTAGAGGACCGCCATTTTGTGTTAGCAAGACGTCTGTATTTCTTTCTTTATTTATTTTCAATACTACTGCTCTCGTTCGAGAGCGTGGCATGTGTGCAACCCAGGGTTACAAGGCAAATAATTCAAACAATAAAGAAAGAAAGACGAACATAATTACTTATACAATGGGAAAAAACTCAACAAAATAACAGCGGATGAATGAAACCAGGCCGGAATAACGAGAAACAACGAAGCCAAACTTGACCATATACAGAGGCTTTACGGAAACAATAAATGCGTCAGTTAGCACCAGTACATCATCGCTTAAAGGGCCCCTCACCAGGCCCCATAACAAATATTGGTTATACACTGGAAGTTGTTACGTGTCCTCTATAGGGAGCGTTGTGCCGCAAAAATTTTTCACGTCGGCTCATTAATAGTCGAGATAGAAGTATTTCAGTGCCGCGAACCGATGATTTCAGCAGGCAGGCTCCACTGCATAGCGAGACTCCCTCTCCACTCGCCCCGGCTAGCCTTCACAAGCGAAATTCCTTCCTTGCGTTCTCCCATGCCGGACCTCGAGGATCGCGTGGCACATGCGTCGCGGGCACCGCCTTCGCTTCTTTTTTTTCTCCCCGTTTCTTTTTTCGGCGCGACGCACTTTCGCTGGCGGCGTTGCGCGCGAGCTGTTATCGTTTCGCGCAGCGCACGATTTTCAGCGCTGTGCTCAAGGAAACATGACTAGTGGTATAATTGAGTGCTACACGAACACTGAGGCAGAACAAGCGGATCGCAGAGCATGATCACGCGCTGGAACACGGTAGAAAACGACATAGTTTCGGTACCTGCGCACGTGACTGCACGACCGCGGGAACAAGCAGACGAAGCGGAAGTATATCTCTCTTGCTTCGGTGCGAAGTAAAGCAAAAAACACGCAGACATTCCGTTTGTGTGTTGTATTATTTCTCTAAACTTTCATTTGTCAACTCAAGCAACAGATCGCGCAAATAACAGAAGGTGCCTTGAATAATTCTCGAAGTCAAGTGTCACCACCAGTGACGTCAGACTGCGGACTGGAGTACGTAGGCACAGGGACGCGAGTACGTCATCCTCCGACTTGGAGCGCGGCGGCCGCGAGGAGAACGAGAAACGGCGTTCGGTTTGAAATTTCAAATCTTTCCGCGGCGCGTAGCGATGTAATACTTTGCAGACACGATCGTTATCGCTCAATGTATGTTCTGCACTCGTCAGCTCAAAATGGCCAGACCTGGTGAAGGGCCCTTTAAAAGAGGAAAAACGCAGAGCGGGAAGCAATATCAATATTGAGGTAAAATGTGGCATAGTTTCACATAGCGGCAGACGACATGCGCAGAAAAAAAGAAGCGAGATCGACACGCGAAAAATTGGCAGTAATACACGGTTTTTTGCATGACTTCTGACTTCACTTGAACGAGGCTGTCTGCTCAGTACAGTTCAGGGAACAGTGAAATATAAAAAAAAAAATGCTCTCTCACCCACTTCATTATTTTGACATTACAGGGAGGCGGTGAGGGGTGGGGGAGGCACTACACTCGGACACACTAAAATGAACAAACCATAGTGGTACACAGACGACCTTTGCACAGCAAACAATAATAAAAGTAACAGCAAAAGTAATATATAAAAATAGCAATGCACCATTCCAATGTAAGAAGTTAGGAACGTGCGTGGGTTCTTTCGTAAAGCGAGAATTACATCACGCAACAAAACATGTGACTTCAATCACAAATAAAAAGAAATAACGGTAATGGCTGCATGGTGCAATGCCAACTAGGTGCCCTGAATGTTTTCAGGCATAAGAAAAATAATGATTAAAAAGAAAACGCGCACAATGATGTGATGCAACAAGGATATGATGGACAGCCTTATTTACAATGGAGATAATCTAGCTCGAGCTTTTACCTGGCGAATGAGTTCTGCACAAACCCGCAAGCTACAAAGGTAACCCGTATGGGTTATCTGTGTAGGTTTGTGCTCACAGTGGGGTGAATGATCAGTTTCTCTTTCATGAGCTTACTTAGAAACCTACCGGCGGCGCGGTGTATTGATTGACATAAATAATGCTCAAGCTAGAAGAAGTAACCGGAAATGAAAGCAGTGTACAAGCACTATTATTATATCCACATATGAGAGGTACACACTTGACAGGAAAAACCAGAGGTCCAAACGTTGACCTATTTGTCCGAACGTGGGGAGTCAGAAACAGCCCGTGGACTACGCAGAGAAAGACTGCGCTGAAATGAGGCAGTCGATGATAAGAGGGGTGTTGTCTATTGAAAAGGTGGTGATGATTGCCCACTGATCGCTTGGCATGCCACTGCAGGTGCTGAGGTGAGAAATGTCAACTACACAGTGATCATACCAACACTCAAACAGTGCATCATAGGACGGAAGGGTAAGCGGATATTCACGCACACTCACTCACCCCCATTTTTGCAGGAGACGTACTCTCTCTTACTCATATGTTTTCTGAATATTCACCATCACTCGCACGTGTTCGTGGTCGTCCCCTAAAACTCAGCGGAACACACTGGCCTTCATAATCACGCCCACCCACATCCTTCGTCGCACCGTAAAGCTCTATCCCACGTCTGTGAAATTAACTTTGAGCGAGTATGACTGTACCGGGAAATGTGGTAAGCTATGCGGCTCTTACATCCACAAACATGCACACACACTCAAATCGGTCAACCCGCTCAACCTGCACGGACTGAGAATGTCCTGCAGATAGAAGCACAAGTGGATGGTGAGAGGTTACGTACTTGTTCTTACTGAGATAAGAAACATAAGTAAGGCACGTGTTATGAGTCCTGGCACTAGAAGCAACGAGTGGCTTTCCTTATATGTTTGAGCAACAACCAGGATATCACCAGGGTGCTCATATCACTGTATATAAAACATATACAGGGACGCTACAAAGTGCCGTTCAGCACATTTAGTTTCTTTTCTTCCCCCTGCTTGATATTTCTGCGCACGTGTAGAAACAGCGGTAGAAAAGTATACACATTCTCATACTCGCCACAGTGTGTAGGCTAACATATTCCCGTCGGCATTACCGCCTTTTAAGAACCGAGAAAGGGACGCCGTCAGACGACACTCGCTACGCTTCAGATCGCAAGTTTTGCACAGAGCCGTGTGACGAAGCCAGATGCAGGCCACAACGCGGGAAAAGTGAAGCGGCGCCCGGCGCCAAAACATTCTGTTTGCATTCGAAAGGATGGCACCAGCGGTGCGCGGTGCGACGTGACAAGAATACTTGCGACATCTATCCGCACGGTGCGCGCATGTGAGCAGGTTGCGACGGGTTGCCTTGGGATGCGTTGCGAAGCTGCCGCGCGCATGTCAACTCCAGTTGCGTTTTGGTCGTACGCGAGACACGTGAGGATCAAGTGTCAGCGTGTTGCTTGCGGAGGCGGCGCTGAGAGTGGTTTGGTTTGTTTACTTGAACGTCGCGCTGACAGGAGAGGTAGGTGGAGAGGTGTGAAGCAGTGCGAGAACGAAAAAGAACCGGATAGATAGATAGATAGATAGATAGATAGATAGATAGATAGATAGATAGATAGATAGATAGATAGATAGATAGATAGATAGATAGATAGATAGATAGATAGATAGATAGATAGATTCTGGTTATGACGTCCCGAAACTTCACACAGGGTTATGAGGGACGACGTGGTCTAGGGCTGCGTATTATTTAGACCAGGATCATTAACTTGCTCCTGAACCCAGCTAGACGAGGGCTTTTGCATTCCCCAAATTCACACTCTATAACAGAATAATTAAAGTGTAAAAAAATACGGTAGGAAAATATCGAAAAAGGTCACTTTGCCGATACTGCACAGTTCATTCACACGAAGTACAATAGAAAAACAAAAGCTTATGAAGCTATTCCCCCCCCCCCCCCAACGTGCGCGTTATACACCATAACGTTTACAATGTGCACATTTTGGCAATTGAAAATATCCACAGTTATTAAATTAAGGAACAATAAAATCCGTCAGATCTTGAGCGTTTGAAATAGTTTTCGTCAGTCGCAATGTTGACGTCAACCGGAGTGATATATGCAGAAGCGAATCGTACATAACGGCGCTGTCAAGTGTCTTGTTGCAGTATGTGCACATGAAACGTGATGCCTGGTGCCGAAGTTTAGTGCATATTTCCTGTGTAAATTTCATTAACACAGATGCTACCTTCAGAACTAACAAAAAAATAAGCAAAACATACAAGCTTGAACGGCGGTCGCCATCATTTAGAGGAAAGGGCTCCGGTTATCTCTTAAATTGGAAAACGCGCACATTTGTAATGTTGCCGTATTCAGCGTGCGCGTACAAAAAAGAAAGGAACAGAAAGCGAAGAGCTCATTTCTAGCAAAATATAACAACAAACTCAATAATAATCAATAAGTCAATAAGAAAACTCAACAATAACAACAACAACAATAATAATAATAATAACTTTGAAACTTGGCATGCGCATGATATGCAGAGGCATGTGAGGTGACAGGCTGGGAGTGGAGTCGGGAAAGAGAGAGAGAAAGAGTGCTGTCGTTCCGATTTATGCACAAGATAGCGATGTGGCGCGAGGCAGCAGGAAACTTATAACGTCAATGAAAAGGATAAGAAGCTACACTGAAACACTATTTTTCAAGTCCTCCAAGGGCAGCACAATATAAACAACATGCACCACTGTATCGACGCTGCGAATATTACATTCATCATCCTCTTATGGTGATGACGCTAAAGAACGCGATATCTGCACCTCGAACCGAGAAGTTTTCCCCCTTCCCGGAAACATTAGTCGCGAACAGCTGGTCGGCCCGGCGATCAGACGCGATCCTCGAACACACAACCGTGCCCAGCGCTCTAATCACAAACACAGCGTGTACATTGCATTCTAATCCCTTGCGCAAGGCAGGAGAGAGTGTCTAACCGAAGTGCGGTTAAGAGCATCCGCTAGTAATCGCTCTAGCGACAGCTTTGCTCGTTTTAAACACGGCTTGCATAATTACACGTGCGGCGCACTTGCAACACGAAAGAACTCCCTAGCCGCGCTCAAGACTAAGTATGCATGGAGAAACACCGGAATTAAATTTTACTTTTCCCCCAAAAAAAGTCGACAACGACAAAGAAAGCAAAAAAAAAATAGAGACTGTGGCGGACACTCAGTGATTTTGGAGCGATAAGCGGAATAATAAGCATGATGCGGGCGCAGCATCTGCTCTTGAAGCAGGCTTGGTAGGAGGAGGAGGATGAGAAGCGGTTTCGTTTGGGGTGGGGAGGGGGGGAGGCGGATGGGGCGGTGGCTCTGATGACGGGATGGCTGTGGTGGGCGAGAGATTAGAGAACGGATGCGGCGCGGTTCCCGACGGGTGCAACGGACGCCCCGGGAATGGGTATAATGAAGTTGAGGAGCGATTAGATTGTTACGGGTGTGCAATTTGAAACCACGGTCTGGCGAAAGCGGCGAAAGCTCGGTCGAGCAGAAACCTCCGGTTGAGTCATGGACTGTCATTTTAGCCGGCGATCGGATCGTGCCCGCGTTAGCTCGGCTCTCGGAGCCGGATTATGTGACCTATTTATGCGTGGTGCTTTGGTTGTCTATATAGCATCCAGGCACATGACTGCGCGATGAATGGTTGCCGAGTAAAAATGCGGCAAATTTGCATACAAAGAAAAACAATTGACCTTGCTGGACTACATTTTGGCTACTTTCGACTTCTGAATTGTGAGTGACAGAAGCGAAAAGAGAGAGAGAGATAGAGAGAGTGAGAGTGAGAAAGAGAGAGAGAGACGGTGGTTAACCGAGGGCATGCCCGGTTGGCGAAACGAAAAAATTGCGTGCATCAAAGGGTGTGCACGTTGGCCGACATGATTTTCGTTGGATTACAAGAAATAGCGATGCGGTTTGTCCTCGCTTAGCGACATTTTAGGCTATGACAAAAAAATGTTCGTGGGATGTTCATCAGGTGCCGAGGTGAGTATTTTCTTGACTGAGCACCTTCTGTACTTTTGGTTGAGCCTAACTGCACGTTAGCTACTTAATATATCTTATGGCTACACTGTCCGAATTTGCCATGTGGCAAACTTAAAGCACTCAGTTTATTTTGGGTGATGCGAAGTGAGCTTAAGACTTTTATAATGCACTAACAATCAGTAACGATCACTGACAATCATGAAACACTGCGTCATGAGCGCTATTGCAATTTTTCCATCATAAAATGTAAATACGAAAGCTTTCGGAGTCTGGTCATGGTGCTTCCGATAGCCTCCAAATTGAGATAAAGTTGCATTAAAACATAATTACGGATATTTCCCCAAAGGGGTTATTGCCCTTGTTCTAAATTGCTGGTTAGAATTTCCCGTTAAATTCGCGGGTTGACAAGCGCCCTATATACCCGGCACCTAAAGAAAACGCCTCAACATCTCACTTTCCAATGCTTCGTCAATGCTTGCAGCTAGGGGCGTGCGAATATTCGAAAGCTTTCGAATAAAGAATCGAAGAGTGTCCTGTTCAAGTGGGTCTTCGAATCGAACAGTCACAATATTCGTACACGCGACTATTTTTCGAATTCTTTTCGAATATTTCAAAACGTCAACTGTGTCCAAATAAACATAAACTGGAGCAAAAGCACGGTAAATTTTCGCCTCCGATGCCGTAGTAGAGACACAAAACATGAGAACTTGCGTAGTAGAGCAGGCTAAATCACTTAGGTAGTCATACTTTACAGGCTGTACAGCAATCAGCCGCATTCTTTCAAGAGCCCTATGCATGCGATAAAACTAGTTGTTTGCTAAACAACAAACTAGTTGTTGATAAACAATCATAACGCGCTATGTAAAGACAGAAACTTGCTAACTTTAAGAATACTGGAATGCGAACATCATTCTATATTGATTGTGACAACGGCGGTGTGTTATTCGAAAACTATTCCAAAAGTATTCGATGCTTGATTCGATTCGCTTTTGGCACTATTCGATTCGTATTCGATTCGGTATCAAAAATCCCTATTGGCACACCACTATGATGAAAGTTATGTGACAAGCAGCGATGCTGGTCAACAAAGATCCCATGTTACCATTAAGTTTTGTACATGAGTCAGCGGTTCAGTCATGTTGACGTACCCTCGAATTGCACGCGTTAGCATACAGTCGTGTTCATTCGTCATTTTTCCACGTCCTAGAGCACACGTTGGCGCGACATGATGCTACCGTGCTCACGATTAGAATGTTGGGAACATCGGATATAGCACTCAAATGCTCACGCGGTCTGAGAATGCAATCCAGTCGTGAGGTACAGCACAGCACTGCTGAGGAACCGCAGTAGGCTGCCTCAGCTGGTCGCGACAAAATGTTGAAGTGACAAAACTGAACATGTCTACAAAGTAGTCTTTCGTTTCACACCGTAGCTAAAGTGCACACACTCGCGTTACATACTCGTAACCGTGACTGTTTTAAGCTTGTATAGCGCAGCTCAGAAAGAGCAAAATAGGAAGGAGGTAGGGGTAATCAAAGGGAATGGAAAACAGAGTGAGCGCTCACTCTGTTTTCCGTTTCCGTTCCCTTTGATTAACCCTACCTTATTCCTGTTTTGCTCTTTCTGAGCTGCGCTATACAAGCCTAAAACAGTCATGACATACCAACTCACCCAAACTACCACGCTTTTGACTCGTAACCATACTGTGAGTTCATTTTTTATGTCTTTCACTTCACTTACCTCCGGCGATATGACTTCCCGATGAGCTTCGATTCGCTAAATCAACAGGATGGGACCCAACGCCAGAAGCTTGTGGGCACGAGAACTGTACTGAATCGCTTTTCCACCTAGCCCTATGTCGATCTCGTTTCGTCTATTTGGATTCAAGCAACGAATATTTAGGAACGGATGCAGTTTTCTACTTTCTGCAGTTTATTACTTCTTCATCAGTTTCTGTTTGATGTGATAAAAAATGCGCTTGTCCGCTTTCGCTTTTCTTTTCTTTGTGTTTTATATTGTTATATACTTCAAGCCATGGAGACCTACAAATAGGCCCAGTTTTCTATGCTCTTCCACAGAACACTGTCAAGAGATATTGTTTGGATGTCGTAGGGTTCGAATAGACTGACTCTACCGACAGAATAAGCATCGGGGCGCCAGTGGTTGCTGTTAGTTGTCACATTTTGAAAAAAATAAAAAAATTCGGAAGTTGGGGTGGATAAGGCTACCACTGCACTTACAGAGCATAGCCCAATGATGGACTCCATAACGTGTCGTCACGACGATGGGGTGGTGCTGCGGCCAGCTTATAGCTCTGTGTATGAAAGTATTTAAATATTCAATGGATTCCACTGCAATTAAGCCACGGACCTCAAGGACAGCCTAAACGCAGCAGAAAAGTAAAAAAACAGTACGCTAGGACCACCTGCCACCGCGCTGTTAAGAAACGTATGCAAGCTTATAAAAAACCATCCATTCGTGGGCAGGCAAAACAACACGCACGGCACTATCGCTTGGAAAGAACAATGGGCTAGCGAGCGCAACCAGCTCAGTTACGAAAAACTCCATGCCCATAAGCCTTGGCAGAAAGTAAGGCTGTTATACTTAGGTCCAAGGTATTCAAAACATCTGAACGTGGAATATTGCTCGTAGGGTCGGGTAATAAAAAATGAAGCGGAGAGTCAGAATGCCTTCGAGTGCTCTTTTAACCTAAGCCTGACGCGCTTTCCTGCACCGCTCGTCACAGTCATTCTTAAACTCACGGCTTGTTTACAACAATGCACAGCACAACGCACGTTACAAGCACGCGCACATCCGCCGATTCCGAGTAACACGCAGCTTCCTCACTTACGTTCCGCTTATTGTGGCACTCGGGGATGGCGCACTTAATCAGAACAACCTTTCCGCTCTTTCGCCAAAGCGCGTTCAAAGGAGCCGCCCACACATGTTACCGAGACCGCTGCTCGTACACCCGCGTGCTCGAGTGAAAATAGCAAGGCAATGAGAAGGGGAGGGGGGCATGAGGAAGGGGGGCCCATAGGGGCAGGGCAGGTAGAACGATTCGAAGTAACCCACAAGTGTGCGGTCCACAGGGGGGGTTGCGGCGTTCGGTGGATTGCCCAGGCTGTGGGTGAGCAGTCACGCGAGCGCGTGCCTAGCGCTCCCGTGAAGCAGCCAACTATCGGAGAGGGTAGCGCGGCCTCTTTCCGCCACCGCTGTTCGCCCCGCACGCATTCAGCCAGGCGCAGCAGAGACGCGCTCCGCGCCCGCGCACGCCTCTCTTGTCCCGATGCGTGATCTCGCTCTCGAAGACCGCGAAGAGCCTGGCAGGAGCGTATAGTAGTCCCCCCCCTCCCCTCCTTCTTTCCCTCCTACTTCCAGCACGCACACCCTTATTTTCGATGCGCACCCCCTAGAGCCAGCAAACTGTGTGTTGGCGGAGAGGTACAGTGTAACGGGGAAGTGGTTCCCGCTGGCGATGATGGCCTGCCGTTTCTATACCGATGCGAATGAGATTCAGAAAGCAAACTTATAGCGGTCCCGGCCTTAAGGGAAATAGATGGGAAGCCTAAGTGGATAAAATGAGAAGACAAAACAAAATGAAAGCGAGATGAGTGCTGTGGTGGTGGTGATATCTGTTGCACGAGGTCGACTTTTCTTTCTTTTTGTTTTTTTTTTAAGTGTGCAAATATACTTCGTGCGTGCTGGTGAACCAACGCATTCTTTTATTTTTCTCATGCGGTTCCTCTGTAACAACTGCTAACTCACCTACGAGGCTATACACACATGCCAATGCCAGAGGCACTCTTGAGTCCCACAACACACGTTGGTTGAGAATCAGGAAGAAATACGATTGAAAATGGGCTTCAACAAATGCCCTTTCGGCAGGGAAAACATAAATTCGTTTGCCAGACATTCTGACCAAAGCAACAAGGAATACGAAAACTAAAATGCGTTTTATTTGTTTTCGCATTTCTGCTTGTGTTTAGACCTGGGCTGACGAAATATTGCTGTCGATGGTTACGTGCTCAATTTGAAGCAATAGCAAATCCGAGGATGAAAAGCCTGGTAGATGACATACAATGTATAAACATTTCCTCTGTAAATGACTCTCGAGCACGAAATGTGCGTGGAAAATGTGGACACGAGATACATAAAAACAACGAGCATTTGGTTCCGCCGCTTCAATCTTAAACTCGCACATGCCGTCTTGGAGATCAGTGCTTTAGCCGCATGTCCAAAGTGCTCAAACAGCTCTCCTCTGCTAATGACACATCTGCAAGTGCGATATACAGTGTAATGGTGGCAGTACCGCATGCATTGTAGTAGACGTATGCTGGTGCAATTCTTGTGTCGACTAAGAATCTTCGCAAAAAAAAAAGAAAAAAAAAAGAAACGATACATTAGCCCATACTGGCTAACATACCCAAGGTACCATCCACCTAACATATCAACTGGAATTGTGGAAAAGAAGAAGCAAAGAGGAATACTGAGACAGAGTAACAGCGGAACAGAAGTTGCGAAACCACAATATTGTTCCCAAGGTGCACAATATGGAAAATAAGATGTCTAATTATAATTACAACAATATACTCTTAGAAGTAATACAACAATATACTCTATTTATATTCCAAGATTACCTTCCAAGGTTACCTTCGTGCTTAATTTTTTTTTGTCATAAAATCGAGTGCAGTCCTACTTATTAGAGAGAGGGAGAATAGCGGATGAATCCGATTTAATCTTGGCCACTCGCCATTCTTCGAGGTGCACCGATATCCCCAGGCACTTGCGCCTTAACTCCCGCTGCAGTACAGATGTTGTGTCCCAGAATCCAACTAGTGACCTCACTGCAGTTTCGCCGGCCTGCGAGCATTATAAAAGAGTTGTGCACTCCTAGCTTCTGCGCTAGTCGTTACCCTTTCTGCCTGTTCGCGTAGCGACTTGTCCGTCAGTTTTGCGCCACCCTCGGCAGGCGACGTCGAGAACGCACCCTGTCTCAAGCTTTATGTGTATAGTACGACTCAGCAGCAACGTCTATATACGCTACCCGCACATGTGAATTCGCGTACTCTACTTCGTTAGTAAGAGAGGAGAAGCATGGGACGAATATATTTCCTCTGAGCATCGCATTGAAGGAAATAGAAACAGAAAGGAAAGGAAGTTCTTCACGAACAGATCCACTGACTGCATTCTATGCACACACTATTCTCGTTATTCAGAGCGGCGAAGATGCAGAAGAAAGGAGCAGCCAGTTTTCCAGCCCGCCGCAAAGAGGAGGAAACGAACTTAGTCTCGGAAACACGATTGGACTTCAAAAGCTCCGTCTAACAGAGAAAACAGGAGGAACAAAGGAGAGAAAAGGCCGATGAAGAGACCGCAGTATAGGCTAATGTAACAGCGGGCAAACAGAAAGGAGACAGGAGCGGGCTCGCGCGAGCGAGCAAACGAAGTTCCGGAGTCGAAATGAGGGGACGTCGACGACGACGAGAAACTAACGAAATGAAAAGAAACCGGCGCGAAGAGGTGCGACGAGCACCGAGAGAAAGCTCGAGCACAACTCCAAGATCAGCGCCACACCAGTTTTCGAATCTCGGAGGCGAAGCGTCAGGCGCCCCTGTCTTTCTCCCGTGGTTTCCTAGACGGAGCCTCCGCCCCGAGAATGCTGGAAAAGTAGGGACAGTGTGGGGAGAACTCCTCTGGAAAGGACTGTAAAGCGCAAGGGTGGGGATGGGCGAGGAATGATGTAGGCGGAGTAGAGAGAAAAGAGAGAGCGAAGGGTAAACGCTGGGAAAGAGTGGCGTGCGGCGACCATTTGGGGCGGGCGGGCTCTCACAGAGGCGCGCGCCGCCGCTCAGCCGATGGGGGCGGCACACGGCTGCGTTCGGCCCGCTGAGAACGCCGCGCGCGCCGGCGGTCTTGCCGAGCTCGCCGTCGCAGCACCACCAACACTAGCAGCCGCTGCGACCACAGGTGTTCCGCTACCGCGGGCAGGCTTCGCTGCAAGGCATCACGCCGTCGTCGAGGGCAACGTCGACGCGTAGGCGAGAAGAGGCGGCGAGAGGAGCTTCCTGTGGAAACCTTAACAGTTGTGAAAGCACATTAATCTCCGTCTTTCTCATTTCTTTGGCCCCTTTCTCTCTCTCTGTCTTGACGTGCGTGTGATCGGGACATGCTTCGGACTTGCCACAGCGCGTTCGGCCCGAACCGCGGTGATGACGGTGTCTGAGCCACCTCCTTCGAGGGACCTTGCTGTCAACATGCGGCCAAGACCCGGGGTCGGATATTGGGCCGCACTCCTTGTGTGCGCCACGCTGCTGCTCGTCAGTCCGGGTGAGCACTTTGTGTCCACTCTGCAAGCGTTGGGCGGCGAGTTAGTCACTTTCATGCTTGAACTTAAGAGCATTAACCACACTATTTATTTGTTTATTTGTCTCGCCGAAGTGCAACTAGGCTATACTCGCCAGGATAAGAGCAATTTTATCGTTGCGGTAAAAACAAATGCAAGCGGCGCAGCGCTGCGGACTTTGATGCAAAGCGAAACTTGCGTCCGCTCCAGTTCAAGCCGAGCGCGTGGATTGTGACGCGCGTTCGAATGTCTTCCCAGAACTTGGACTATGCTGTACTTTGCGTGGTGCTGCTGCTAGTTTGCCACGTGTGCGTGTTTTAAGTGCGACAGTTCCCGGAGCACACAAACGCGGTATTCGTGTACAGGCTGACGTGCACGCCGACACTTGCACATCCGTTCAGATCATTTCAGTGGACAACTATATTGTTTCCTTCTTAATCGCAATAATAAAGAAAATGCTGCAACACATCCGAAGCAATATAACACTGCGATAACGCACTTCTCAACGCAATAATTTGGGCATCTTTCTTCAAATTTTGCAAGTATTTTGATACAGCGGAATGAAGAAAAATAAAACACATTGGCCAACTTTATGCAGATGGTGTTAGAGATGGGCTCATGTTCTGCCATGTTTTTAGAGTACCAGACGCAAATGGATAATTGATGACTACTTTCAATTTTGTTCCTTCGTGTCTGGGACGTCCTGATGGGCTAGTAGACTCAGTTTCGGTTGACATTATTGAATGCGTGAATTAACACGATCCAAACAAGGAAGCACGGTCAGAATCAGTGCTTTTCTTGTCCAGGTTTCCTTGTGCTGTCTGTGTTTATTCGCGCTGTCAATCGGGTGTTTCCTTTTTCACGTCGTTTACTTCCTTGCGCCGAGCGGTTGATATGCTTGTTCATTAAGAGCTTGTTCCTACTTATGCGTTTTGTAGCAGCCGAACTTTAGTGAAAAAAAAGAAAAGACGTGAGTACACCCCAAATAAAAAGCGTATACCCCTTGGTAGTGGAGAGGGCCGGTCGAGCCAAGACGGCACAAGGCATCCAGAATAGGGGTGGATATATGGGGTGGATCCGACCCCATATACTAAGCTGCTCAGTAAATATGTCTCTCTTCGCTATTTTCTCAAGATTCTCTAACGAAGGCACATCGCCGAAGCATGTTATTGATTTATTTCTTAATTTAGTGTAGTTTATTACTAAACTTGTTATATACATGGTTCTAAGACTGCGAAAAAAAAAAAAAAGCGACGCGGAAATGGATCCAAGAAACGCACTGCGCGATGCTACGACACTGTTAGTGCCGGAACATGTTGTAGGATCCTTTGATTTTATTTTACTGGACGTTAACAAGTGGTTATATATTACTATACGTATATGATTGAGGGACTTAATTACTTCCTTGTTTCTGCTATGATGCTGCTGCCAACTTAAGTTCCCCTTCTTACCAGGGGTTTTTCCGCGTATGCACTCTTCGCTAGCTCAATACCTGACCGTGACAGCTCGAGTTTGAAGTCTGGCGCGTACGTCAGGTTATGTCTTTTAACTAAATCAGTAATTACAAAGTAAACACTCGCAAATTCGAGTTTGCCAAAGCAATGGCTTGGACGGTCAGCCAGCTAGGCTGACTGACTCTATTCGAGCAACGTAGATGGCACCACAGGTACCGTACTTTACGTTCGGATTCGCCGATGCGGCGCGGCTGGTTCTTCCGGGAGCGCATTAGCACCAAGACTTGTGAGCAGGCCAGAACGAAACGCACTTTAGTGTTTTAAGCACGAAACACTTGTTAGAAGTCGGGTTTTCGTTCTCTGTCACATAAACAATCAACCGGCGGGAACACGATGACTTCGCCATTATACACGACGCTAAATTGCCGACGGTGTCTCATTCGATTTTGTTGCACGTTCGCATGTACACGCTCGGAGAGGAGATAGTCTGTCACAAGTAGTAGTGTTATTTTCGTGGGGTAGGCAGGCATAACGTCGTCTGCAGACATGTGCTTCCATCGATTCCTTCCGGGCGAGTCCGCTTAAACCTAAAAGACGAGGCCGCTTCAAAGTATCGAAGGCCAGCGGCCCATAGCTTCAGTGACGTGCTCGCACGATACCCGCACTTATTCCGTAGCACGCCAGATTTCTTTGCTTACTTTTCTTATTCAAATTTACAACTGAACTTGCGGTGGAGCTTTACTGCTACACGACGAAGCTATGCAAGAAAGTCTACCCCTCAACGTTCGATAGAGAACGTGGCTTTGTATGCCGGGGTTCCCGAGATGCGCGAACTTAATCAAATGAGCGGCGGCTTGCAGAGGTGCAAGGACCCTTGTCGTATTGAATACATCAATTCCTGATAGGTCATCTAGAATAAGCAACATTGGGCTAGGTCATTCCTGATAACGGGGGAGGTAACGGGAACGCTCCTGTGGCCGATAGCTCTCTCTATGCCGTGCAGTAGTTTCGATGTCTGCTTTGAACAACGCAGCTGCGGTGATCACGGCTGGCAATACTAAGAAGCAGTAAAGTTTCTCTCTGTCTAGCCAAATGACGGCGCCAGCGCCACATGGGTTACGAAAATTAGATCGCTGGAGAGCTTCGTCCCGATGCAGTCATTGGCGTGCCTTATTAATTTTGAATAACCCAGACACGTGGCCTAATGAGGCAACGTATTGCGCAGCGAGGTTCCTAATCATATCCTCTGTGTTAAATTTCTGCGCTAACAAAGCGGTGCTTTATAGTTAGGATATATCTATATGCGTGCCGGATATCGGCGCAGAACGTGAGCGTGTCAAGCGCGAAATTAAAAAGTACTGACAACATACGCCCCCTGTGACATCCTATTATTAGTACACTATGAATAAGATGCTATAAGTAGGACAACAGGAAAAATAAGAAAAAGAGCCTAGATAGTATCTGTGCTCACGGATAGATATAAAAGCGCCATTTGCAGTCACGCTGTGAGGATGCTGTGTCACTAAATCGTCGCATTGCCTGTTTCTGCATTGTCCCTTTTTTCACGCTGTCTGCCTTATGATGGACGCGGTTTGAAAAACGTAACTAATTCTTATGTGAACTCCAGGAGCGCCGCTCTGACTCCGAGACACCTCTAGGGAAATATATTACTCGCTGACAGCAGGAGGGACCTTGGTAAAGGCGCCACCGGTCCAAAGTCTGCATTAAAAAGTTTACGGCTGTCTCCAAAAGGGGTAGATGCGTGGAGAGCCACTTGAGCTGAGAAGTAATCATATCTGCGAAGTAGTTGCGTCGCTGGTGGCCCCACCGGACCATAGAGAGAGAAGTATTTTTGACGACAGGCAGCAATAAAGCATAGTGACTTCTGTATACCTTGACAAGAAAGAATTCACATTCTCTCATCCTGGTCTCCACAGTGGTGTCCTTGTCATTTCTAGAATGTTATTGTCGGAGTAGCACATTGCTCATCATTTAATAAACAACAGCAACAACAGCAGCACTGCACTTGCTTTTGATTAAAGCGATGGAAAAGGAGGCACTCTGCATTTGCAGGGACGGTAAACCTGATAACTTTGACGAGAGCAATGACCTGTCTGCTGGAGACAGCGAATCACGAGGAACTTAAAGAGGTTGACAGAAATTTGAGAGAAGTAGTAGTAGTAGTAAAAACTTTATTAAGAAAGGAAGTGGGGGAAAAGCGGTCAAAGAGCGTTTGGTGGCTCCTTTAGTCCAGGGCTCCACTGGGGGAAAAGAAATGAAACCAATAGACAAAGTTTTAAGGAGATTAAAGGCACGAAATCTGTACAAGGGTGACTTATAGTTTGCTTGAGTTGCAAGCCCTTCGTACGTGAATCCATGAATACGTACATCCTGTGAATAGATGCCTGAGCAATAGGTGCCGTGTAAGAAAGGAAGAAAAAGAAAAATGTCCGTACGCCACCTTAACTTTACGTCAAGGTGTGCTCACACAGCGTTTGCGGCTATTAGCGCGGACTTCACTCGATACCGACTTTAATACCAACAATTATTTAAATTCAGTAACCGAGTCTTTCAATTCGTTTTTTTGTTTTGTTTACCGGATACGAAATGACTTCACTCGAACTATTCTAGATTCGGCCGTTGGTCGTCAGCGATTGAACAACAATTTGCATATTTAATTTTGAAAACTCTCGCTTTGAGGTGCACGTTTGGCTAAAACAAACCGACACTGGGAGGTGGGAAGCTTATACAGCCTGTGTTAAAAGACAAGAATATTCTCCACTGCTACCGAAAGAGGATTCCGCGTGAAGCATTGTGGTGACACGGCGTTATCCTGCACTAGGCACGCCTTCACAATATCACAGCCTCTGCTATACCCAGATTTTGCAAAATACCAGCACAGGACAGTGTACGCGACCTGAGCGTCATCATAACGCCTCTATACTTCATTCCGTTTGCAGTGAACCACATTTTTCTGGAACAGGCGGCGCAACTCGTCTTGAGATGGTACCACAGCCGGTATAAAACACGTCATAGAAGGAATGGACTACGCGACTAACGAACGCAAAATGGAAGCATCGGAAGGAACCGGCAGTTTCTGGTCGCTCCCCCCCCCCCCCCCACTTCCTCCACCACCCACACTACTTCGAAGTTCCCAGAGTTCCCTTTATACCATCCGTCTGTGAAACAATGCACTGCGAAGAAAGAACCCAACCGGTACCTGTCAGCTCCCGTTTTGTTCGCCCAGACAATGAGCGCACAATTTGGGCCGTGGTGAACGGGTTGGAAAGACGGCAACGTATTTTTCTTTTCGTGTGGGTAAGCGCTGGTCCACGTCTCTTATCACTTCTTTCCTCTTTTTTTTTTTTTTGCCTCCATATTACACGTTCATCTCTTTCTTCAGATTTTTTTTCTTTCTCTCTCATGGGGTGACACGACACGGCCCTTTCAACCCGCAATCGAATATTATGCAAATGAACGCGTGCCGTCCATTTGTCTCGTCACCGGAGCCCGTAATACGAAAACCATGAGCTGTCAACGGCAGCGGCTGGCCGGTTCCTTTTCGTCGGGGACGCTGCTGGCCGCTCAGGGCCGAGTGTTTGGTGAGGAACTGAGCTGAAACGAGGCGGGCGGAGTGGGTCGCGGTGTTCGAAGAGGACCGAGGGAGCTCCCGAAAGGGGAGTAAGCACGTAGGTTTGAAAGCTTATGGACAATCGAGAGGATGGAATGAAGCTAAACAGAAATGATGAAAAGAGATTGTTCTTCAAAAAGAGTTATAGGTATTCGCGGAAGGCAGAAAAGAAAGAAACAAACGAAAAGCTGTTGAAGACGGGCAGAAATGACCCGGGAATTTAAGAGGTCCCTGCTTTCGTGAACCGTAATGACAGCTGGGTCGTCGCAGTGCCAAATCATTTTTCTTGCACGGCAGCATTTATTTCTTTGCTATCAACATCGCTTAAATTTCTTTCTCCTATATCGAAAAATACAGGCATTCAGATATTTCGACCCATGTCAGCTCCACACAGCTCTCGCGAAAAAGTGAAGTCAGGGACGTTTTCTCGGTTTCTTTATTTGTTTTTTTTCTGTATCGGAAATGAACCTGAGCGCTTTAAACACAGCATAATATCACTTGCTCTAGTCTTTATTTTGTTTCAACCTCCCTTTTGGCTGCGCCACATGAGGACGTCCGATACAACACAGAGAAAAACGAAACAGAATTGATAAGCCCTTGTTGAACTAACCTCGTTCTTTCGTCTGTTTTCCGATCATCTCGTTTTTCTTTCATCAACGACGCGGCTTCAACAAAAGCATCGTTGATCAGCAAGAGTCAACAAAAGCATTGTTGACTCTTGAGCGATTATGTTAATTAAATCCCCGCTTGTGTTTCTTCTTTACTATTTCGTTCATTTTCCTTACGGACGATTGGCACTGGTACAGGGTCCTGGCGACGTTCCAAACAGCACATCGTCCTCGCTGCGCGTGCTATCTAATCTATCCATCTGTTTGGTCTTCGGGCAGAGTAACGAGTTTAATTTTGTGCAAATAAAGAAAAAAAGAAGGAAGAAGCCAGACCCATTATTCAAACTTCCCGGAAGAGATATAAACTTGTTTTTGTCCGTGTCCCTCTTGTTGGTTGCTTTCCTTGTATTCTTCGGATGATATAATTAAAGGCGTTTGTAGCTGTGCAAGGAAGGACCATCCCTGTGTGATTTGAGTTAGAACGATCCCTGGAAGTATGTTTGCGGCCGTGTACCTGTGTAGAATGCGGCGTTATTACGAATATCGAATGCCGTTTCGGGACCCAAGCATCGATTGACTAAACATTTCTTTTCCTTCGACACGTGCACCTGTAATGAAGAAGAAAGAAATCAATCTTTTTACTCTGATCACTAGCCGCTGTTTACGTGCCAGACTATACACGCTCCAAAACGCGTACAGGTGCCTTGAGCACCCAAGGTAAATCACTTACTTATGCTAATACTTGAGCGAAACACAGTACAAGTTGGGTTATTTCTTCATAGAGAACAAAGCCAATCAATGCGTAGTCAAACCAATCGGCGTTGTTAGGGAAGAAGAGCAAATGGTAAGTAAAAAAAAAAAAAATGTTGCCGCGCTGTAAATGTAAGTGTAATGCCAGCGAATTGGATGGATTAAACATAACAACGCGTCGCATTTCGATTTTCTACTCACTTTAATTTTAAAGAAATCCGAGGATACCTAGGTACTTTTGATGAGCTGTGAATGCGAAAGCATTAATGCTTCGTGCGGTCTAGAGCGACGTTCTGCTTCGGCTTCGCGTTGTCGACGGGCTTCGTCCTCTTGCCGCTCGAGACGCTTTGCTTGGCGATTCTCTTGCGCCTCGCTCTTTCGCATGGCTTCGTGCTGCCTCCTAGAGCGTTGTGTCGCCGCTCGTTCCGTCCGACGTGCATTGGGAGAGTTGGCGACGGCGGTGGATTTCGCTGCCTGCCTCTTCGCTCGTTTTGCTGCATTATTCTGCTCCCTTACTTCGCTTGCGGTGTACTGGTGTGGACGGAGAACGTTTCGCTCCTGCCGAGGTTGCGGCCGACGACGATTTAGATGCCTCGGACTCCGTAGCGGTGCGTGCTGCCCGAGCCAGCAAGCGCCGCCATGGAGCAGCCTCGGTTGCCGGATCGGGCACCGCGCTCAGGCGTCTGAGAGCGAGGAGGAAAGTGACGTGGCGTCGCGGCGATGCCCTCTCCCGTCACGCAACGCCTGGCGCGCTAAAGCACCAGCAGGATGTTACATTTTGGCCACTCGGCTCCGTCGAAGCACGCTCGGGCCACGGCGTCGCAGCCAATGGAAATTTGCCGAGGCGGGCTTGTAACGGTGGCGCCGCAGCCAATTTAGGTGCCGTCTCGCTGGCGCAGACTACAGATGCCGGCTTTTTTAGCTCAATAGGCCATTTAACGCTTTCGTATTAATATGTCAGTCGTCTTAGCGGCCTTATATCTTGAAGCTGTTTAACGGTACCGAGACTAAAACCAAATACTAGGTTCTTCGAAAATTGTCTTACAGCACTGAATTAATAACAACTATATATTCCCGAAAACAATTGTCTATTAAAATAAACACACTCTTGAAGAAAACAAAAAAATAATTTTGGAGAGCTTTTTGCGTTGGATGGAGCCATTTGGAAATGTAAAACAGTACCTTTTCGCTTATTTCAGACCTTTACACTGTGCCTGGTCGCTCTGTTTTATTTACTTTCGTTTATAAATAGGCACACGCAAATTTAATGAAAAAAAATACTGCAGAAATCTTAAGTTTTTGTTCATGTTCTAGGCGAGGTTGTCTTTTTTTTTTTTTGCGTGGCGTGAACCGAGCGATCTACCAAAGCAACGACAGCTGTCTCTACAGACCATCGCACTATAGGAAGCCGACCTCAAATATCAAATTCCAAACAACTGCACACCTGCTCCTTTCGCTAGATAACTTCACTAGAAGACCGAAACAACGAAAAAAAATCTGTTCTGCACTATTTCAGAAAGATATACCTGAGTACTAAATGAATTTACGGTGTTACGTTCAATTATACGCTCTTTTCCAGCAACTTGATTGTGTACTGGCCAAGAGCTGGAATGTCGTAGACCGGTCGTCAGAGACGCATCTGCATGTACGCGCGCGCGCGCGCGCGCACACAGACACACACACACACACACACACACACACACACACACACACACACACACACACACACACACACACACACACACACACACACACACACACACACACACACACACACACACACACACACACACACACACACACACACACACACACACGCGCGCACACACACACACACACACACACACACACACACACACACACACACACACACACACACACACACACACACGGGCGGTAATATTGCTCATGCATCATTTTAAAGGCGACAATTGAAGTGGCCAAATTATTTAGGTGTAGTGGCAGCGAAGGCTACGATACTTAGAAGTAGTTCTATCCGGACAGCACGTAAGCGTATCGACCTATACCGTAGAGAGGGAAGTTTTGAAATCTGTACTCGAAGTCGGATGTAGCTGCTGCCCGATTCCGCGCAGGATCAAACACGTTGCATGATACACAGGCTGCTGCCCGCACCCTGTTTGCACGCACATTACAGTGGCGGGCATCGCGAGTGGCATTGTATGCAGTGATCACGATAATAGCGATATGTCGTGACCACTGCCGACTCAGCCTGACGCTGCCCGTCGGTCAAGCCATTAGGGTACGTACACCCGAGACCACGGCGCCTATTTTCACTCGGTCCATATCGAAATGAGTATAGAGTAAACAGGAATGAAGAAGTTAATAGCTGGGCCATTTTTTTCTCTCTTGTTCGCAAATATAATAACCCACGGCCGTCTATATATATTTCCTAGCGTGACTGTCATCAATACACGCGCGTAATATGCTTATTTTTCCCCACAGGGAGTAAAAAACCTAAGGAAGCTATGAAGTATTTCACTAATGAGCAAAACCACTCTGCATTACCCGTTCTTCTCAGAAACTGATTGTTGTCGCAACCACTATTATATGGCAGCAGAGAGCAGAATAATAGAAAACAAAAACAAAAAGGATGCGTTACAAGCAGCAATAGACAGTGGCCATAAGCAGCGCTCGTGAAGCAATCTGCAGCACTGGAGGATGCGCGGGAATAATTTATGCCACGTTGATCAGCTTATTTTGTTGAGCAACTTTCTTCAAGGTGGTTGTTTGACTCCCGCTACTACTGTCACATCTCCAGCTTTTTAGCTGGAGATGTGACACATGGTCACAGACGCATGGCCACATGGCCGACACATGGCCACAGAGGCCTTGCATGGTCCATGAAAGTTTGACCTGAGGGGGGACTTACCTTATCTCTTTCTAAGGGCACGTGTCTGCTTAAAACACAGGCTCACGGATCGGCTGCATGAATAAGGCGCACGAATACGCCTTATGAAATGCAGCCTAAATAGACCGAGAGCGTCGTTAGCTTTCGTAAGAGGTCCGTTGCGCCAGTCACACCGCTCCGCCCACCGGCAGGTATTTGCTTTGTACAGGTACGCCTAATGCGCTAAGCCGTGACATTTCTGGTCGATACTGTAATTTGCTTCTCCGGAATGGAAGCGATCTGTGTTCACGCTATTACATTACGGTATACAGATGCTCTCTGCTTCGTCATCGCGCATATTCTACCAGTTTTCCTACCTTATCAGCGTTTCCGTGCTTCTTGCCTCATCTATATACACAACACGCCCATTTAGTTATCCCTCTTTATCTTATCCGGCTTCGTAATTCATATTAATGGGGCCTGACATGGCGGACATAGACAATTCCGTAGGGGACGTGATGAAACCTGCAGTGAACGCTAAAACACGGTAGCAAAATATAAGACATATGTGACGGAACACCAAAGAACCAAATATAGCGACGTATATCGCATCAGCAGATGAAGCTTTTCGTTGTCACTACAAAAAGGAGCGATCAGAGAGACGTCGTCATGACGGCAGGCAAAAAAGAAAAAAAAAACATGTGAGATAATAATTGCAATAACGACAGTTATCGATTATGTTTCAAGGTTATAACAAGGTTGTCTCTCCCCCTATTGTGATTAGAGTTGTGGAAGACTTCGAATTGACCTCTGGAACCTCATCTTCCTTTATGTGCACTGAAATTGCAGGCGCGGGCGTTCCGAAGCACCGGCAGACAGCCGAATAACATGCAGATGGTTCGAAGTGCCCACGATAATTCGGTGCAGCAAGTTTTGTGCTCACCATCATCCCAATCTCTGACACCGTGGGTTCTTGCTGACTGCCAGTAGGTCAAATAGTACTCAAAACCACCGCAATAGAATGCCAATATATCATATATCAAGCTGCACACTGCATGTCCTATTGGAAGATAAGAGAGTGTAGGATCTTCATGCTTCAATATGCCGCGGCTACAAGCCTCTCCCGAAGATGCAAAGCTAAGGCGCTTCGGTCTCAATGCCGCTAAGCCGAGGTTCACAACCTGGCGCCATCCCTCACATGCAAGCATGCGCGCACCATCTCCCGCATTACTTGCGCCTTCACAGTGCAGTGCATAGTAAGCGAAGCTGGGCGGATAACGCTGAAAACGAACCGACAAAGAAAAGGCGAGAAAGCCTAGTTTGCTACATACACTCCCCTGGAAGGGCTCACCCGTGCACAAAGCTGAATAGGGACCGAAGGCTTGCCCACGATTCAACGTGACGCGGGCATCCGTTAGTCTGGGTGTAGGGGCCTGGCAAGGGTAGGCAATGCAATGTCTCACTCCCGCGAGCCGAAGTAGTTTACGGTGATTACGGCAAGCCCAGAGAAAAGCTCAATGAATAATGCACTTTTGTTCAGGGGTGGGCTATGTGAAGGAAGGGTGCCTACGCCGTCAGCTATGCTTCCTTTATCTTAAACCCCAACCTGAGTAGCCATTCCTTTTGCTGCCGCCTCGTAGTACACGTATCGTAGTATACGTATACTCTGCGCAAGAAGTTGTATACGCTCTTCTCCTGTTTGATTTTTTTTCACTTCTATTCCTGGATAATGTTTGTTCTTTTAGCTTCTGTATATCCACATCCCTTGTTGTCAGCCTTCCAAAGCAGTGTATTCCATTGTGTGCGTCTTCTGCATTCTTCGCTGTTGTTTGCCGGCCATATGTCTAGATGCGGTCGGTTAGTCTTTTTATTTCTCGGGCGACACGGCGTATAACCAGGATGTGCCTCAGGAGCATTGAAAAGTTTTTTTTCCATATAGCTTTTCGACTACGTTTCCTCTTTTTGCTTGAAACCATCTTTGTTCTCTCCACTTTTTTCTCAATGTTTCCGTCTATTCGGAACTATCTGACTAATGCGGACTCTCAAAGAAATCGATGTCACAATGATATCCATACATTTCATTTCCCACTACCGTTTCTTGTATTATACAAAGGGCGTAAGGGAAAGCAATCACGCTAACATTATATTGCTGCTCTTTTTGAGTTCGACACCTTGTACAAAAGACCTGACGATGTTATATTTAAAAACAAGGAAAGGTATACCATAACATCCTCCTTTTCTTAAAGCCACATATACGTATAATATTCATGATAATAGCTCCTGAATGGGTCACTGATGACTTTTATTTAAAGCCTTGTTTCAACAGTATCTGAGAGGCGAGTGGCCTTGCATTAAGAATATCGGAGATGCGATAGCATCGTATCAGTCGAACATGATTTGTCTTAAAATTCAGTAAAAACGCAGTGTAAGCTTTCATGCGTTCGATGAGTGAATTTCGGCAAGCACGCGTTCACTCGATGTATTTCACACGACTGTGCGTATAAAAATATCTTACAGAAGTGAATCAAGCAATCAGTGCTCACTGAAGAAAAAAAAAGGTAACTGAAAGACAGTGTTTCTGACAGGGTGCTTCTATTTTGCCCAATATCCTTCTTTTCTTCCCTTGCAAAATGGGTCGGTAAACATTTCTACGCGTCATTTACGCACTTCACCATCATCCATTTTCCCTGCGTCTCTTCGCAATTATTATTAGCGCTGCGAGCTCCCAGTTTTTATTCTTTTTTCCCAAAATTTTACACGCAGATCACGCATTACCTAAAGCTATGCTACAAAGAGAGCGACAGACAGACAACGAAGACAAAGACGAAACAATGACGACAAAATGCTACTTGCTTCAAAAACGCTTCCCGCTCGCTTCAATCTTTCATTCGCTTACATCCCTATTAAGACTTAACAGCAGCAAGGGAGGCTCGTCCATCGCTTCTCCGAAGACATTCAGCTATACTCCCACCAGAGTGGCGAAGGCAGGGGAGGCGGAATGAGAGGAGCAGCGGGGGGGGAGGCGATCGTGTCGTTGCTGCTCTTTTGCAAGGCGCAGATTTCCAGCTTCGAAATGCGCTCAGCGCTCCCCGGGAAGGCGCACGCTGTCATTTACTCTTCGTCGCAAATTATTTTTCCGCCTCATTGCCCCGACGCCCGAGCACCCAGAGCGCGCCCAGCTCCGCAAATTCTCCCCTTTTTTCTCCGCCACTCCGCGTACCCGACCTTCGGCGGATATCTTAAATGGATTCTTGACGACGCAATCCCGCGTTGCAGAAACGCAAACAGCAGCGCCCAATGAAAACCCATAAAGAGTCGCTGCGTTCGATGCGAACACCGAGCGCTACTGGGACGAGACCGGAGGAACAACCGGTATGAGAGTGAGAGAGAAAAGAACAAAAAAAAGAAAAGAAAAGAAACAACTTTACTGCAGTAAAGAGACGACGACTAGAAAGGGCTCCGCGATGGAAGCAAGATTCGAACCCTCCTCCTTCGCCCTTTCCGCGGACTCCTCAGAGCGGCGCACAAGTCGCGAAACAAAAATGCGAGCTCGTTCGATGGTTTGCTTCTCGGCAAATAGGGAAAAAAAGAATAACAATAAAAAAGGTAAAAGAAATGAGAAAGACAGCACAGAAGCTGGAAGAATCGAACTTTAATATCGAAGGCGAGAAGGGGGATAAAGAGAGCTCCGAAGTGTAGCCGCTGTGCTATTGACGCCGCGCGTCGGGCTCAAATGGAAGATAGGCATAAATTATTTCGTTGACACAAATTTCGTGTCAGCCTGCCAGCTTTTTCTACGGGACTTTCTCTTGTATCTGCACGGGGCGGTGTTGTAGCCCCGCAAAAGACCGTGGGAGAACGAGGGATGGCGGTGCAGCGCTGGTGCCAGAATGGATGGCGTTAGCACGGCGCTTGACTAATTACTTCGATTTTTATGGCGAGGCTGACACCGTGATTTTGAGTTCTTCTTTTTCCGTCTAACGAGGCACGTAGGCAGCAGTTTGTCTTCTGTG
The DNA here is from genome assembly GCF_050947875.1 of Dermacentor variabilis. Taxonomy (NCBI): domain Eukaryota; kingdom Metazoa; phylum Arthropoda; class Arachnida; order Ixodida; family Ixodidae; genus Dermacentor; species Dermacentor variabilis. The sequence goes on along the minus strand of NC_134572.1, from coordinate 93,150,111 downwards.
CCTCTTTATCCTCCTGTTCGTGCCTTTATAGGCTCGCGTAATTAGGGAAAATATATATTCCGCCTAGTTTTTCCCGCCGATGAGCAGAGCAGGTGCAACTCCCTTTTTCTTTCTGTGCGCGTTCTTTTTTTTTTTTTGTTCTCTCACTTCAGGCGCAGGTGCCGGTGACTCATGTTTTTGACAGCTTTGTAACTTGCACGTTCGAAACCTGGCAGGTATAGCAGCTTTTCTCAATTCGCGCATTTCGTCACAGATATCTTCGTCCTGGCGCGCGCTTTGTGCGCTGGCGTGGTGATGTAACTGACTGAGCATTCCGGCGTACTTTATATCACGAAGTGTTGCAGATGTGTGCTTTGTATCTCTAACGGAGCCTTGAAAAATAATGACCTATGTGATGTGTATCAGGGTTGCGCAACTTTTTTTTTCTTTTTTTGGAGTTAATGTCGCGGGCTGGAGTCATCCTTCGCATTAATGTCTCCTTCCATAAGTTTCACGCTGAAGAGATCAAACCGCTGCCTTTATGAAATAGTTGACTTCTACAGCAAAGAATGAGTCATGTTATACAAGCATTAACTTCTTATTGGGACCTGGATGGGTGACGCCCAACAAGATACGAAATGAAAGAAATGCTTCGCGCACTCATTCGAGGCGTCGTACAAGGCTTATTCGTTTGATATTTTGACGTAGCACCGGTCAACTAATAAGGCGTCTGAAGAACAGCGGTAGGCACTTATGCCTCCTTACGAAACCTCGCTTCCGCTATATATGGTCTGACTCCATCTCGGCCGTTGGAAATATTTCAGCAGTATGTGGTTGCGTAAGAGCAGCACAGATGCTGGAGAACCGAGCCAATTACATCGTAGTAGACACAGACGCGTATGAGTTGCAGTCATTTCTGCGAAAGCTCAGGATAATAGAAATGATACGAGATAACACGATAAGTATAGTAGGCGTGCCCGAAGTTCTTAGAGCATGCGGATTTGCAAAGGGAGAAGTACTCAGAATTTTCATTTTTCACTGGGCCAAAAAAGAGGCGGGGGCAGGAGAAGGGAGCGGGAAAGAGGTTATGAAAGAAGTTTGCACGACTGATGAAGGTTTATTTTGCTTTGCTTCGAGTCAGAGGAGACTTGTTCTTTGCTCTGGGTATGCAACAAATAATTATTCAGGCTCAAGTACACCGCACGTTGTCGCCTCGTGATTCCAATGTTATAGGTTTTCTTCCTTTGCAGCGCAGTGCTGGGGGAAGGGATCTCAAGCTCTTTAAAAATACATACTTGACTTGGCTGCGCGTAACATCGTTCCTCCGAAAGCATTATTAGGCGCGTCATGACCTTTTTTGTTACTTGTCAGAACGCAACCACAGCTGAATTATGAGTGATTCGCTAAATGGCTACAGGTGACGTCGACGGGTTCAGAAAAGTTCTTGCGACGTCCCGCTGATCTCGTAGGATCTCGCCACTAAGGAAGATAAAAAATTGCGTGAAAGTTCGACTGTACCACTGCCGGTCTAGTTGGCCAAGACATACGGCGCGGACTATAGCCTGATTCTTTATTTCATTTCTTTAGCTTGAAATGCCTACATGCGGCGTTAATTCTTTATTTTTCTACCACGAAGCTGTTTATGGCTGTTAAGAACGCCGTGCTGAGGTGCATGTTTTGCCAGCCAGTTGCGACAGCAGCGTCAACTTTTCTTGGAAAGCCACCGTTACGCTCTAGCCTCGGCGCCGTTGTAACTAAACGCGATCGGCGGACCAACTATTGTTACTGAACCCGCCACCGCCGATCTGATCTGCTATGAGCGAGGTAGTTGTCGAGGGAACGTCTCCGGAGGCCCCTTCCCACGTGCCGTTCAAGACGCAAGACAATGGACAACCGGCGGCCGCGCTGCGGGGGTCAGCTCGAGGAATCGGATGTGCCGTTCCTGACGTCAGCTCCGAGTTCTGCGAAGGCCGTCTGACGTCGGTTGGGGACCGTGAACCTCGCGCAAGGAGGTGTGTGTGTGTAAGCCCTCGTCTACGGTGCCCAGTCGAACGTTTCCCTCACCTTGGGATCGAGGGAGGACCGAGTGTTTATAAACCGCTGTTGTGCGGCTGCTCAGTGTACTTTCTCTCGCAGTCATGCTAGGCTGATGAACTGCAACGTCCTTATGTAGATAGTGTAAATAAACCCATATTCCTCGTTCTCGATGAGAAGGATTCCTTCCCTTCAACAACGCCCTCAGCGTGGATAAGCTGGACGATGGCATGGGCCAGCTACCATCTAATTCATGCCCGACTCCAATCTTGACAACTGATTACGAGCGATGGGATTGACCCCCCAATCATCACATGGCTAGGATCCCGGGATTTCTTCGTTGCGCAAGGGCGACATAAAACTATCATCATCTATGGCTCACACATCCAAATGCAATGGCTCATATACCCGTAAGACAGAGGCTATACACACTCAGCAAAGTGAAGTGAACAGTACATACATTCTTTGGAATCACGCATACAATATACAGAACAGCGTACGTTTCAGTAAAGAAGAAGCTCAAAACAAGCATCTGAACCGTATAATTGATGAGGCGCAGCTGCGCCTACATGCGATGCAAAGCACGTAGTTCTACCCGCGTACGTTTCCCGGTGAGTGAGTGAGTGAAACAACTTTATTTGGTCTACTATAGACGTAAGCAAACTCAACGTCACCTGGCTAGGCCCACTCGGGGACCATCAGGTGAAACCTGACGGCCCTCTCGCGAGCCCTCTGGACTGCCAGGATTTGAGAGCTCTGATACTGGGCCCTAATTAGATTCATCATTTCCTCTTGGGTGAAAGGGGGACCGGCAGAGGCGCAGCCCCACGGCGACGGCGCAGCCACCGCGGCGACGGCATCTTGACTGTGGCACACGAAGCCGGGAGTAACGTAACTACGCTTTCATACGTAAAAGAAAAAACCGCCCAGCAAGTGCTTCGTGTTGTGACAGTACTATGCGAAGGCCGCGTATAGTGAGGACTCCTGAAGAGCAGCGTGCATACGAGGAGTTGTCGGTTGCAGCTTCGCTGTCCAACCGCCTTCACAGCGTGGATAAACCATTTTTTTTTACCCAGCATGAAATAAGGAGGTAAGAGATATGTCCTTCAGGCTGACGGGCTCCAATCTTTGTGACAAAATGGCGACCTCACAAAAAGCATATGAACCGTGATTCCACTGTGGTATATGCATCGTTTGGAACACGCGACGAAGCAGCCCCCCAAATACGGCGGAAGTACGTTTCAGTTAGTTCGTGCTCAGCGCACGTTCTCTGACACTTTTCTCAATGCACAGACGTGGTTTCAGACAAGACAGAAAAACGCAAACTGACCATGCAATCAGTGGCCGCTTCAGGCTTACGTCTACTTCTTAATTAGGCGCTTGCGTTCAAATTTTGATAGTGAGGATAAATGAGTATCAACGGTGAATATCTCAACAACCTTCAGTTTGCAGATGACATTGTCCTGCTAAGCAATGCTGGCTACAAATTGCAACAAAGTAATTATTGATGACCTTAACCGAGGAAGTGTAAGAGTATGGTTGAAAACTATTACGCAAAAGACAAATGTAGTGTTCAATAGCCTGCCAAAGAAATAAGAATTCATGATAGGAAGTCAGCCTCTAGAACCTGTGCAAAAGTACGTATATTTAGGTCAGTTACTCACATGGGACACGAGAATGGGTTGGGAGCACATACCAATCCTATGCACGCATGCCTGTGCACGCAAGCAAATAGCAATAAAAGTCAGGCGACCTAATATTACGTGCTTCTCTTTTCAGGGATATAGGGAAACAAATGATGTGTCGGAGCATCGCTGCATGTTTTAGCTCCGTAAATAGTGGGCGAGAGGACCGTGCCAATAAGCTTTATTTTCAAAGACACTGGACGTCGTAACGCAATTCCGTAATCACGCCGAGGCCTTCAAAAAGATTTTGCGGAGATTGTGTGCCAACGATTGGAGAGTGTTTCAGCAGCTGGTGCCCCAGCTTAGTCTCATTCGATTTCTGCACAAGCTTTACTCATTTTGTATGCAGCGCTTCATCGTAGCTGAAAGGCGAGCAGCAACACGCAAATGACGGGTTGAAAGAAAGAGAGAGAGAGAAGAAAAAAAAAGCATTCACAGGGTCTCTTAAGGCGACTATCCCGAAGGTTATGCCTAAGAAGACTTGAAGGCGAAAGCCCAAGTGCCGATGCATTAAAAACTGACACATGACGTACACATCACCTTAATTCGGTTAGTGTACTTCTCCTAGTTATCCCTCTTAATTCCAAATGCCGAGGGTTCGACTCCCACCCAAGGTAGTGGGTTCGAGTGCCTTAATTAACTCTATCTGAATTAACTTTGGTTTAATTAACTTCGCTTTCATGAACACCAAATGTCGTGGGATCGACTCCCATTTACGGCCGTGGGGTTGAGTGCCTTGATTAACTCTATTTTATTTACCTGCGCCTTAATAACCTTGCCTTAATTACCATAAAACGTGGTGGGTTTGACTTTCACCAAAGGTTTAGGGCACAACTTCCACCAAAGGTCGTGTGTTCCAACGCCTTAGCTCTATCTTAATTATCTGTGCCTGCATTAACGTCGTCTTCATTAACACCTAAGGTTGTCGGTTCGAGTGCTTTGCTTACCTATGTCCTAATTAACTTCGCCTTTCTTAACACCAAAGGTCCAGGGTTCGCAGCATTTTTGTACCTTTCGTGTCGTCGACGCGTTTTCGCTTAATGTCGCCTGACTAATGAGGCATACAAGGGTTTCGCCTTAAAAGGAAAACACGCATACTGTATCTACCAGCTTAGCTCAGAACATCACGGGTGCACTCGAACTGCAACCACACATCCCGCTAAAATAGAAGGTACTCTTCTGCCCAAATTACACACTGCTGTTATTTGAAACATAACCATCAATCTATCGATTCTCGAATATATTGCCTCTTTTGAGCTAAAGCAGCCGAAAGATGGCCGAGTCGATGCTTGAACTTCCTGCCAGTGTGAGCCGCTACGCTGTGGCGGCATCGCGGAGCAGGGACCCGTCGAACACCATGACCCAAGGCGCGGGCAGCCCTCGGAACACGATACTAACCAAATTAGCGCCCCGGCTGATCTAATACACACAGTCGACAGCGTGGCCGGATCGCGGCGGCCCTGCTGTATCGATATCTGCTTGCGGCAGCGAAGCTTCGCGCAGCCTGTATAAACATGCCGTCAGGACATCAAGAGCCGTTAGCCACTCCCACGGCGAGCGGCGCGTCTCTCTTCTGCCGATTCTAATGCTTGCAACGGCACCCACTGCTATCTTTCCTCCTCCGCTGGCTGTCCTCGCTCCTCCTATCTGCTCTCGGCCCCCCTTCTTCGCCGTTGTCGTCCGCCCCATTAATTCCGCTGATGTGTGCATCCTGCCCCGCCAGAGAGTCGCGACTCGGACGCTTTGGCCGCAGGCGCTGCTACGTTCGTACGCGATCCTCGCACCCCTCCTCCTCTTCGTCCTCCTCATCCTTTCTCTCTTTCCCGCTGTGTTTTGAACTGTCAGAGAACCGCGGTCGTTGTGCGCGCGCCCTGGGGCGAGGACCGATCAGGCTGCGAGAGCTGCTGTATGCTGGACTCGGAGGAAGGGGCGTGACGGCCCTTTTAGCGCTGCTCGCCGCTAACTGCCGTGCATTAGTGCACGGTGGTTAGAGCGAGGGCACGGCGTGCAAGCACCGCCGCTACGCTAAGTGCGATTTGCCGGTGATACTTGAGCCATTTGTGAGAGTGCGTGCGCATTCTGTCGCTGTCGCCCTTGACTGACAGCAGCTTAAGCCACTGCCGTTTAGACTCGCGTCGAGCTGTCTGTCTCGCGTTGTGAACAGAAATAGCTCCAAAGTGAGAAACAGACAAAAAGTTTCCAAATCGTAATTACTGGCATAGTGGAAGCACTCAGATCTGTTCAGAAACTGTATAAACGTGTGACGTAGCATGTTCGGCCTTCAATTGAGATTCCATCCTTTAGACAGTTGTTTATCCATGCAAAACAAACACGGGGAAAAACTGCAAGATTGACGTGCCAGTAAAGCACGACATCGTGCTTGCGTGTAGGAGTTTAGTGTTTCTTCAATGAGCTAATCTATCTATCTATCTATCTATCTATCTATCTATCTATCTATCTATCTATCTATCTATCTATCTATCTATCTATCTATCTATCTATCTATCTATCTATCTATCTATCTATCTATCTATCTATCTATCTATCTATCTATCTATCTATCTATCTAGTGAAAAGTGATTAATTAATACTTTGTGATGAAAAAAAATACTGGCCGTAAGTACATACGACTACGGCTACTATGCAGTCGGTACGATTTCTCTATAGAGCTCTTGGGTATATTTAAAATCTTGGTCCAAGTTAGCGGGGACACCCTGTATATTGATGCACGCACCGCGCGCGGACTTCGCGTCTGTGCCGCCAAATGGCGCAGCATGTCCAGTGGGAAGCGTGAGAGAGGAGCTCGGCTTTCTACGCGCCTGGTACGTGAAGCGTCTTTGCAGTGGCAACATCGCGTGTAGCTACAATAGGAGCTTTTTCACCGCAGGACTGCAGGCTAACTTGCACATCGTCTGTATGCGATGAATGTGACCAAAAGAATGATTTCGGTCACGTCGGGCAAAGCCTGTTCCCCGGATTTTGCAATGCACTGCAAACTAACCAAACTGCGCGTTGCAAATAGCCAAAAACTCGTATTTCATTTCATCTAATGTTCAAACTTTTCTGCGAATTCAGCGGTTTGTATCAACGATACATAGTCCAATGAAAATTGAAGCGTAAATTGCCACGTTTTCCTTAGCGAGTGTGCCGGAAACCATCGAATGCGTAACGCTGAATGAAGATATACAGAATGGTGCAGCATGGACATGAATGCTGACCGAGTATCGCCGGCATCACAGGGGCTCCTGAGCCTCTGTTCCAGACACGTTCGCGATGACGAAATAAGAGCTTGAAAGATAAAGGTGCAGCTACTGCGATGAATTATTTTCCTGAGCACTTTTAGCCGCTTCGCAACAAGGATTGACTAGCAGCTTGCCCTTTCGAATCTTAATGTCAGTCTTTCTTACCACACACACAAAAAAAAAAATTATGGGGTTTAACGTGCCAAAACCACTCTCTGATTATGAGACACACCGTAGTGGAGGACTCCGGAAATTTCGACCACGTGGGGTTCATTAACGTGCACCTAAATCTAAGTATACAGGTATTTTCGCATTTCGCCCCCATCGATATGCGGCGTCGCGGCCGGGATTCGATCCCGCGACCTCGTGCTCAGCAGCCCAAAACCATAGCCACTGAGCAGCCACGGCGGGTTTTTCTTACCACCCAGTAAGAAGGCATAATACAGCACATGTTCTGTTACATAACACAAGCTTTTGTCTCAGAAACTAATTATTTATTCATACCGGTATACCCGTATGCATAGAGAGCAAGAGAAAGAAAGAAATGAAAAAAAAGTTTATTGGTTTATTTCTGGCTATCACTAACGGGCTGCCATTCAGCATCTAAAGCCATTCAGCTGCACACAGTCATTGGTTCAGATGGTAATATATTTTGTCAACAAAAGCTTGGAAGTAAGAGTGCATCCATGATCCGCACAAACTCGGTGGGAACGTGAGTCTGAGACCCCAGCTTGCGACAAGGGATTAACCCGGACGGTCCCGGGAAGGCAGGTGAATTAGGGGATCAAGACCGTTCTCCCGAAACTATTAGCTCGGATCGACGCAATCTGAGACAAAGGTGACCTCTCGCTCTCTCAATTTCCCCATGCGAACCGTGCGCCCCCTACCGAGCCAATTATCGACTTCGTGGGCTTCGTTGTCTGTTCTGCCGCTTCCGTGTGGCTTCGTGTTCATCATCCCTCTTGTTGTGCGCGACTTTAAAGAAAAGAAAAAAGAAATCTGCAGGGCGAATAATCATATAATGTCCTAAGTGCCACCCAGAACAAAAATAGCTGACGTGGTGACAACAACGCCGACGTCACAACGCTCGCTTTCGTTATATATATATATATATATATATATATATATATATATATATATATATATATATATATATATATATATATATATATATATATATATATATATATATATATATATATATAGCGTGCACGGTACTCAGAATGCTGTAGAAACTTTTGGTAGCTCAAAAATTCATGTACAGGGTCGCTATGGACTACGAAAGCAGCGGTATACTTGCTGCCTTGGTATTACCTAGTTTCGCTTTCGAACGACCGAACAGGAACTCTCAGGAGAAGTCAAAATATCTGACAAGGGTTCCTGCTGGCTTCGGCAGAATCATCAAAGTCTGTATAAGCCCTGGCGAAAGCACGAGTTCAGAACAGTTCCGAGTTCCGCTTATCGCCTACAAAACTGTTTCACAATTTCGTTATCCGGGGCATTAATGGGAGCACTCGGAACGTCACAAATCGTGCCAGTCTTCACTGTGCTACCATGACCAGTGCAAGGACGCTTTTTGGGCAGTTGCTAGTGCAACTTGCAGGTGCCATAAGTCCTTTACAAAAGGCTGAAAAATTGTGAAAATAAGCTGTTGAGAAACAACACGAAAAACAAAAAAATCAACCAGATCGTTAAACACAGGCAGCTCATTCGAACTGAAGAAGGAGCTAGACGATTTTTCAGGGAAGGAAACAAGAAAGCGAGCTGCAATAGTTCTTTCTTTATCATTCTTCCACCTCCCCTCCCCCAATTTCAAGAAGCGAAAAGCGAGTTTCCCCCATAGAGTGGAATATAATGGGATGCACCGATATGGGCCCTTCAGAGCACAGCAAGGCGTGTAGTAGAGCGGGACAAGACAATAAGTGCCGCTTTTTCAGTGTATCTCTTTCTAACGAAATATTTCGTCTATCATTTTTTTCTTTCTCTTTCTTTCTTTCTGTTCTCTTCGTTCTTTTTTTTCCTTTATAAGGAACAAAAAATTGGATAGACATACACAAACATACGCACGCATTATACTGTAAGGTCTATAGGCAAAAATAAAACGACCCGAAACAAAACAACGAGTCCTAGCGCCATTCTCTGTTCAGCCTCTGTGTTCTCCTCTTACTCGATTACGATACCTTATTTGACATTTTGTGCGTTTCGGACGTCGTTTGCTGGCAGGATTAGTTTTTCTCCACTCATTGTAAGGCTTTCAAAATGCGTGGAAGCCGCCAAAGCGAAAGAGATAATTTCAAAAAAAAAAAAAGAAGGAAAGTAAGAGAGAGAGAGAGAGAGAGAGATGTTCTCGCATTTATTCTTCCATTTCTCTTTCCCCTAAAGCTTTCCTTCCTGGGGTATCGAATTCCTCTTCCTAAGCTTTTTTTGAGCATTTCCTCTCCCTGCTTTTTCTCGCTTCTTTTTGTCAACGCTTAATACACTGAAATATGTCATCGCCAGCGCGTTATACAGGCCTCGCCGGGGCCTTCCCCCATTCGCGTGCGACGCCGCGCTTACGGCTGGCGGCTTAAATTTGTTGAGCGACGAGAAGCGACGTCGAGGAACGCGGAGATTCTTGCGGTGCCTTAAGCGAGGCCCAGCTATTCTGGTTGGCCCGCCTGCGCTTTCGCTTTCGCTGCCGCCCTCTCATTGCTCCACGCTCTTAGTAAGGCGCTTCCCGGAAGCCTATCTTGAAGCCCTGCTGGAATAAAGCCTTGATTGCTCTATTGCAGATAGCGAGCAGCTATATCTTTAAGTGCATCTTTCTTTTGAAATGTGAGCTTACGCAGGTGGCGATCTTGGAGGTATCTTAGAGGAGGTCTTCGTTCTGTAGTGAACATCAAAGTCTGGCGATAAAGATAATTGGGGTGGTTATGCCAGATATATATATATATATATATATATATATATATATATATATATATATATATATATATATATATATATATATATATATATAGGGCTCAGAAAACCAGACCTAAACGATGGCGGCACAATGTTTGACTGCATGTAGTTGGCATTTCGGCAATTTCACACTCGCGATGCATCAAAACGCGAGTGACGGGGTACACCGTGAAATAGCATACACGATTAAAATGAATAAAGGTACAAATCGGACCATAACTCACACTTTTACACCCCAAAACGGTGTAATTGTGTAAGCTATAGACCGACACACACCCTTATTCACTTTTAAGGGTGTAGATTATTTTACAGTGTACTGTGGTTCTATCGTAATAAACGCACAATTGTTAATAGTGCCATGCTGTCGTCACTTCTTGGTTTGTGTTGCTTCTGCGGCGATATTCACGTTATGTTGACTGATTTATATGACGACGACAGCAATAGATGCGCAAATTCTCGCGCGTAATCGCAAGGGGAACTACCGACAGTGCGTCAGCCAGGCGCACTTGCCAATGGTAATCTCTGAGTGCATAAATGAATCTTATCAAACAATTCACAACAAATTTGACGGTCACTTCCAGCAACAGAGAAAGAACGCCAGTACGAACTCCGACGAGGCCACTTCGCCACTAAACGCCTGACCTGCGTCTCTCCTCGCCTTAAGTTCACAAAAGCATTGAACGCTTTTCCATTCCAAACCAAGTAATGGAACAGAAAGAGTCATGGTACCTATATTGGCGAGAGAGAGAGAGAGAGAGAGAGAAGGGGGAGAAAAAGGCAGAGAGGTTAACTAGACTTTGTGCAGTTCGCTACCCTACACGTGGGGAGGGGATTTTTCGCCGAGATTGTCGTAAATGCAGGGGTGATGCTTTGATCGATATAATGGAATCACCTATAAAGCTTGAAAATGAAATCACCGGCACGAATTGGCCTGCCGCCAAGTGGAGACAGTCACTGCAGCCTTTCTGACGGGGCGGTGGTCGGGAAGGAGGAAACTATGTGTATTTAAGCGGCTTAGAGAGGAAAAAAAACTGAAGAAAAAGCCGCAGGTGCAACGAAAAGGACAAACTGAAATAACTCTCTCGGCGTTTTCGAGAATGGAAACACAAACAATGCAACTACATTTCCCCTGCCCTCCACAAGGCTTTTTGCGCTGTCACTGAAATCTTCATGACACAGTGTTTGGCCTTCCCGGACGCCATTCTTACAGTCTCTATCTCAGACAGACAGTGATGTGCCTCGGAGGAGGCAGCGTGGGGGATCTGCACCCTGAGGGGGCCTGCAGTGCCTTATGGGCCGAGTCCGTGCGCCCAAAGATGGCTTGGACGCTCGGTACGCACGACAGGACACTCGCAACTCGCCTCAACGCGTTTACGCCTGCCATAAAATGCTTTTTCTCGCGCGCCTATCTCTCTTTCGGCCAGAAGACACTAGACGGCAGCACCCGATGGGGAACACGCCTCCCTCTATACGAAATATCCATGCACCCTTCTTTCTTTTTTTGGTGTGTGTGTTTGCTCAATTCGCCACCGAAGGTTTACAAAACGGCCAGCAAAACAAAACAACGAAGGAATGAAACAGAGAAGACCACTGGCGTAAAGCAGTATTTGCTCCACGACTTTGTCAAGCACGTACGGGGGTTGTTGTGCGATTGTTTCTATTTACTTTTATTCGTACGCCTCTAGCGTTCTTCTTCTCCCTTTCTGTCTTTTTCTGCTCATTCCGGTCGTTGAACTCCCCCAGTAAGAAAAGCAGGCTTTTCGTGGAATTGGACTGTTTTTCGTCGGCGGGCTGTTCTCAAACTGCCTCCGACCGCTGCACGGCATGGGGCGCCACTTTTATTTCGCGAGAATCCGGATAAGCTGGAGAAAGGGGAAGGGAGGGGGACAGAGAAAAACAAACAAACAAACGACAAGACTAAGGGCAACGCAAAGCTGGTAACAAATGAGAGAAGTGAATAAACATGAATATCGCTGCTGCAGAGTATATGCCACGTGCATTCCTTCCTGCATGCGCTGTTACAAATGAAATGGACGTCGCGTGGAACGAATAAACCGGGTGAATGAAGCAACTCAAAGTTAAAATAACGGACAATTAGGCGAAGGCTAAAGGCACACGCATCGCATGAGAGGAAGAGAGGGAAAGACAAGGTTTCACAATACAGGCCCCCCAAAATTGCCAGGAAAACGGTGGTGTTTTTAATCGCATCCTCGGGAAACAAACACTTGGATGCTCGCTATTCTAATCTAACACTATATTCTTGTCTTGTAGCTTTCGTATTGCATTTACTCAAGCCTCTTTTCCCGGGCGCAATGTGCATAATACGTGCTCACCAGTGTGGTCGATGAACTTGCAAAAAAAAAAAGGAAGAAAGAAAAAGAAGAGGAACAAGAAAACGGAACAGGGCTTGCTTCCTCGAAGCCGTCGTTATGCGCAACGGGACAAGGACGAATCAGGGAGCCAAGAGTATTGCTTTCGTCGCCAGATCTTGTACACGCTATACTCGCATGGTTCATCCAGTGTTGCAATCCTCTCTCAGGAGGACGACAGCTTGAAGAAAGAAAGAAGCCTGATGGTCGCGAGAGGCTCACGATTGATGAAACCACCCGCAGTTTAAACGTGCCGGACTTTACTGCTCTTCCGAGACCGTAAACGGGGCTCCCAGACCATCTCTCAGGGAATGTTTTACCTCTTCCGAGCACATCGCATTTCGTAAATTTTTGAAATTCAGCTCGAAGTTGAGATAAAACTGAGAGCAAGAATTCTGTTTTACCTTTCTTCTTCACTTGTTTCTCGGGGCAGTCGACACTGTCCCTTGCGCCGGCTGCAAGTCAGTTTCTTCTTTTTAAACCGCATGAAATAGCAGAGAAACTTGATCACGCTCTGAGATTCATTTGTCTCGACTCCAGGGAGAGTAACGTTTGTCGAAGTTCACCTGCAGTTCTGCGAGAAGTACGCCTGCATCGTGGCGTGCAATTCGGATGGCTCATTGCCTCATTAAATAGCAACTTTGTTTCATCTCCCTAATGTTTCTTGTTAAACGAACTTAGTGAATGAACAGATAAAATGGGTGCTTAACCTTTCTCACCTTAAACTCAGCGTAAGATCTCGCGCCTTTGTTTATTCACACTATGTGTTCCATGTTCCATTACCGTTAATTAAATTCAACAAATGATTTCGCAGCCAGCGTGCACAAGACATCCCGCATCGATCACAGCAGGAAGGTAGCCGTTCCTCGTTGCCGCACTGACATGCTCCTGCAACATTTTGTGCCAAGAACTTGCACTGAGTGGAACTAGCTTCCCTCTTCCATCGCCAGCATCGCTGGTGCATTGTACTTTAAGACCGCTGTAACCGATCAAGTTTTTAAATGACTCTAATGCCGCTGTTCTTTCGTTGTTGTTTCTGCCTGTTTATATACCATTCCTGCCCTTATAGGCTTGGGTGCATTTATTTCCTTTTTCTATTTATAACTTATTGGGTGCTAGCCATGTACCCACCTCCTTCGCAACGCCCATTGGGCCTGGAGGGTAAAGTAATGAATGAATGAATGAATGAATGAATGAATGAATGAATGAATGAATGAATGAATGAATGAATGAATGAATGAATGAATGAATAGTCAAACGCATTGAGTGATAGAGAGTCTTTCTGCTAGAAGCGTAGAATACTATTTTGGAACTCAGTCCAGTTTGTTCCGCTGAGAAATGCGGTTCACAACACAGGATAGCTTTAATATGTATGCCTCAGCAGAGTCAGTTCGCACCGCATAAGCGAGGAGAAAGGTTGACGGACCATTTGAGCAACGAACAACTTTAATGTCCTGCTAGCGCTTCCATACCGGGAACCTGCGTTTGCGTATAAATAGGTGACTACGCAGGAGCCCGTTTCGGTAATAGACCGCGCCCCACACTGCACTGAAGCATTTCGTTGCGGTGGAAAATCAGAACTCCATGTTGAAAAGTTCTCTTCCTACTTTTCGTGGAGCCTGAAAGGTGACAGCGACAACAGTGTCGCTTGAATTCACCCTGTATTCGCAGGTTCTGGCGCTTTGACTGCAGCAAGAACACGCGAAATTCTTTTATTGTTATGAAAAAAAAAGTGATTTTCACGCTCATTTTGTTTTCAGCTACCCTATCCACACGTGTTACCCCTACACCACCACGCGCCCATTGCGCTCCAAGCTCTTTGAAGTATTCAATATCAACTGAGTTTTTCTGTAACTGATAAGTCTATCCCAGTCTAATTGATTGCGCAGTATTCCTTTAAATCCTTCCTCCCTATGGTTAGGGGTAGTCGACAGCCATAAAAGGTTTTTGCACTCTCCTATTTTTCCTCAACGGGCCATTTAGTTTTTCATTTGTATTTCTCATGTTTTTTGTCGCGAGTTAAACGGGTCGTTTCACAAAGCCGCTCTAACGAGCCTCACCACATTCCCCTTTCGCGGTTATGCCACAACGCTAGTCTCAACATTTCGCGTTTCTTATTTTAAATATTTTGTTTATTTCGTGCCCGTTGCGAAAACGCAAGCTGCACCCGCAGATCCCTAAACGCCGTTAACGTAACATAACTGCAAAATATTATGAAAACAGGAAACAAAGGAAGAAGGAGACAAAATGTCTCGAAGCAGTTTCATTTCACGGAGCGAACCGACCGTCAGAACGACTTGCTGGCGGGTGCAGACCGAGATGGGGAGACCAATGAAGTGCCCGCGGGCGATTTCTTCACCAGAGCAATTGAAAGAAACGGCGGAGCCGTTTACGCGCGTGCGGTATACCTGGACTCAAGTCTTGTGAAAGAAAAAAAAAAAACAAAGTCACATGGAGTTGAACAGCTCCGACGGGGTGTAACGAATTCGCTGCAAAACGGACGACCGTTGTGGGAAACCACGCCTGCGCAGATGTGGCTCGGTCTAAGAAGCCTTGCACAAGACCAGAGAGAAGTAAGTGACGTCTTAGTGTTAAGGCAAAAGAGACTGCGTCTGGTGAAATGGGTGAGAAGCGAAAGAAGAGAAAGAGAAGAGAGAGAAAGGGAGCCAGTGAGAATGAGGGCAAAGGAGCTTGGTCGTTTTTGGGGAAAACGGGACTGAACTTCTCATCGTAACTTGGACGTTGGTGATCCGTGTTTCCCTAAATGAAGAGCTGGCTCGATGGAGGGTCTATGGCGCGCGCGTGGCGCGAGAACAACTCGTGGCGCAAAACTATGCACGGGTAAGGTACTTCTGTTTTGACATCCACAGCTCTCCTTTTTTCCTCTTCTACGTCTTTCCTTTTCTCTATTTGTTTTTCCAGAGGATTTTCCTGCGTGCCCTTCGAGACACTGCGCGAAATCACTGAAGCTACAACGTCGTGCTAGCATTTTGGCCAGGCTGAACTAGGGCAGAAATAGACAATTTTATTGCGCCTTGATTTTTTTATGGCTTTCTACCCTTAAATTTATAAGTAATGTATTAGGTGCGCAGTATCTATGTTCCTTAATAAGCGCAATTGGAAGGCTGAATTTGCACAATCGCGGTGCCCAAGTACGGCGCCTATATAATGTCTCCGTATACCCTACTTAAAGGATACAGGAAATAAAAAAAAGTCACAAAAGGCCATTAAATACAGCGATGGCACGTCAACAGAAAACCACTACGAAAAACGAATAGATGGATATTGGAGAGCGGGTGTCATTTCAAGAACACACTTTCTTGCACGTGTGTGTATGCGTATGCGTGCGCGTCGTAACTGAGCAAAGGTACCATACTACGGCATGCACATACCTCATTCTTCATCATGCAAGCGCCCGAAACAGATATTTCTGACGATTTCTGCCTGACGTAAATTACGCGGAACACCTGATCAGCAGGTAACGATGGACACGTTATGACGGCAGCTTTTGCAGCTTTTAAGCTATTTGGGTTCATTTTAGGTCAGATTACGCGGCGGCAGTCGTGCAGAAAAAGCCAATAACGCGAAGAATGGATCGAGTTGATTGTGAATAATACTTGAAATTTCACGGCGTTCGAAAAAAAAATTATTCGACGTCAAACAAGCGATGCAACTTAGGAGGAGATCTGACGAAGCGCGCAACCTCGCGCATAGGGGAAATTTAAAAAAAAAAGACGAAGAAGAAACGCGCCCTTGTTTTGTTGTTTCTAAGAGTGGGGCTCCACATTCGTATACTTATTATAGGAAAGTGTCTTTACCGCAAACACACCCGAGGAAAAAGAAGCTGTTGGGTGTCTCTGGACCTGTCGAGCTGATCGGCGTATATATATCCTTCGCTTATAAAGAAAATAATAAAGGAAAACACAGGGCCCGACTTTACACAGCTTCTTGTTCGTAAGGTCGGTTTGCTAAATATGGCCGACTTACCTTCGCTAATGATATGTGCAACATCACGATTGGCTGGCATCATGTTTTACGAATTAAAAATTAAATAATGGGGTTTGAAGTGCCGAAACTAGGATACAATTATGAGGCATGCCGTAGTGGAAGACTCCGGCAATTTGTACCACCTGGGGTCCTTTAACGTGCACCTAAATATAAGTACATGTGTGTTTTCGCATTTTGCCCCCGTTGAAATGCGGCTGCCGTGGCCGGTATTCAATCCCGCGGTCTGCTTAGCAGCCCAACACCATAGCCACTTATACTGTTAGGATATTTTTCGGAATATGAACTCAGATTCTCGTAACCAAATAGGAGGCATGCATAGCTAGTAGTGAGGCTTTCCAATGAATGCAGTTATCGAGTTTTCTTCGGAAAGATGAAGGACTTGGTAGAGAAACAAGTTTAGCACGCACGCACGCACGCACGCACGCACGCACGCACGCACGCACGCACGCACGCGCACACACACACACACACACACACACACACACACACACACACACACACACACACACACACACACACACACACACACACACACACACACACACACACACACACACACACACACACACACACACACACACACACACACACACACACACACACACACACACAAATGAACGCCTTCGTCCATTTCCCTTTGCAATCGTTTATTGCCATGAAGAACGTAATAAAAAATCAAAGGAACGTTCCTGTTCAAGAAGCCGAACTTGGAGACACCATATAGGAAAGCACAGCGAGCAAGCTTAGTCGGGATTAAACCGGCGAGACGTAACTTTAGTTGGCCTTCATGTTCTTTGTGTACCAACGACAGACGAAAAGTGAAATCCTGCTAAATGAACGAAGGTTTCCAAATCTTACTCTTGCCTGTTCCAGTTGAATCGTTAGTTGAATCGTTCTCGCTATTTAAGCGCAAGATTATTACAAAAAATGGCAAAGAGTTAACACAGCGGTAAAATAAACACGCGTATATATATATATATATATATATATATATATATATATATATATATACATATATATATATATATATATATATATATATATATATATATATATATATATATATATATATATATATATATATATATATGAACAGTAACGTTGGTTTACGTTTTGTCTCGCGATAGCTTTGTCTGTTATTTTTTCTTCTTGTCTTCTCATAGTTCTATTATTCAGATTTTTCTGGGCAGGGCGTACGTTGGGGGCGCATGTAGTAAGCTCTTAATGATCGAAGATAGAGCGCAGTCCTCTCACCGGAGCCACGCCTCATTAATACAGATGCCGAGACAAAGATAAGTAGCAAATCGAACGCGTGCAGTCTTCTTCGTCTTCACTTGTTTTTTTTGTTTTTGTTTTTGCATCGCGAACTAACGCTTCTGATACAGTTGAGTTACAACTTGGCCCATGAATATTTACGACAGCGTGCGCATAAGCATTGGCCGCAGTTTCAGTGGCCGAAAGTGCAAATGGCCACATCGATTATATTTTGGGGGATGCTGCATAAATGTATATATACGCGTTTCGGTTCAGGTCGCTGCCGCCTTTGACGAACGCGCATGCCGGTATTCTTCGCGCTTTCATATCATAAGGTATCTGCAAAAACCACGAGACATCGACTGGTCGCAGAAACCATTTACTATGTTTCATCTTTTCTTTTCTTTCGCTCACTGCTATGCATCACTACCGTAAGCGCATATATCTTAAGAAACTGCTTATTTTCTTTGTCTGTGTGCGTCTCTTAAATTTATGTGTCTGCTCTGGTGACGACGTAAGCGAAGGCGATAATAAATAGCGCTTAGATTTGGAGGAGCATGCCGCGATCAGAACTTGCAACTTCACATGTGTTGAATGTTGAAATCGTCAAATGAATATGTCAAATGAATATTGAATGCCTGTCGAATGAAGTAACGTTGACCAATGTTGACGGACAGACAGACAGACGGACAGACAGACAGACCGACAGACAGACAGACAGACAGACAGACAGACAGACAGACAGACAGACAGACAGACAGACAGACAGACAGACAGACAGACAGACAGACAGACAGACAGACAGACAGACAGACAGAGCTAGCAAATTAGATAGATAGATAGATAGATAGATAGATAGATAGATAGATAGATAGATAGATAGATAGATAGATAGATAGATAGATAGATAGATAGATAGATAGATAGATAGATAGATAGATAGATAGATAGATAGATAGATAGATAGATAGATAGATAGATCATCAGGCCCAGAAGGCTCACAAGAAAAATCGAGCAAGAGAACGACTGATGGACAGAAGGTAGAACAAAAGAAAAATAAAGCAGGATAACGGGCATTTTGCCTGATGAATGACCTTAGATGGCAAATGGGACGTAAAGGAGAGTATACTTGTGGTTATTCGGAAGGGGGTGGGCTATAAGCCATTTCACTGTGTATATTGATCTCTGTAACATATGTACAGGGCCTGTCACCCTTATCATTATGCGCATACGGTGTACGATCATAGGATATCTCCCTGAACCTTTCTGCACCGTCTGTTGTGTCAAGCATAAGAGTAGAAGCACGCGCCTTCAGGCCATCGCCACACCGCACTGGTCCTCCAAACATGCGAATGGTTGTCTCGGCCACAGTAACACGCTACCAACTCTCTCGCTTCCTCTCCGTACAAAACAGCACAGAATGCACGCCGCGTACTTCCTTGCACAACACTAGCCGACATGCTAGACGGCAAGCGTCCAGACGTGGCAAATTATCTTAAACGCAGGACCAGAAATGTTCAGACGGAGGGAAGAATTTGAGAGAAGAGCGGGCGCGAAGGAAATAACGCCAGCAAAGGAGGAGGCTCTCCGAGATGCACGTGGAACGCGAAGGAATGCCCATCGCTCGAAACTGTCTCCGTTCAGATCCGCGAGGAGCACGGAAGCGGCGCCGATGGTAATGCGCCAGACGGCGGACTGCTGCTGCCCAAATGTGGCCCGCGTTCTCCTCCTTTGTGTGTCGGCTCTCTCTCGTCCTCTCTGTCGCGTACGTGCTCGCCATTTTCCCCGCCAACTTCGCCGCTCTTCGTCGCCCGAAGGCCCAGCGGCGTAGAGGCGCCACGCGTCCGAGGAAGTCGGAGGAGGGATTAGAGACACCGCGCCGTTCCGCTCGGAAGGCGAATAATTGTGACAAAAGGCGCTGCGGTGAATCGCGCCGTCCTGGTGGCGCGAAGACTACCTCTCTCGCTCTTAGCGGGGAGAGAAAATGGTGGCGGGCTCCCATCGAGTCAGTGTCCCGTGCTTCGGGGCCCCGGATAGGTTCTCGAAAGGCAGACAGTGGTCGCTGGCTGAGAGCTGACCCCGATTGCCCGTTTCGAGTGTGCTATGCCTTCCCTACGTAACCCCCCTCCACCCCCCCCCCCCCCCACACCTTCGGTCCCTGGCACCGAGCCGGAGTGAACTACGCCTCCAAGCTCCTCATGGCGTCTCATAGCTTTTTCTCTCCGTTCGAGATGGGCTCTCTGGAGTGTGGTCGGAGGCCATTAATTCACCTCATCGCGGCCGCACGCTGGCCGCTAAGAGCGCGCGGGGGTGACTTAGCAAAGGTGCTCTTTTCTTGTTAGAACTTGCAGCGTTTCGCTCCGACAGAAGGCAGCGTGACGTTGCCGCAGGGCCCTTTGTCCGAAGGTTGCAGTAGGTGCCTGCGAAGTCTCCCCTAGCCCCTGTGCTTGGAACGTGTGGATCACGAAGTCGGTACGCGTCCATTTGTGGCCCTTAGCGCGCCACCGCGGTCTCCTCGCGCACGGGGTCCGGAAAGTCGCTTACGTTCCCTGAGGCGCTGCTTCGAGGTATTGCGTAGTTCCTCACCTTTTCCCTAAGTCTCATTCGCGTCTCTTTATCGGCCTTTTCTGATTTCAAATGATCAGCTTCACTTGCTGCTTGGTCTGACTACTTTCCGTGTGTATCAGCCTTGTTGAATTCACGAGGAACAACTGCAGGCGGCTAATAAAAACGATTAGATAAAGACAGATTGCATCAGACAAGAGTGCTCTAAGTTGACTGAAATGCGTTGTATGGAAGTGATAATAAAGAGGCAATGAAAGGAAAGGAACCACCACACAGGTAATAAATATATGTGCATGAACATGATTATTGCGTGCCGAACCCTCAGAGGTATAGTTGCTAAGGCCGGCTGAAATTAAGAGCCGCTTGCATCGTCGAACTACCAAATGTCTAATTCAAACTAAATATTGCTTTTTTTTGTAAAGCACCGCACTTCCCGATAAATAGAAAGCAAGAAAGAACATCTAGATCACCGCTATTAAGGTTTCCTACATCTTACAACTTTCTTTCGTATCATTTTGGCTGCTGAAAGCTAGGTAACAACAAGCCAGGCTAAAAAATATAACGACAGTTGAGAGCCAGGTAACCATCAATGGACTCTGGTCCAAATATAAGCTAGTAAACTTCCAGCCTCTTAATTTCTGTTATTCTTACAAGGACGATGGAAAGGTTAAGCATAATAAATTGAGTTTTAAGAAGCAAGCATAACAAATAGGGATGCTTAGATGGCTTCAAATGAAAGAGTCGGAGACAGAGAATGAACACGACAATCGATACTGAAAGGCTTTGTATTATGTCGAACGTAAACACCATCCACGAATTGGCGCTATAGGAGTGGCTAGTTAATAAAGGAACATAATGCTCTTCTTTCGCGAGGAACAACTACTGATCTGTAGGCATCATAAGAGATTACTTTTATGTAAAATATCTGCATTAAATAGCTTGCGCAACGGTACTCCAGGGTTTTCGAAGACTTCATTCTAGCGCGCTTCGCTCGCTTGGAAGGAATTAGTTGATCGATTTTCGATACACTTCTTTCGAAGGCGTGAGGTGGTTTAACCTATTAAGCATTACACGAAACAGGGCTTCAGGCGCCTAGCGATTTGCCAATGGCTAGTATTTCTAGAGGCTGTCGCCAGTAAAACATGTTGTTTCCAATGAGAGCTATTGAGATAGATCCTCGTACAGAGTTTGTTGTTAACCGGGGAGGTTAGCCCAGTTGCAGGTTTGACAAAGTAGCGGAAGAAGCAGGCAGAAAAAAAAAAGAAAACGACGAAGAGTAAAAGGCAAACGCAATGGAAACTGTAACAAAGCGGACAGTGGATAAGGTGAAGGCGACAAAGAATAATGTTTATTAAAAGAATAATCAGAATAATCGCTAATGGTCAGGGCCCATATAGTCCAGTGCTCCGCTGGCTCTTGCCATCTTCTGAGCTCACTGAATCAGCTTGAGCTGGTCGTCGAGGGCCGAGCTGGACAGCAGTGCCTCCCACAGATCCCTTGTGGTGTTCGTGTCGTGGTGTTCTATGTTGTGTAGCGTGCACTCCCACGTATTGTGGTGTAGGGTTGGTGTGGCCCCGCACCACGGGCATTCGTCCCTGTATACTGCGGGGTGTATGCGATGTAATATGTGTAGGTTCGTGTAAGTGCCTGTGTGGAGCCTACGCCAGGCAGCGGCATCCTCTATTTTTAGGTTAATTCGATGGGGTGGTGGATATGGCAAGCGACTCCCTCTGTGGTAGTTCACGACGGCGGAATACTCGAGGTCGACAGGGTCCGTGCTCGGTTATGCACGAATCCTCGAGCTGCTCTGTCGGCCTGCAGGTTCCC
The DNA here is from genome assembly GCF_050947875.1 of Dermacentor variabilis. Classification (NCBI taxonomy): domain Eukaryota; kingdom Metazoa; phylum Arthropoda; class Arachnida; order Ixodida; family Ixodidae; genus Dermacentor; species Dermacentor variabilis. Next base: position 93,128,205 of record NC_134572.1, on the reverse strand, counting down.
CGTGATGCCAGTGTGGCCCGGTATCTAGACGATTGTTTGGGTGGTGATGTCCTTAGTGTCCTTCTTGAGTATTTGGGCTAGGACTTGTGGAGCAGGTCCTTCGATTTTTCCCCGTAGGAAGTTGGGGCAGGCCTGCTGGGAATCCGTGAAGATCGTCAGTGGTTTGTTTGCGTGTTGGCCTTCGCCGATGGCTAACGCGATGGCCAGCTCTTCGGCTTCCGTGATCGTACAGGGGCGGGTCGAATGCAGCGGAGGTGACGTGGCCTCGGCGGTTGCATACCACGGCCACTGCGCCCTTGTTCTTCGTCCCATACATGGCGACGTCCGTAAAGCGGGCCATGGTATGAAACCTGAATGTTTTCTCCATCTACTGGGCCCTTGCTTTCCTCCTGCCTGAGCGTAGGTTAGGGTCCATGTTGCGCGGTATCGGGGCAACGTGATGCCTGTCCTGGACGTGATGAGGTATAGAGCAGGTTTCTTGGGTTAGTGTTGTTATAGCTTGGAAGCCCACAGTTTGTAGGACCCGCCGGCACATGCGAGTTTGGGCAAGTATCTGTTATTGCGAGACATAAAGGGCTTCTGTCAGTTCACTGAGGGCACTGTGTAACCCTAGCGCCAATAATTTTTCCTTTGATGTACTCATCGGCTGGCGGAGATCGGTCTTGAAAGCCGTCCTCAAGAGCGTGTCGGCCTGCTTTGTCTCGGCCTGTGTGAAATGGTAATAGGACGGGCTGTATGTGATTCTGCTCACCCCCCGTCTTCTGACCAGTCGGAGGGTGTCCCTTCCTTCATGCCTCTGTTCTTGGATGTTGGATGCGTGATATTGATTCGACACTGGTTTTGAGGAGTGTGAGGGTGTGTGTGCCCCGCTGGTTGGATTGCAGCCACACGCCCAGCACCCTGAGCAATGGCTTCTCTAGTATGAGGCCCCGTTGAGGTGTACCTTGAGTTTTCTTGTTGGGTCTGTGGGGACCGGACCATGTGGTTACCCTGGCTTCGCCAGACTCGTAAGTGCTCAGATTCCGTTGTAGTTCCCGTTGGCTGACGTTTTCTTGGATGAGCTGAGCTGCAGTTTGCAGCCGTTGTTATTTTTCAATGAGGAACCCTGTTATGGTTCACTGTTATGTCATCTGCGTACATGGCGTGCCGAAGACCTTCTACGTCCCTGTTTGCTTGCGAGGCCGATGATGGCGACGTTGAACAGCGTGGGTGAGATGACAGCTCTTTGGGGTGTGCCCTTGTTAAGAGGCTGGTACACTGGGATCTGGATCTCCCTTATCTTCAGCTCCGCCGTGCGGTGGCTGAGGAAGTTCTGAACACACTTGTAAGTTCGCTCGCCGCAGTTGGTGTTGGCGAGTCCATCTAGGATTCTTTGGTAGCTTACGTTGTTCAAAGACCCTTTGATGTCGCTAGGAGGACTTGTTCGCCACCGCGGGGAACGTTGCTGAGGACCTTTTCCTTGATTTGGAGGAATACGTCTTGTGTGGACAGGCCTGCGCGGAAACCGAACGTGGTGTCCGGCAGGTGTTTGTTGTCTTTTAAGTGTTTCTGTAGTCTCGTGTTTATAATTTTCTCGTACACCTTGCCAAGGCAGGACGTGAGCGAGATGGGTCTGGGGTTTTCAATTGCCAATTTCTTGCCCAGTTTTGGATCATGATTATTCGTGCATATTTCCACATTGGCGGCACCGTACCCTGTTCCCAGTGTTGGTTGAGAAAGGCTGTGAGCGCGGAGATGGACTTGTCACTGAGGTTTCTGATCATGGAGTTAGTCATGCGGTCCGTTCCCGCCAATGTGTTACAGGTGGTGGCTGCGATGGCCGCTCTCATTTCATTTTCTGTATTAGGTTCGTCCATTAGTGGGTTGGGTTGTCCTGTGTAGGGTGTTGTACATGGCTGTATGGGGAGCGGGATCTCCACAGCACTTGGTCTTCATGGCGTCGATGAGGCCTTGTTGGCTACCTGGGTAGGTGTGTAGTAACCGCTCCAGGGCTTTGCGTCGTTCTGATTTGGCTTGGTGGGGAGAGCTTTGAGGATGTGCCACGTCTTGGCCGTATCCAGGGTGCCACCGAATGAGTCGCAGAATCTATACCAGTTCGCCGAGGCGAGTTGCGAGTCTTATGCTTCCGCTGTTGTTTGTGCTATGTGTGTCTACAGTTTCCTATTGTTCTTCTGTGTCTTCCCGCGGCGGGTGAGGCCTCGTTTGGTATCCCCTAGGTGTAGTAAGTGGGGTCCACCTATGGGGTCTTTTCCGTTCGGGCGATTTCCTTTGTGTGGTGTTTTTTATGTTGACGGAGGTTGTCGCACCAGTATTCCAGGTTCGTGATTGTGTCTGCGTCCGGTTCTTGGCGTTCTCTGGTTTTTCGCCAGTCAGTGAGTTTGGTTGTGCCAATCTGCCTGCGTAGGCGTCCGGTCTGTAATGTTATGTTCAATATGTAGTGATCGCTGCCTAAGTTTTCGAGTGTGCTGAGCGCTCGCATGGTTTCTGTAATGAATGTAAGGTAAGGTAAATCTGAGCACATGTGTTATCATGACCAGTTTCCTTTTCAGGTAGGAGGCATGATGACTCCAGGAGAGATCTCCATCTATCACCACTCATAGAAAGCGGTGAGTAATATGCTGTTCGTAGGTGATATGCTGTTCCTTAATTCTGACAACGTACGGTCTCATTACTTTGAGCGTGAAAGCAACCATAGAGCACTTCTCGGAGTACAACCTGATGTTAATGTGGCCGCTTTTTGGAGTCTGGCGCGCACCTGGAAACGCCTCATTCCTGATGACCAAATGCGCATATCGTCTGCATAGATCGATACATGGACGGATTGCGGAAGCGTATGAACCAGGTCAATGAGCAAGAGGTGAAACAGAGCGGGGCTCAAGACTCCGTCTTGTAGTATGCCGCGGTAGGTGTTGCGTTGTGAGGACGCACCATCGTCTGTTTGCACAAAGAATGACATCTCCTTCAAGTAGTTGCATAACCATAGAAAAACAAGGCCATCTAGGCCGACATCGCCCAAGGCGTCCAGGATGGCTCAATGGGTTACGTTGTCATAAGTGCTTTAACGTCCAGGAACATCGCCGCCTGGCAGTCTCCTGAGGCTTTTTTCGTGCTGAACAGACAAGACAAGATCTATGACGTTGTCTACAAAAGAGCGTCCGCGTCGGAAGCCTGCCATAGCGTTAGGGTATATCTTGTAGTGTTCCTGCCGCTCGACCTCGTTCAGCGTTTAGGAGAATTGTTGCCACCAAGTAGGGAAGTTTACCGTCAAATTTCACGCCTGCAGCCCGACCATCTCTACAGCTGTGGGGCCTGCATCTACTCCACGCACTTCTGGTCATTCCCGGCATCTAAAAGAAATCAGAGATGTCACCTTTCTCCTTTAAACAAACCATGCTTTCATTCTTCCTACATGAGAAGCACAGAGAACGCATCCACGTTTACACGGATGGTTCTGTCTCTTCCAAAAGTTCAGCTGGAGCAGTGGTAATTGCTGCAAGATCTGTCACCATCAACTTCAATATGTCTCACACTACATCACTGGCGGCTGCAGAACTCGCAGCTATCCGTGCTGCTCTGGAGTTTATTGGTCACAAATCATCACTGTCATGGTCCATCTTTTGTGACTCGAAAGCAGCTCTCCAGTGTCTGCTGCTCCCTTTAAACCACGGGCCTAACGTGCAATTAGTCGCAGACATCCGACTATTCCACCGTCACCAATCGACAAGGGGCACAACATCATCTACAAGTGGATACCGGGTCACACTGCAGAATTTCAGGAAATCACAGTGCGGAGGACGTTAATCGATCGGCCCATGGTGATGCCCATATTATACCAACACCACTGTCGAGAACAGATGTACCCACAAGTCTTCTCTCCCTCGCATTCGAACTTACACACGCAGACTCTGTGCAACACCAGTGAATTCATCAACGCACGTCTCCACAGAGTGGAGCCACGTCTGCAAGTCCGTCTTCCACCAGGTTTCTTCCACCAGGTGGAAGAAACACTTCTATGCCGCCTGCGGTTCGGCGTGGCATTCACAAACGTCTATTCCTCCTGCATTGGAATGGGCGACAGCCCTACTTGCGACACCTGCGGCTGCGAGGAGGCGATGGAGCGCTTCCTCTGTGACTATCCCCGTTAGAATGTGGCAAGAAAAGGGGTCGTGACCGCGCGCGCAATTTGGCCAATCGCCCCTTCACAGAAGAAAAAGTCCCATAGGACACTGGTCCAGACGGATTTTGGCACTCAAGGCCTTAAGAGGAAGCTTTAGCTAGGGTGGTCCTATCTAAATACATGTAAAAGGAGAATTCGTTTTTCTCGGCAACCACCGCACCAAATTTGGCGAAGTTTTGTGCATTTAAAAGAAAAACTTAAAATCTAGTGACTGTTGGTTTTGAATTTTTGATTTAGGTTGTCATTTTTTTTTAAATTGGAAAAAATTCAAAATTTTTTGAAGACGAAACTATCAAATTTACAACGCCGTAATTCAGTAAGGAGGGATGATATCACAATTTTGTGAATTGCCTACGGTAGTACATCTAAAGCGGACAAAATTGATGTGTTACACATGAATCTAAAAAATTCAGTAATATGGAAATACAACTTTTGCAGAACCCTTGTAAGAAACGTAACACATTCACATAAAATATAGATTGACATATCGGATTTGTCCGCTTTGAATGATCTAATGAATGCCGTTTACAGAACCGCGATATCTGTTCTCGACGCAGGCCTACTAAGTTGTAAACTTCGTGCTTCTATATTTTTCAAGCTTCCGAATTTTTGAAAATCTCTATAAAAATGTTTAGACCCTTAATCAATATTCCGCTCCCAACAGTCACTACAATTTAACTTTCTCTGTCAAATGCAACACATTTAATTAAAATCGGTCCGGGGGTTATCTCAGAAAAACATGTTTGCGTTTTACATGTATTTGAATAGGCCGCGTCCGAGTTGGGCCCGAGCTAAAGCTTCCTCTTAAAGGGCCCCTCACCAGGCCCCACAGCAAATTGTGTTTATACGCTGGAAGCTGTTACGTGTCCGCTAGGATGCGTTCTACCGTGATTTTTTTTTTCAAATCGGCTCAATAATAGCCGAGATAGAAATATTTTTCTCAGTTTTTCTTCTTCTTTAACCTTTTATTCCCTTTATCTCTTTCCCCAGCACTGGGTAGCCAGACGGTACTTACACTGGTTAATCTCCTTTTCTTTGTTCCCCTTTCGTCTCCCTCTCTTAAAGAAAATGACTGCCCTTAACGCATCAAGGAGTTTGGAGGGCTACAGTGGGCACAGTTTGTTGTCCTTTGCTAGGTTCGTCAAGTTCTCGTGCGCTAGAAGAAGCAGTGTAGCGTGTGTGGAGGTGCTATGGCATCGCATGACGTTCGCACTAAACGGCCGGGTTATGTGGCATCATTGGAGCAGCAAAGTATGCTTTCTATAATAGGATCAATGACGTCTGCACGAAGTGAACAAGAGGATTCGCTGTCTCTGCGTAAGGTTAGATTTCGAAGCACAACAACAGTATTTAGCGCGCTGATCAAGCTCTACCATAAAGGGCGGCTATCATGCAAGCGCATGCGCGCTAATTCTAGTAAGAAGGTAGGCCCGCTCAAACAAATTTTTATTGAGTATTGGTAAGGTTGCTGAATATCATAGGTAGTATTTCGTGTGCTGCGCATAGATCTTTCCACCCCTTTACTCTCCCTGGAAATGAATTAAACTAGAAACAAGAAGAATATTGGTCTTAAAATTTTCTTCTTAAAGCGTGGTGGGTTACTGAACTCACTGGCATGTATTACTAATTTGCGGCATTGTGTCGGGGGTCCTTATTTACCACGTTATAGAAATCGAGCTATCTACGGCCATGCTCCTATTAAAGCCCCTGAAGAAAAGTAAAAATAAAAAAAACCACATTCGGCGCTTTTGATTTAACAGCGCTATCCAGTACGCAAAGGGGAAAACTGCTTATGTGCTTTCCCCATGTAGTAATTCATACAAGAATTATTGGAATGCATCTTCCCAAACATTATAGACGCGTTAGCAAAAGAGAGACGTGCATCATGCTGGAGAGGTCTCGACTCGTCACGATTAAAGTAAGCGAGAGAATAAGAAACAAAAAACTGTATGCACTCCCGTTTGCTATTATATACAAATGGCTTTCCCTTCTTTTACATAAAATAGAACTGCAGCAATATATTTCAAAAGAGCCGAGCATGGAGAAAGGGCCGTACGTGGGCATGCAATGGATTGTGAACTTTATTTCGTGCTTCAAGCAGAAAAAAACTTGCCGGCTTTGTTGCAATGGTCGGGTTGAGTAATAATAATTGTATAGACATACCCGAAGCCGTGGCTGGTGCTCCTGGACTTCGATTAAGTTTTATGGGCTGCGCAATTTTACCGGCTGCACATTTCTCGGGCTGCTTTGCCCGGAAAGATCGCGCGGGCAGCCTAGCCGCTTAAAGAAAGCGCAGGAGGTGCTCCTAAAACAGAGTGCGAAGCAGATACACGCAGTTAAATAAGAATAACGAGAGACGCAAAGAGAGAGAGAGGGTGTGTGTGCGTGTGAGGTGAGCGATGTGCTTATATAACTACTACAGGGCGAATTGTTTCCAGTCTACCGAGGTTGCGCCATAATTTAGGCGAACGGTAAAGGTTAATTGCGTCGGTGCCGCGGCTCCATAATGGTTTTTCTATATGCAAGGCACGTGCTTGAGGTCGCATCGGGTTGTAGACTACGTCGTTCCCGGTGATAGGTGGCTATCCAATTATTTCGCTCGTCTTTACAATCCTTGTTTTGCTGTGCCTTATTATCAGCACGACTTAAAAAAGACGAATAGATTATAACGCCTATATAAGGTCGAGAACTTTTCTTGCAAAGATAGAGCGAAAACATATCACTCGCGATTTGCCCAGGCATGTTTTACAAAGAGTTAGATGTCTATGCTTTTTTTAAAATCTAGCACATTGTAATTTAAAAGATCAGACGAATAATTGTAAAGCTGAAGGTGCTCAATGTCGCGCCGTTTTCGTTCTACCAACGTTCCTTTTTATGTCAGACTCACAAACTCAGTTACAGGAGTACTCTTCATTTCGCTTCAAGGCGTCACTTTGACGGCAGCACCCAACTGGCGAACAGGCTGCTGCTGTATACTGACAAGGAAAAGGAATCGCTTCGTATATATAGTCCCAACGTCGAATACCAAGCTCAGTATAATGAAAAGGAAACGTTCAGATATGCGACTAAGATAGCAGATACCTCAAATACGAGACTAGTTATTTGTTTCGTCCCCTCCTCCCCCGGTTCTCTTTATTATATGTAGCAACCGCGTTCACTTCTCACCGGAATACATCCTGTCACCAACACTTGTGCGCTAAGCAGGCTCATAACCCCCGAGACGCGTCATCTCTTCGTTTCTCCCATAGTCGAGAGAGACACACTCATATCAGGACAGACAGACCTCGCAATAAAAGCCGCTGCTCAGAACGAGAAAAGGCAGGGCGGGTTCAAGAGAGAACGCCTGCCCATTCACGCGTGCGGACCCGTCAGACACGCTTGGAAGAGAGCTCGTCTTTCTTTCTTTCATCTATATTCTTGTCTACTGGAAGTGTGGAGCTTAGTCTTCGATGTCGTCCTGTCGAGAAGCGAGCCTTATCCGCCCTGCGACACAACTGCGACCTCGAACCTTGTCTTGGACTGTCGCACGCGGAGAACAATTGGACAGAATTTAGCGGACGAGGAATATGAAAGAGAGAGAGAGAGAGAAAAGAAATATCACAACACTGATGCGTCTCTCCGGAGTGGTTCTCTTGCGAAGCGCGAGAACGGCCGAGGTTTCGCGACGACGAAGATAACTGTCACCCCAGAGATCGCCTCCCTTTTTTTTTTTTGTCGCCACCGGGCGTGTCATATACGCAGAGGGCGCGATCCCGGGCATGCCGTCGCTGCAGGCCGGAACCCCAGCAAAGGAATCAGCGCAACACGCTATCAGCGTCCGTGCTCTGCATTTGGTTTTGTATGACTCCACATCTGCGCACCCACGAATGTGGCTCGCGGAAAGAAATGTGATCCAGACAGAGGCACTCCCGCATGACTAGCAGGCGACGCGTACCTAGCAGATACGGAGGCAGGCGACACACAAACGTGCTTGCAACACAGAAAATAACAGGAAGCGTGAAAGAGAACGACACATGGAGATGAAGAGACAGAGAAAATATAAGTGGTGAAAGGCGCAAATGTTTACCAGCTTAACTGTTCGGTTGGGTACTCTTCACTGGGCGATGGGGACAGGAAGTGCCCGAAAAAACAAACAAACAAACAAGAAATGGTATCGGGGAAGCGCGCGTGGTACGCCTTGTAGAATATAATTTGGTGTGGAAAGTTAATCCCTCCTTAGTTGATGGCTAAGGTTGCTGGCTGAGGTTGACGGTTAAGTTTAGCGGCCATGACCGCCGGTTGTTCTGCAGGTATTGAGGAAGGTCCACAACAATCGCCTTGTTGCCTTGTCCTCTTCAGCATCTTTTCAGCAACTTTTCGGCATATCTTGAGTATTCTTGCCTTTTAGTAGTCAATTTAGCATAAAACAGTTTTTTTTGTCCGAAGGCTATTCTAGACGCTTACCTTTTCAAAGAGAGAGGAAATAAGAGAAAACGGGGAAGTGAGCCAGATGGCGTTATCCGATGCGCTACTCTCTGCTGGGGCGAGGGGTAAAATGGAGGATAAATGAGAAACGGAGAAAGAGAGCACTGCCACGGTGAGCACAACAGAAAATTAAAGACACCGTTTAAGAGTACAACAATTCGCACAAGCAATTGTACAAAGGAGGAACACCATTTTCTGCGATGACAATTGTTGACAAAGTTTTTGGATATTCTGTGCAAAATGTGATGACACTTGTGGAGCCGCAATTACTCAAGAGTACCAGCACGGCACTCGGCGGATTATCAAGTACATGCATTGCGCTTTGAGCAGACGCTGATTGCATAAAAGCACATGGCTGGCGCCCATTATCGACCGCAGTGAGAATATAGAATATGAGTCTCCTCTCCCCAAGTGACACCTCATCAGCAGCTGCAGTGCATTTCCAAGTAGAGGAAGCATGGCTGCGAGTCACTGGCACTCTGTGGATGCGATCGGGCAGGCCTTTCCACCCTACAGTCAAGTTTTCAGGCTTCTGCCTTGCGACATGCCCTCAACGTTTCCTACGCGTGTGATTCGAAGGGAGCAAATACGGTAGATGTAGAGGTCTCCTTCAAAGGAGCTGTGGTTTGGCTGGAAGACCATCTCTAGCAATGTTGGCGACGCCGGACAGTTTCAGTGGCTTCTTACGTGGGTCGAAGCTTCTTTGACAATTTCTTCGAGTGTAGCAAAGTCGTTCCTAATTCTAGAACAGTCCTTATAAGTGGCGTCATGAGAACCATAGCAGTTCGTCCACGAAGGTAGTCGCACCGTGTGTCTTTTTCGTTGTTCTCCGTAGATTGGGCATACACTAGGCAGCTTGCACACATTACAGTCACACGTCTGTCTTTAGGAACCTGCGATGTTGAAGATATTGTGTTATGAACGGGGAAACTGCATGTTGAAAGTGACTGACATATGCGGGGAGGAAATCAGCGTTAAATAAAACGTTTACAAAGAGCGTGCTCTCGAACCTGCCGATGTGCAGGTTCGAATGTGGAGGTTAGCAGGAATTATATGTATTGGACGATCCACACTCGCTGTATTCACGTAAATATCAAAGAAGACGCCGGCAGTGGGACACTTCCCTGAGGTATAAGTCAACTGACTATTGTTTTGCCGAGTTGCGTTATTATATTGTGCGGCGGCTTGCTATCGATAACGTCCCCGCCTGGATATTTCTTCTGATGTAAAGTCTCATGTTCTTAGTTTTATTTGGCACAATATTTGAACAGCTTTGTTTGTTGCCCCTTCACTGATCTTGCCATTGGTTATGATTTCGTGACATAGCACTTATAAGAGTATCAACCGAGATGGGACGCTTACGTAGTAATGAGCTCGATACTGACACCATGAGTAATCATCTGACAACGTATTTCAAAGTGCCACCATTCATCACTCGATAAACGGAATTCTCCGCGCGGAGTTTCCAGCCAGGCTACACAGACAGTGAAACGCACCCGCGCGGTTGCATACCGTAAACTGTGCGAACTGCAACCACCAGTTCAGCACTGACAATTTTAGAAGCCGCCGTGGGACGGGTTCGTTTTACAAATTAATACACATACATGGAAACAAATGAAGAAATAAAAACATTCATTTCTGCCAGAGGATCGCTGCAATTTCATGCAACAAAAGGCCAGCAATCTGACGCCCCTGGAAGAAACAACCTTTGGGAGAAACAATCTTTGCATGTTGTCAATAAAGTACACCACTCAAAAGAAAGAAAGAAAAACTATTGATATTAAGGAGTTATGTATGAGAATGTGAACTTCATGTTTATACCTTTTCCTGAGATATCACTCTTCGGAGACTGCTTTCTTCAAACATCAAGCGAGAGAAAGCGAAAGAGGCAGAGCCACCTTGGCTTGAATGAGCTATGATCCTCTGAAAGTTAGAGTGGCACCCAGAAGATATCGATTATGATAAGCCCACCCAGAAGTCGCCTCCTACCACTACTTCGAAATGCAGAAGTTGTAGCAAAATAGAAGATGAATATCTGTCGAAAAAGAGCTAAGTTTGTTCGGCGACGATACGAAGAGCGTTGCTAGAATTCACCAAGATGTTTCGTGACATATACACTCTTATCTCGAAAACTGGCGACCACATCATGCATGACTCGCGGGCGTCATTATGGAAAAGCTGCGTCCCTAAAAGTGTTTGTGGACATTATTTTTCGAGCAAATGGTACCTGATAAAAACATGAATTTGCACATTTAGGCGCTGTGCCTGTCTGTGTACTGGAAAACAGTGCGTGTACGCATCGCAAACACCAGATTGACCGTGTTCTCCCTAAGCATCTTGATCTGATTTTGAAGGAGTACATGTCACGACACATGTGACGCATGCGGTTACACTGAGCATAGGCGAACACTTAAAAAAAGAAACAGTAAATAAGAGAGGAAATGCGGAGCAGAGAAGGGTGGAAACTGGCCTTTTCACTTGGTCAAACAACTGAGTAGTTGAAAACAAGTCTTTGTAACATGTTACAGCTGAACGTGATCGACTTCGTAAATCCCCTTCCACACACACACACACACACACACACACACACACACACACACACACACACACACACACACACACACACACACACACACACACACACACACACACACACACACACACACACACACAAACACACACACACACAAACACACACACACACACACACACACACACACACACACACACACACACACACACACACACACACACACACACACACGCACGCACGCACGCACACACACACACAAAGAATTTTGTACCTTAATAAGTGCATTGCGCATGCCTCGGCCGTTTACTTTCGAGAGTTGATTCGGTTTTTTTCACATATACGTCAGTTGCGAGGCCAGCGGGTGTCCAGTGGTGTCTCTTCTTTTTCCCTTGTTCACGCCTCATTTTTTTTCCACTCGTTTTCCCAAGTTTCAATTGGACACACCCTCATGCTCCACCCAATCGGTTTCGCAGCGGAACGCGGGCATCTTCGTTGCGCTGCCGGTATGAGCGTTGTGCGCACGCGCATTAGTGTTCCCGGTAGCGTTCCGCATGGCTGCTTTGTGCATATTGTTAAGACACACCGGTCTGAGCGGAGCGGACTATTAACTGTCTAAAACTGTCTATTATGGCAATGACTTCGTTCCCGCCGGCTTTACTTATTGCCCGGTAGAATTGAACAATGGAGCGGTCCCGGAAGATGCGTTCGCATGGCATGCAAGCTCGAGCCATTTAGCCCCTCCGATTAAGGGTACCTACAGCTTGTGTTGGCACACGTCCCGCAATTGCTGTGATAGATCGGGCACTGTTACATAAATCGACATTGACTTTGAAACAATATCTCATTGCAGATATTTCTGTATGAAACTCTGTTAATTTGCCTATTGTGGCGCTGTTAATCTACATGTTGTCCCATTAGAAAAAAAGAGTTGCGGGCAGTAAGAAACAGCGGCCGACAAATCGCGAGAGAAACAGCGGGTTCCCGTTCCTAGTGGAACAATGCGGTCAACGCCCGGAAGCCGGTTGGTCGCAGTGCAAGCCTGCAGGCTACCCGTAGTGCTTCACGAGCGTGCGCGTTTTGTTTGCCACGTGGCATTTGTTTTACAGCGCGCTGCTATTGCGAGTTTGTCGTGAACTGAAATGCGACGGAAAGTGCGGAAGTTAGAAGATGGCGCCGCGCACTGGCCAACCCCCCCATATTGCACAGCTATTGTTTCCACATGCATACACTATACAAGAATACGGTAGGTAGTGGGGTCAGTTCAGTTGTCGGAATTACCATTTTCTCGATGGCAGAAATTGCTATCGATGTAATAGGCTGTGCCACACACTCGATGCGGCTACTGAGCAGCTACTGCATAACTGGACGCTGTTACAGAGAAGAGCGCACGTGTACAGGTCTGCGGGATGATGCAATTTAAATGCTTTAGCACACGAGGATTCACAAATTACGCGTACTTCATGTACGAGTACAAATTTTCGCGCTGGAACATTGCGTCAACATCGCTAAATACCACTCATCTTTTTTAAAGCATTTGTCTGTGCAGTAAGTGTCATTTCTCAAATTTTAGAAGGATCCATTTTGAGTGGGTACTCTGAGTTTTGGCATGAGAAAAAGCTCCCGTGGGATAGAGAAAGAGGTTGTAAGCACAAATGCGAAGTTAAGTTTGTGTGACAACTTATGCTTTTGCAGTTAGTGCCGTGAACGGTAGTGTTTAAGTCAAAATAAAAAGGAGAGCGATAGAGACGTGCTGACATCACTTTGAAACTTTCGCAGCATCTGCCCTTAACGTCACACGTTTTGACAATTTTTGGCGTAGTCTGGATATTTGTTTAGTAATAAAAAGAAACTAATCTAATCCAAAAAAATTAGCAGAAGCTTGACTTGGCAAGTTTTTGCAGACGATGATGATGAATAAACTTTACTGAATTCGCAGAAGGGTCCCTCCTCCCCCTTGCAGGGGAGAGGGGAAATACTTTTTCGGGCCATAACATACGACAAAATATGCAGTGCGAGGATAACTTCATGGTCATTGCAGTTTCCACGCAAAGTTAGGAATGATCTAGACCTTGACTTTGCCCGCTAATGATCAATGTTTTGTCTTTCCAAAAATATAGCGAGGCACATGAGAAAGGTAGTGTACGGCATTTGGCTGATTTGATTATTCTTTTCACCAATGATTTAACGCTATTTTTCACGCCCATCAAAGCGTCATCAAGCAACCGCATCGTGCTTAGGTACAGAACAAAGGTCAAATACAAGAAGCTTTTCTTTTGTAAGGGTTCTTAGCCAGTGGGAAGCCGCCTTCGCTAATGATATATCCGACATGGCGGCTGGCTGAAATTTTCTATTGCGAATAATTCTAGCGTATTATTTTGTTAATACAGGCCTATATCTGTTCTCCGTTCACACTTGCACTAAACAGCACAGTTGAATCAAAAGCACCTAATCCCACTTGTCGGAATAAGAGTTCGCAGCGACAGCCAAGACAATGGCACTCAGCAGGTATAACGGTCTCGTTGGTGACAGAAGAGTTCACCGAAACCCGGAGATGAAAAGACAAAACGACTTAGTGTTTTATCCACTCTAACTTGCTTTGAAAGCAACACAATAAGCAACAAGACAAAGGGACGCGGTGTAATAAACAATAGGCCATACAAAGGGGCCAAGTACATCTGCTGTAAGTAAAAAAAAAACGCGGCAGGCTTCGTGCATAGCGAGCAGATAAGCAACAAAAAGTGTTTCTAAAGGGAGGACGAAAAGGGAAGAGATGGATGCACAAGGAAACGGACACTCCGGGTGGATGCTCACGAAAGCAATCTTACCTCGCCGTAGAAGCCCCACTTCCTTTGTTTCGCGACGGTGTTGCGACACGTTGTTGTTTTTTCTTCCTTTTCAATAAAGGTAAACCTAGCTTTTTTAAGGATCTTTGTGAACGACATGCCCTGGATGACCCAACAAGTAAGATGACAGAAATGAAGAGAGATAGTGTTGTTGAAAGGGAAGCAGGCTAGACTCTACGAGCGTATAAGCATTAGCGTCCACTTATAGGGGAAGCAATCCAGTGCCATTCAAAGCCACTTCCGCGTGCCCATCTTCTGGGCTTGGCTTTCCAGTTATTAGGAGCAAACGCTTCGGAAGCTTCTATAATCGATCTCGCCGTACTCATGCCCGGCACGAACACCTATACGCATCCTATCCTATATACACGTGTACCAGGAAACAAAGTGCAGAAATAAAGTGCGAAAGAGGCACCTAGATGAAAACAGAAGAAGACATGCGACGCCGAAGCTGGCGTAGCCAATGAATTGTCGTCTGTGGGCGACCCCCAGGATTGCCGGGCTCCGCGTGCTGGTCGATTGATCGGGCCATGGGAGCACGCCAAGCGGCGTCGAGCTCTCCTCGTGCGGCGCTCATCTTTCTTTCCCGCGTGGCCAGCGGCGCCGTCATGTTGACGAAGCGAGGGCTAAGTGAAAGCGGCGGGTACCGCGGTACATCGCGACACGCACGACCGCCGAGGCATTCCACGCGCACACGATCAGCAACGTTGGCGGCGGACGTGCGATACAGCGCATCGATCGCGGCGGTGGCGGCCGCCGCTGCTTCTGGCTGTGGAGGCGACGCCGAGGACGGGCCATGACGATGGGCGCGTAACGGGAATCCACAATGCGAATCCCTCTCCCTCTGCGCACACACAGAGTCCCGTTGCACCGAGCAGTGCCCGCTGCGGGGGAGGGAGCTCACGCGAGGCCCATACTGACAAGGCCCCGGGGCGATTCTCCTCCCCGGCTCTCTAAGTGTCCGCCATTATGCGGACTGCGGCCCCGAAACCATCCCACGCCAACCCCTTCCCCAACCTGGAGCCACTCGAGGCGCACGTTAGGAGCCTGCCAGCGTTTCCCTTTCAGTACATATCCACGGTGGCGCGTGTGGCTTTATGGTTTCGGACCGCTTATCGCGTGCTTGGTCGTGTCGGCCGCTGTCCCGAAAATGGACGTCGGAACAGCTTCCCTTCCTGCCTTCGGCGAGGGGAACCGCGCTCCCCCGGTCGGCTCGTCCCGTTCGTTTCGTTTTGCGTGCCCTGTCCGCTCTACGGCGACCGCGCACGCACGATCGTGTGCTTTGCTTTCAAGTGGCCACCTCTCGCTACGCGCATCATGCCCATTCGGCTTCCTTCTTTTTCCCTCCGTCTAGGCGGTGCTGAAAGGGGAATTGTATCCCGAGGACGGAGCGGGAGAGGAAGAAAAGATAGAGAGAGAGGGGACAATCGCTAAATGGGTTACGAAGACGAAAGGCAGCTGCTGCTCCCAGGCAGACAGAGCCTCTTCGTGACGCAGTCGACAATCGTCCCACCCGCGTGCCTTGCGCGTGATCCCAACCAGCCCAAAATGACCATTCGTTCTGCGTTGCGCTTTACGCACGCTTACTCCCCATCATCTATTCTTGTCTTTCTTTCTATCTTTTTTTGGCTGTGCATGCTCTCATGGCTCGGTGTCCTGCGGCAGGACTTTCTGCAACGGTCTGTGGACACCCGACGTCAGTCTCGCCTTTTTTCGGTTTCCTTCCCGTAGTTTTTATTTGTTCATGTTTGCCGGTTTAATATGTTTATTTTCTTTTTGTGACACATGAAGTGCATGGAGAGGGACGGAAACGTACTTTCGTTCTGTCCGCCCGTCTTGATGTCTTTTGTCTCCCGCTTCTCTGAACAATAAAACGTGGCCGCTCGTGAAATCACACCATAAAACCGGCTCTTCAGCATACTGCGTAGGCCAGATAACAGGCCGTTAAGCACGCAATAACGTAAACTGCACTGGCTTTGCCACCGCGGTCACGGTGAACTTCCAATCGGGGCTTTTTTGGGGGGGGAAAGCGGCCACAGTCGAAACCCCAGTTTCGCAGTTTCTCCTCTATGCGTGTTCTTCGTATGACTGCGCTCAGTGATGGCTTCTTTGTTACGCGGACGTCCTTGAAAGGCTTCGCAAATTTTCGTACGCTCAGCGAGCACTAACTTCGCAACTGCGTGGACGAAAAGTAACGATCATATTCAATCCATCTTTTAAAGAATAGTTTTCTGCTTTCAATAGCCGGGTTGAAACGATGGTGCACACGCAATTCCGACGTCACCCTAAACCTGTTCTGCATAAGTTTCATAGCATCAGCGCAAGGTATGCATCAGCACGAAGTTGCAGAAAGAGACGCGTCTACAACCGCAATGATGACAGTTTACGATATTTATAAAACGTCATCGCGTTGGTAATGTTTTCTTTCTTTTTTGTTTGTGCGAAATACAGAGGGAGGGCAATAACCGGATGCCGTCATAACCTAGTATGCCCACTTTTATCGCGAAGCAATCGCTTATGTGCTTAGTTTCCCTTTATTTAGTTTGATTTCTTTACCTATTTACCTAGAACAGCTTGCAAGAGTCATGTCAAGATTTTACTTCTTTAATACAGGCCTCTAACCTTTTCACTCAGGCTGTTGCAGTTGGTTCCGGAGTTTTCACAGTTTCACGACGCAGATTTAATTAAACCTCACTCGTGGAAGCACTCAATCTACCGCGTGACCTTGCCTCGTGAACAAAAATGTAAAAAGACAACAAGAACGCCACACACACACACACACACACGCACGCACACGCACACACACACACACACATGCACGCACACCCACACCCACCCACACCCACCCACATGCACACGCATGCACACACACACACACACACACACACACACACACACACACACACACACACACACACACACACACACACACACACACACACACACACACACACACACACACACACACACACACACACACACACACACACACACACACACACACACACACACACGTACACACGTGCGCGCGCACGCACGCACGCACGCACATATTCCTTCCACCCGCAGAGAAAGAAAAAGTCAGCGCCAGCGGTAATACTTGCTTGGGGCTCTAAGCCGCATTAA
This sequence comes from Dermacentor variabilis, assembly GCF_050947875.1. NCBI lineage: Eukaryota > Metazoa > Arthropoda > Arachnida > Ixodida > Ixodidae > Dermacentor > Dermacentor variabilis. The sequence goes on along the minus strand of NC_134572.1, from coordinate 93,111,065 downwards.
ATTACGGCAGGTATTTTTTTTCTACTCGCACTGCAGATGGGGCATTTAACAGCTGGTTGACTAATAAGAAAAAAATAACGCCAATGCGACAGGTCCTCGCGCCACTGTGAAAGCTGTGTTGCATTAGAGAGGGAATGCAGTGATGGAGGAAGCAACGCATAGCGGGGTGGAGAGGAACAAAAAAAAAAACCAACAAAAGTAGCGCGGGTAGCGACTTGTTGAATTAGTGACAGCGTACGGAAGTAGTTTCGATTTTGAGAGCTGAGCTACGGCCACAGCTTATTTCGTTCGGATGCATGAGTCAGCGCTGCCTGTTCGGGATTAACAAGGAGCACGGAATGGGGATGGGAGAGGGGGAGGGGCAAGTTGTGCGTATTGACGGGGATTGAATCCCGCTCTGTACGCGCGAGGGGGCATGAGCGGTTCATTGCCGCTGGAAGTCTTCCGGGTCTGTTCCTGACTGTTTCCCCGAGGGAAATACACGGACCACAAAGAAAAAGAAACACCACGGCAATGATTCGCTAAAGTGAGGGGTGCTAATACTGGCGACTGTTTGCATTAGGATGTGCCTGCTGATGACGTTTCCGGGTGTCTGCTGTTGCTGGGTGTTTCGGTGTGAGCGCAAATACTAAAAATGTAAGAAATCCAGATCGCGAGATCCGCTTGTGAGTGACAGCTGGAAACATGTTTGGCGGAGTACTGTCAGGGTGTCTGTACCAACCGGGAAAACCAGGAATTCTGAGGGATTTTGGATAGTCTGGAAATGTTCAGGGAAAACTCAGGGGATTTGTGCTTCTATCAGGGAAAATTAACTGTAATTTTACTGAAAGGGAAGGAAAGTCGCGGTAATGCTGGTTCGAGTAACAAAGAGGAATCGTAACAAATCTAGTTTGACGCCGTATCGTCGGATAAAACAGTTGCCAGTCTACAGTCAACGACCGAATTTCCGGACGCTCTATAATTCGGACAGCTTCGTGGCACCACCACGCACCCCATAGAGTCAATGTATAAAAACGTCTGAAATTTCAGACGCAAGAACCCTTCGCCGTCCGATTTTCCGGACTTTCTGCCGTGACCGCAGGTCCGAAATTGCATTAATCAAATAAAGCCACCACCGCCGCCATTTTGACTACCTTGCCGCCTCGAACGGCACTCTCGCACGCAGATCCACTTGCAGCCGCAGCCACCACCGCGGCAGCTCTACGCCCAGCTGCTTCGACGTTCGCTATTAAGCTTCCTACCGTTCGGTGCCGTGCTTTTCATCGAAATAATTCGCCACTGTCAACAATGCCACTCCGCCTTTGTGGTCCTCGCTATTAGCTTCGAAGCTCCGGAAGCACGACGCATTGCATAATGCCGGTTTCTGAAATGTATATTCGTCTTAGTACAGTAATGTTACATGGTGAAGCATACTCGAAAGCAATGCAGTGAAGCATAACAACCGTGATAAGGGGCAATTGTCACGGGACGCAGTATCTATTCCTTGATTATACACGCGTGCACCCGCCATCTCCTGTCACAGAACGAGCACCGACATGCCTAATAAGTGTACTGACAGGCGTTGAGAGCTTTGTCGGATGTGCTTGTGGCGATTTGAGCCCTTAAGGGCAGTAAAAGACATGAATTCATTTTTTTTCGGACTGCTCGATTTTTCGGAAGCTTTAGCGGCTCCTAGGGAGTCCGAAAAATCGGACGTTGACTGTACATCTGACCAAGAGGATGCTTCAAATGGTCCGTCAGGCGAACGTGTGGCAGAACGAGGACGAGAACAGAAAGGACCGTCGCATTGTGGAATGATCGGGGAATGAACTGCGCCACCACTTCTTTGAAGGAGCTTGAGCTCAAAAAGGAAAGCGTTGGCTGACACCGAGGTGCAGCTGACCCTCACCCAAACCAAAATAAACTCTTTAAAGCAGTGAAACTCAACGCTGAGGCATTGTGCCTGAGCTGAGAGTATTTCAGGACAGTTGAGGTTGACTTTCCAGCTGCTGAGAGAATCTCCCTTGTGACAAAGTTCGGGCCTAATACCAATGACTTTGCTATCAATTGATAGAGATAGCTCATTTTAGAAAATATTTGCTGCTGTATACATCTCTTTTTATTCGTATTTGAAAATGTTTGACTCAATTTTCAATGGTCTTTACCATATTTTTTTCGAAGACATTCTATTCGCTGTGCATTTTACTAACGTCTCCCTTCAGTTTTCTATTTTGAATCAGATAAACATTACTTCTTGCTATTCAAACTGGATTAAGACGTTTTTTTTGAATTTTTTAACATGATTTCCAGAGAAGGACCGCATTGGTCGACGTGGTGTCAGCCCGTGCTGGCATAAAACAAAGTTCTGTGTCACTCAGGGAATTTTGCAAAAGGCACTCAGGGAAAACCTGGAAAACTCAGGGAATTTGAACGTGTTCACTTGGTGAACACCCTGATTGTATTCTGATTTTCGATTGCGTTTATGCCTTTAGGTATTTTAGATTATATTTGATGTTTTGGATTCTCCTTGTAGGATCATTCGGAGCTTTCCACCATAGTTAGACGAGGAAATAACCCTCGTTGAAGACTGTTGTGAAGTCGCTGGTTCAAGACGAGGCGTGAGCGGTATCGTTAGAGAAGTTGTGTATGATCAGCTGTAATCAACGTCTTGAAATAATCCTTTTGGCGCAGTATGTGTCTTGAAAAGCAAGAGTGAACGTTTGCTCCAGCAAAGATGATCGCATAGCATATGTGTCCCAACTCTTTTAAAGCAATCCAGGCCCTGAAGGTGGGGACAACTAATCCAGGAGGGAACAGGCATTCTCTTTAAACCGAACAGTCGTGACAATAGCAAGGCATACGCACCTCTTTCTTTTATTCAACATTAAGAACCTCCACAATGCAACTTTTCGTGGAACACGCACGACGTTCTGAGTGTCGAGGGTTTCAAAGACATTTCTGTAGACATTAACAATTTTTTCCATAACCAAGCGGGGAAATGCATGCCGAGGCATCTATACAAAAGGAGAAGCTTCCGGACGAAGGAAGAGGTCCGTGATATTCATAAAGAAGAATGCCCGCATGATGGTACTGATGTACCATAGATGGAATATAGTAGCTTTGAAAGTCGCACATACACACTGCTCCTATTGTCGGCGAAGAGACACTACATACACAAGCACGTACAAACGCCTCCCCCCTCCCACCCACACACACATAGAAGCGGCATTCTTTCTCACACCCTCACCACCTTTCCATCGATGCTTGCCTGCGGCTATTGTATAGAGTGCGTCTCTGAGATATTTCACAGTCTGAATGAACAACGAACAGCGTGTTACTGCATGCAGCTGGAAAATCAAAAGATATGCATGTATGTTAGGCACGTGCACACATGGCGCAGGGACAAATATTGGTAATAACAGCTTTTTATTTAACTCTGCTGACTGAAACAGTGCAATAACATTGATAACATGCATTGTTAATAAAGATATGGTGGCTACTGACATCGCCAAAGCGTACGATGCATGGACATGTTCGGCTTGGCGCTTCAGGTGAAGAAATTAGCGCACTCATTCCTAGCCCGCCGAGCACTTTCTGTACTTATAGATGGGCAGGAATTCGATTTCTTTACATCAAACCATGGGGTATCAGAAGGCTCTGTTCTGGCACCGTTATTATTTAATATTGCCTTCATGCCTCCAGCATGTAAACTACAGGACGTTGATAACATAAGATGTCTCACTTATTCCGATGACGTCACACTGTGATCTACTTACAGAGACCTTGAGATACAACGTCAACAACTGCAGAAGAATCAGGATGTGTTACACGAATACACGCGGTCCGATGAACACCAGATATCGACACAGAAATCTGTGTCGTATACACGTTGCCAACAAATCACGTTGCCAGTAAATCGGGCAGAAAGTCAGTTCGCAATAGCAACTTCCATCTCAAGATGGGGTCGTTACTGATTTCTGAGAAGAAAGAACAGCGGGTTCTTTGTCAGGAAATTCACCAATCTGAGTCTAGCGTGAAGTGGATCAAGAAGATAAGCAAAACATCAGCAGAAACAGTTCACCTGATTCACAGAATTGCGCCACGGAGTGGTGGGGCTAGCAATGGACGCGTTTCGTTGCCTCGTGTTTTCCGTCCTACAGCCTCGCATTTTATATTTCAAGCCAAGTTCCTACGATTGTCCGCTCAACAGTGGGATAAACCTGAGGTCATCAACAGAAATAAATTATGGTGTGTTCCGTGCCAGAACAGCGATCTGATTATGAGGCACGCCGTAGTGAGGAACTCCGGAAATTTGGATCACCTGTCGTGCTTTAATGTGCACCTAAATGTAAGTACACCGGAGTTTTTGCAATGAGCCCCATCGAACGACGGCCGCCTTGGCCGGGATGAGGTTATCAACAGAAGTACCATGAGAGCAATTACGGCCTTCCCTCGTCTAAACACCTATACCTACGCTACAACAGCACGCACAGCTTAGCACCATTTCTGAGCTTGTTGGGCAACGATGGCAAGCAAGAAAGCTTAAAAGATGCCACATACCGACAGTCGCAGTGCTCCATTCCTATTTCTAAAGAGATTGTGCCATGCCTATGGATTTGGACAATCTTCCGCCATGGAAGTATACATCAATAACAAGTCGACAAAGTTCCGCTGGCGGGTTCAGCCGATTGAAACGACCGTACCTACGGGACGCTGTGTGATATACACCGACGCGTTGGTCAAATAAAAAAGGACAAATAGCCTTCTCAAGTCGAACACACCCTTAGATCCAAGCCACTGGAATCTATGCAACGGACATTTCCGACTCCTTATTATTTGAGCTGCGGCCTATAAACACTTTGTGATGGAAACCTTTGTCACCTTGCCTAACATCAACGAAGCCCACCTCTACACTGAAATCCTCGGAGCAGTTGAGCATCTCAAACAAGTAGCAGGAACGTTGCGTATTCTTGCGACGATACAAAAAATTCATAATTCTACATGTGTTAACATTACTCTCCACTGTGCGTGCGCACATGGTCATGACCACAACATCGACCTTGCGGACCACATTGCTCCCTCTTTCTCGACCTCCGTAGCTCCTCCTCTTTTCCTTCCCTCTTACCGCCGCTGTGTTTTCATTGCCCGAAATACATCCTCCGGCAGGACACGCGTTTCCTCCTCCCCTCGCGTGTCTGCTCTTCCCCACAATCTTTCTAAGGGTGGAGGAAGTCTCTCTCCGAAGGCTTCGGGTCGGGGCGGGCCTTACACCAGCCCACACTTTATCTTAGGGTCAACAATTCGAAGACATTGACAAGTGTCCGAAATGAATAGGCGGCCCACCCACGAGTTCTACGAATATCCTACAAATAAAGATGTTTTCAATCAATCAATCTCCGCTCCTGCTTCTGGGACAGTCACTTCGCGAAAGTGTGCTTAAAGATGTGAAATTGAAAAGTAATGAATGTGAAGAGTATGGAAGATGGATAGTGGACAACACATGTTGTAAGTCACTATGGCAGTACCTCTATGAAACTGGCCTGCAAGCTTATATTTAGTTCAGTTTCATACTGACGTTATGCCGGGCAGCAACCGAAACCGAAAACCGCATATATATATATATATATATATATATATATATATATATATATATATAGTTATGAGTAAAGATAGTAAGTAATATGAGGCAGAGTTTTGTTTCTTCTCCCAAGACAGTGCTGGAAGCTATTGCCACAGTAAACGGATTCTAGTAAAGGCAGCAGTACAACAACAGAGCACAGTCATTGTTTAATGTCTGGACAGCGCTACGCTCGACCGACCGGGCTGCACAGTGCATCAGTATACGGGCGCTCGCGGAATTCCTAACGCGGCCACGTCATCTATAGTGCGCCGCGAATTTATGTGAGTGCATGAACACCCGCGCAGTGAGGGATGGGCCGATCGAAAGCAATATCGTGGCCAACGGTGGAAAGGCTGGCGTGCCGTTGTCCATCTGGTGGCACGGTGCAGTTCATTGCTTTCTGTTTCTGCACTCTGTCTCGGCTGGCGGTCATTCAGAGCTCGTAAAGTCGGACCTATAGCCGTTAGCCAATGAGCGACCGGATTCGGAACGCCAACGTACTTCATTGGCCAAATACCGTTAGCTGTCTCGTTGATGTTGCGACCAATGCGATCGTCCTGGCATCTTCAAAACGGAAAGAGCTTTTACACGCTGACGGCCGTTTGAAATCGGTGGCTGACTGGCTAAAGTTTGCAGTTTGCTTTCCCAGTGCTGCGTTTAGTTTTAGTAAGGCAAAATACGAGATTAGGCATGTTTCGGTTGAGGCTAGAAAATAGTTGTTAACTGGGCAAGCTTACGAGCAGGTCTGCTTCTACGCACTGGCAGTTTTGTTCACAGTTGAGCGTGGTTGTCGCAGAATACGTATTTTCGAGAAAAACATAAGTTTTTGCGGCAGTTACGTAGAAAAACAAGTCTCTCTGTCTCTCAAGCACACACACACACACACACACACACACACACACACACACACACACACACACACACACACACACACACACACACACACACACACACACACACACACACACACACACACACACACACACACACACACACACACGCACACACACACACACACACAAACACACACACACACACACACACACACAAACAGACACACACACACACACACACACACACACACACACACACACAAACACACACACACACACACACACAAACACACACACACACACGCACGCACGCACGCACACGCCCGCACACGTGCGCGCGCGTGCGCGCCACACACACGCACAATAACAATGGCTAGTTTGCACTTCATGCTACAGTGAAGGCGCTCCACTTTGGACGGCGTTTATTGGTAACCGTATCTTACATGAACCGAAATAAGTAACATACGTTTGCTTTAATTTAGCGCTACTAGCACCTACTACAATTTTAACATTTTTGGTGCAGTACACTCAGCATTTTATTGTTAGAAGCGCTAGCAATTGATTGTGCCGTATAAATGGCAGAAGCGCATGCCAGAAGACTGGTGCCCTCTGTGCTTCGCATTGGGAAAAATATTCAGAGGTCGTGAAGTTTCGACACGAATCTCAGGGGTCGTTCCCCCTAGCGATGTCTGCAAAGTAGCAGCGGATGATCGGAAGCTGATTTAAATCCTTCGATTACATTCCGGCACACGTTCAGTTTACAAAAAGCATTCGAAACCAGTCACTTCCGGGCGTGTTTTCAGAATGCCTTGTGAGAGATTAAGGCGAGAGGCAGATTTTGAACCCACTCCATGATGCGAACCAAATAATTTGGATGCAGTATTATTCAAAAATAGCATGTTTGTAAAGCAGGAGGGTGTTTCACGTTCCTGAACACATACATATGTAATAGAATCCTGGTCGTGGAAGCTTCGCGTCGCTCCGGCATAAGCCCCCTACACAGAGCTACACGCGACCGCACTGCGGATCATCTTGCAAAAGCAAATACTCGATACGTGCGGCCCACACACACTTCCTGGAAATTGTTTATCTGGAATGTTGGCGTTCACGGTGAAAGATAAAAAAATAAAAGCGAGGAAGAGAAACGGCAAATGCCATCCACATACGTTTGCGCAGAATATCCTCTCGGAGTTGAGAGGAAAAACAGTTTTCTTTCTTTGTAATCACACAAGTTCTATTTTGCTTTTTCGTTTCGTTTTCTCCTTTCGTGTGGTAAAGCGATTGCATTGGCTGCAAGGGCGATGCCATTGGGACGCACTTGTGTCGTCCTCTCGGCGAGCGTCTGTCTCTCCCTCCTCCTTTCTTCAACGCATCAGACTTGCAAGCCGTCGGTTGGATGCCGCCATTGTTTTCCTATACGGTCAAGAAGGCCCTCATTCGCGGACAGGCAATTCTGACACTGGATGCAGACGGCCTGGCTCATCGTTGATGGTGAAATACAGACGGCAAAAAAAAAAAACGAAAGAAACAACGCGAAAATTAATGGTTTGACAGTGCTCTCTCGGTGGTAGAAACGACGTACAGAGCGAAGGACAGGGACTGAGAGAGACGACACATACTATGGAAGTAGGCAAGGGTGAGTAGGCAAGGAGGGAAATGAAAGGGGGAGGGTCGTTTTATATTAAGACCCCAACAACTACAAAAGCACAAACTCTGTTCAAGATTAAAAGGAGAGTGCGGTAAGAAAGAGCAGCGGGCAACGCGCGGCATACGAACATCACTCAGGGCGGGTCGACTGCCCTGGGCCGCTGGTTTTGTTTAGGTCTTGTAATGTCTATACCTGCCACTATTGCTACATCCCTTTTTTTTTTGCCATGTTCTGCGCCCCGTCAAGGAGAAGTTCCTGCTTTCGTCTTGATGACCCGCTTCTTCTGTACGCAGACGCATCTGTTTACGTTACGGCTCAAGTGCGAAGTTGCGTCTTCGTTCTTCGTATACGAGGCGAAAGTCTTGCGCAGGATGTGTGCACAAGCACCCTCCTGGCGTTTCCGTGAGCCCCCACGCCGAAAGACAAGAGTAATAAGTCAGAGAACGATGACACGAGGTATAAGAGCGTAACGGGATGCTGCAAAATCAAGAGGTCCGGAGACCTCAATGAAGGAACCTCTTAAACAACAATGCTAACAATCGCTGTAGTACCAGGGTTCTTTTTTTTCGCTTGAGTCAGCAGTAAATTATTATGGCCCGTTTAGTGTTATAATAAAAATCTCTCTTTTTCCTGTCGTTCGAAGTACTGAGAGCAGCAGCAGTAGTAGTAGTAGTAGTAGTAGTAGTAGTAGTAGTAGTAGTAGTAGTAGTAGTAGTAGTAGTAGTAGTAGTAGTAGTAGTAGTAAACTTTATTTTGTCCGAGATAGAGTTTAGGGAGTGAAAATGCGATATAAAACTTTATTCGCAGACTATGGTTCAGCAATGACAAATGCATCTCATATACCGTAACCGGGAGCACGGTGCTAGAAATGCTGTAAAAACAGACAAGTGTTGATACCGCTTTAAGGTTGCGTCACGCACGCACGCACGCACGCACGCACGCACGCACGCACGCACGCACGCACGCACGCACGCACGCACGCACGCACGCACGCACGCACGCACGCACGCACGCACGCACGCACGGGAAGCGCGGGAGTCTGTAAAGATGGCAATCTTCTATGTAGTTAACTTCTCTAGCACGTATTTCAGTGCAACATTAATCGGTGCTAGCTCCGCAGTTGTTGACGCAGTTGGATGAGGTATTTGAAAGATACTAGATACTAGAGTTGAAGGGCAGAAAAAAGCTGCAGAGGCGCCTTGACCGTCGCTGTGTACAGATGCATCTGTGAATACTTGAAGATAATCTGGAAACTTTTCGAACATGTGAAACTGAGCCAATTAGAATATTGCCGAACTGGGCATATCAGACTTTTTGTGCATGTCAGCGATAGTGAGGTAAATGGGCAATACGTGTTTCGTGATATCTTTTGGAGGCAGAGGCATAACTGAAGCAGCATGTTCAGAAATGTCAGCCATATTCATCGCACTCTGAAAAGTAATGCAAAACAAAACAAACTAACGGGAGGCGATTTAACGATGCCTGAGAACCAAAGCTATCAGGGCGTTAAGATGACTTAGTAAATAGAGCCCGCGTGGGTAGCTGTTTATCAAGAAAGAAGTACGTGTAAATACGTGTCAGTGCACTTCAAGAGCAGAAAAAAAAAAGAAATAGCAGAAATAGTAAATATTCTGGGAGATAACTGCTTGCAGGGGAGGGGAAGCGGAGAGAGAAAGAGAGAGTCAACACTTATTGATGCCAGTAATCACGGGGGTGGACGCAGCCTCCGTTAGCCTAGCAATCGGCCGAGATCCCTTGGGCCTCAGCGGCTGCCTCGGCTAGCTGGACGGCCCAGACCTAGTCTCGCTGGTCTGAACTGAGCTCTTCTGGCGAGATGCATCCTTTCGCCAAATTATGAACTGCGATATTTGAGTCGCCTATGATAATTATAGCTTTGGTGGAGGCCGCAGCTAATGCTATGGCTGATTCTTCCACGACTTCGGTGTTGTCCGTTTTCACTGTTCCGCGCGCGAGGGTTTCTCCCTGCTCGTCTACCGTTACGACGGACCTTCCTTTGCGCCCTCTATATTCCGCGGCGTCTACGTAGGCCACGCCCTCTACGTTATGGCATTTGCGCTCAATGTGGCGTGCCCTTGCCTCTCGTCGCTCCTTGTGGTTCCTTGGCAGTGGAGGAATGTTAAGGTTCCTCCTCGTCTCTAGTGGAATGCTGAGTTTCGTACCGTGTTGCGCTTCGTAGTGAATGTTTTGCTTCCGTAGAATGTGTCGCCTTGTGGGACTTTGTGTGAGTCTTTCGTATTGGGCGGCGGTGTGCGGCTTGAATAAGTCGTCAACCGTGTTGTGTGGCCCCAACTCTAAGAGTTTGTCGTTGGATGTTGCGACTGGGACGCCATTTGCATGTTTGAATGCTCGTTTGATGATGCATCCCGTCTTGTTTTTTTTCTGCCACGCCAAATGTTTGGTACGGTGCCACATAGACGACGCGGCTGATGACGAAAGCCTGCACTAAACGAATTAGGCCGATCCTCCCTCATTCCGTAGTGTCTATTGGCAATCCGTTTGATTAGTCTTAGCGTTTGCTGTGCGCTGTTCCCTAGCGCATAGATTATATCAAAGTTTCTGCTTTCCGCATGAAACCGGAGTCCTAAGACTGATTTCGTCTATGAGGGGTTTCGGGCCCCCATCTACCTTGATGCTGACGTTCGGTGTTCCTCCGTGATGTTACATAGTCCTGCACCAGCAGGAGTTTGAACTCTTGCGAAGAGCAAGTGAGCCCCTTTTCTGCCGCGTGTGTTCGACGGCCTCCGTGGGCTACTGGAAGGTTCCCTCGATTTGGCTCTCGCTGCTACTTGTCACCGACAACGCTATCTCATCGGCGTACACAGGCTCTGGTTGAGGCCGCGGATCCTGCTGAATATTTTCGGCAGGCCGATCATGGTCATGTTGAAGAGAAAGAGGGACAACGCCGAGCTCTGCTGCGCTCCCCTACTACCCTGTTCTATGTCGTCTGAGTTTATTTTTCCTATCGTGATTTGAGCTGTGCGGTTGGAGAGAAAGTCCCGGACGTAAATGTAGGCTTGGCGGCCTACCCCTAGGTCCCGGAAGTTCTATAGGACAACCTTGTGCACAATATTACAGAAGGCGTTGGTGAGGTCTAGCCCTAAGATGAGTTTTAGTCCCTCTCCTCTGCCCCGCCCGTCGAGGATTTGATGTTTGATTTGGAGTAGTACATCCTGCGTGTGAAAGTTTTGGTCTGAATCCGATCATTGTGAGCGAATACAAGCCTCCGTTCTCCATGCAGTCGCTTATGTAGTGAGAACGACGTGCTCCATCAGCTTCTTGCCGGGTTTGGGGATCACTACCACGTGCGCAGTTTTCCACTGCCGTAGTATTGCGCCCCGCTCCCAGCACTCGTTCATGTACTTTGGCATTTCCATGATGAATTCGTCGCTTAGGCTTCGGAGAATTTTGTTCGTCATGCCATCTGGGCCCGGCGCCGACTTTGCTAGCCTGAGAATTTCGACCTTCACCTCTGCCTCCGCAATCTCCTCGTCCATCGCGGTGCTTTCCTCGCCCGTCTACCCACGGAGGGGGGAGGGGAGAGGGAGAGTGAAAAGAAAACATTGGCGAAATCGTTCATGCATACTTGATTAGCGCGTTAGTCAGCTGGACTGTCTGTCTGAGAAGTGGCCGCAACACTGAATGAAGACTCGTACGAAATGGTTAATAAATCATGCCACCACTTATTTTACTAAAGCTTAGCCGATCTCTAGAGCACGCGGAACAGTGTAGTTACTTTTTTGCTAGAAAAATATCGTTATTATTCACACCTGTTTCCTCTATTTGCTTGGCGAATACTTTGGTTTGTGTGCTGTTGTGATGGCTCTTTGAAAAGTTTCCGTTCTCTCTTCCCTCTCGCATTATGTTTATTTGCATTCTCATTATTGTCTTTGCTCGTTTCTTTCAGATGTGAGACAATTTATTCCATACAAGCCAAAATCCATGATTTTGAAGTAGTCATGGCTTGTTATTTCGTTCGTTATCGGCACAGGTAAAGGTTTGCATATTGGTGAACTGGAGGAAAGATGATGCGCTGCCATGACAAATGCTTACGTAGGTGGACGAAAGAAGCACTAAGAAAAATTTGCCGAAACTGAAAATGAACATTTGCTTCTTGTTTGTTTTGATTTTTTTATGGCAATAAATTTCAATGCGGGCCCTTCTGGAGGGCAAGAGGCCTCTGAAGCAAAGAAATAACTGAAGGAAAAAGAGAAACACTGTCGGCTCCAGACGTACAAACTGCGGAAATGTGTAGGTAATATACTTAGCCATGCTTCCTTAAAAGTTCCCACACCTTTTCTTTTTCTTCTCTTTTCGAACGTCACGAAAACAGCGCAAGGTGTACATGCACAGTAATGCATTGTATGATACCCTCTCAAGGATGTACTCATAGTTGATAAAACTGGGCTTGCAACACAGCGTTAGCCGGCCCAACCAACAGTTTAGCAACGCTAATTTTTCTCCAGTTTCTTATACCACCCTTACACTCTGTTATTAGCCGAACAATTAGACCCAGGGATAATTATATTGTACGTAATGGGACGCAAATGGTTTTTTGTAGCAAGTGTCTTAATTCGTTTCTCGCTCTGTTAAGCATCTCAATTAACTCTCCAGCTCGCTCATGAATCACTGGCACTCATTGTTCAACAAACTAGGACGGAGAGTTTGTAGGTTGTCTTGCACTTAGCAGGAAGTTGTGCGTGAGAGGTTCTAGAAGTAAACGTGGTATGAAGGAACCTGAAACTTTGCCGACGGTTCTGAAAGATGAGTTTTTTGTACTGCTGGAATATGACAAATGAAAAGGAATGCAATTATGTGTGGGACAAAGCATTAGGAAGTATTAGGGAAGAAGGAAGTTTTATTAAATGGCGAGCACTTATAATGGAGAGTAGTTTATGTAGAATGCCACATTACGCCGCCGCCCCCTCACAAGAGCGAAAAAAGGAAGAAATATGGTTTCGCCCTCACCACGACGCGGTGACACGATAGCTGGCAAAGTACAATGAACAATAAACCTTCAATTGATTCGTGCTGTGTTTGTTGGTGCGAACGTTCGCAGGTGCGAGCAAGCAATCACCTTTCGAGAAGTAAACGAAGTGCGAGAATTGGGAAAGAATTGTGAAAGTTGTGGCTCCCAGTGGTGAAATGGTGAAATTCAGTCTTTCTTTCGCGTCTCACGTATCCGGGCTCAACCAGTAGTCTCTACTGAAACGACGCCTTAGCTTCTTGCTGGTGGATTCCTTTGGTTTTTCTCAAATTTATATTTGGGTTACCCCATTAATCGGCCTAACGCTATCCTTGAAGCAAGCACAACGTCAGCACCATGCAGTAAGCACGAGAAGTCCAGCTCTAGAAAAAGAAAACGAAGAGGAAGCAGATAGACTCAATCATAGTCTTCGATTGTAGAAGAAGAAAAACATAAGTAAAAGTTAGGACCACCCCCGCAATTGGAAAGGCCACGTGCTTGAAAACGAAGGCGCATACGCCTGCTCTTATCCTGTATACAGATGTTGAGCAGGCGTCAGCAAATCATAACAGCTGCTGGTGCTATCGCACTCTCCACGACTCTTCACTGGTGTAGCATCGGCAGAGTGGCTTGCGTGCGGTGTCTACTCGATGCATTAAACATCACGTATGCAAAAAAATAAAAAAGAACATATGTAGCTGAGAGGAAGAATCCTGAACTACGAATATGTTGGTCGTAAGGTCGAATTCTTGCTGTACAATGATAACTTATTTTCTTTGAAATTCTTGCGCAATGGATTTCAGGATTCCAGCGACGGACAGCAGTAGGCACTGTCAGGTAGCAAAGCAATCCGAGAAGTGAGCACATTGCAACTAGCACTGTAAAATCACTAGCAGAGATATCACTTGAGCAGGTCACTGATTTCGTCAGCGTCTTCGAGTTGACACCGGAAGGAGTTTATTGTTACCTCTGCGGCGCTTCGTTGTTGCAGCGCTTTAGCGACGACCACATGGCATATTGATGAACATTATACTTGGCGCAGCGTCGGTACGCCTCCTTTTCACAGCGTGACGATACCAAGCCATATTGGCGACCTAAATTAATTTTTACGATTGATGCTAAGAGACGCAGTTACACGACATGCACTTCGGCCATGATATGGCGCATTTCGGCTCCTAAATTAGGTGCAGGGAGGCAGTGCCGACGTCAAGCCCAAAACACGTTCCATTCTTGCACGGTTTGTGATATTTCAAGATATTTCTTGTCTTTAGCTTGATAATATTTCTTACACGCCTATATAATGCGTACTTATGGGCCTCCATAGCTTAACCTCGAAGAAAGAAAGAAAGAAAGAAAGAACAAAGAAGAAATCAACTTGATATAAATTTTAAACGAGCTGTGTAAGGCTCCTTTTCACCATTAACATGGGATCAGAAAGGGACGCCTTGCGACACAAGGAATCTAAAATGCGGTTAAGTGATGCGCAGTTAATGCAGTTAACTGTGGTAATCGCGAAACCGTGGTTGGCTTTGCGAAACGGCGCCTTGTTATCTTCTTGCACGCCTACAGCAAATTACGTCTAAGCTTGCATATGGAGCGTGCTGCCTTAGTGACTGAGCAAAAGGCGAACCATTAGGAAGAAGAAAAAGAAAAACAGCTTGTCTAAATAGTACTGCAGAGAAGGCAGCGAGCGAAGGCTTAGTAAGCGGCATGCATTAAGAAGCAGGAGTGCGGAGGACGTTCACACCATGGTTTTCGGGCTCCATCATGTTTCCTTTTTCTTATATGCAAACTTCATTGAGGTTGAGTGTACTGCTATCGCTTGGCTAACGTCGCAAATTTCGTGCTTCCTATTCAAGACGTGACGTAAGCGCGCACACACCCGCGGCTCTGTGAGCCGTGAAAATTGCCAGACGCCCCTCCAGGGCTATGCGACAGACTGCGGGTTGCGGTAACGAGATTACGAGCCCTCGCTGTCGCAAGTCTTGGCAGCGGCGCCCTTGCAAGCACAGCGGTGGCGCTGCTTGCCGCATGCTGCTTCGTCTGCACACCGGTGCTTCGTCGTTAGAAGGCTAGTGCTTAGCGCACGCGAGCTACTATCGCCGTATTGTCGCTATTCTGACACACTGAGAAGTTCGCTGATGCAGAAGCCCTTGACCCGCCAAAGCTGGCGCCATGCAAAATGCAGCGCTACTGATACACCAAAACGCCGTTTTAGTTGCCCTTCAGGGAAAACATAGGCGTTAGTGAAATTTCAACTCCTATTAGTTACAAAAAAAGAAAAAGAAAGGGGAACGTAAAATAAATAGCTCGGCAGGTGGAACCTTATGTATTAGACTGTCCACATTGGAAGGGTTGTTATACGTCCGAATAACATCGCCTCGGAAAGAACTAGGACTTCAAACACGACATGCTGACAGTATACAATACATGTACGTACAGAACGTACCGAATGTACGTACCGAATCTTCAATTCAATTACTATAAAGAGCTTAAGCTACTGGTTTGCACATTTTTGTCTCCAGGATGTGCTGGCATGCTAGTAAGAACGTTAGCAGTGCGAAGTAATGTATGGATATTTCTACGTTAACGCTCTTTCCCGCTGTGTTAGCGGTCATTGTGTAGAGTATCCAAGCAACATAGTTTGCTATTTGTTTTCAGGCTCCTTTACAAAAATTTTCATTAAATATAAGTATTTCCTTCCTTGCCCATATGTAGTTTACTGAAATGGAGTTCTACCATATTGCATTTCGCTCCTGTGCTGCGCTTATCTATTGGCACTAAACCTTTTGCCAAGGACAAAGCTATAGTTTAGCCTGCTTGCTTTCACAAACGGTCGCACCTCGACAAGCACTTGCAAAGTGTTCCCTTCAATGGAGATTCAACTCTGTGCTGATCGAGTAGTGACCGTCGTATTGAAGCACGCCTGACTTTAATGCTGCAGGAATAAAGTATGCATTGACACTAGGATACTTTCGCTTGTGCGCGACGCAACGCAGATCAAAATCAGTGCAGGCGAATGTAGCACTACTGAATGCTCGTATTCAGGATCGCAGTATTTGCGATAATCTCAATTACTCTCCTGCGCATTACGCCAACTTCATTTCCATCACTCGTCGGCCCACAAGCCAGCGAACGCGCTTTTATGTTTCTTGAGGGCGACTGGCTTGTGTGAGCGTCTTTGACTGCTTCGCACCGTCGAGGCGAGTTCACTCATTCACCGCGTCTTTCTTTACCCTCCATTTGTCTCCTGTTTCTATTCTCCTTTTCCATTCCCTGAGCATACACTCTTAAACAAATGTGCACCCTTTGGGGTGTATATTTGCCACACCGCAATCATCGTAATCTGTCTTGCTTGCATTTCCTTTGTTGAAAATGCTGTGCTCGCTACTTTCCTGTTGAGAATACTGTCATGTTGATAACGCGCATGCCGTTCGTGACTTGGAAGTACTGGGCTCGCAGCATTAAAAAAACGAAATGTGGACAAGACAGGGGACGATTATTGTTGTGTGGCAAGGTAATTTTGCTTAAGGATGTAGGGTAGCCAACCAGACGCTTTTCTGGTTTAGGTTCCTGCCTTTCTTGCATACCACTCAACCTGGTAATTCCAAAATTCATAAAAGCCTTCGAACACGGCACCAGCGAATTCGGGGGAAGGGGGGGGGGGGTAGGTGCTTTTCTTTAAGGGCCCCTCATCAGGTCTGGCCATTTTGAGCTGACAAGCGCAAAGCATACAAATCGCGATAACGGTCGTGTTTGCAAAGTATTACATCGCTACGTGCCGCGGAAAGGTCTGAAATTTCAAACCGAAAGCCATTTTCTATTCTACTCGCGGCCGCCGCACTCCAAGCCGGAGGATGACGTACACCTGCTAGTGCGCCTACGTATAACATATTTGTGCTGTGATGTCGCTCGGGGTGACACGTGACTTCGAGAATTATTCAAGGCAACATTGGTTATTTGTCTAATATGTTGCTTGAATAGACGAATTAAAGCTTGGGGAAATAACAAAACACAGAAACCGAATGTCTACATGTTTTTGTTTTACTTCGCACCGCAGCAAGAGAGATGTACTTCCGCTTCGTCTGCTTGTTCCCACGTCGTGCAGTCGCGCGCGCAGACACTGAAACTATGCCATCTTCTACCGTGTTCCAGCGGGGGATCTTGCTCTGTGATCTGCTTGTGTCTGCCTCAGTATTCGTGTAGATTTGACCTATAACGCTAGTCAGGTGTCCTCGTGCACATAGCGCAAAATTGTGCGCTACGCGAAACGAGATAATCACAACAGCTCACGCGCGACGCCGTCAGCGGAAGTGCGCGGCGTCGCAAAAAATTCGAGGAGAAAAAAAAATTGAAGGCGGGACCCTTGACGTATACGTCACGCGATCCTCGAGGTCTGGAATTCCTCGAGGGGGGGGGGGGGGCCTTTAAAGCCTGCCTTGAGCATACGCCTCTTCAAGGGTACATAAAGATACATTATTGATTATGTAGCTTCAAACGCAGCAAACAAGCAGGAACCAACTTGGCACAGCAAACGCTGTCAAGCAACACACTTTTTTATGTCATACCACCTTTGTTCAGCAACGTTGGTGTTGGCGATTCTTCCTGTTACGGGAACTTGTGCGTATAAACTAGCTCGAGCCAAGTAGGCCTCCTGCGTCCTTTCACCATCTGACTTCCAGATGGAGGCTCTTGAGGTAGACCGGCGAAACTTGTCCTCGAGCATAATTCATAGACTTCGACGTGACATTCGTAAAATCATCAAACGAGCTCAATTTTGTAACCTTTGCAAAAAAAAATAGGGAGAGTTGCCACGCATATTTATTTTCCTCTCTTTCTCTGTTCTACCTCAGAAAAAAATTTCAACACTCGATCGAGTTCAACAACAACTGAAATTCGAAATCTAATCGAAAGACGTTCCCTTCCGCTCTCTTGGCCCCTTCTTCATCTCAACATGTTCCCTTCAGCTCTCTTGGCCCCGTCTTCATCTAAGAAGGACGGTAATAAGACCAACGGTAATGTGCGTAAGCCCGCCATAAGACTTCTCAAGATTCTTGCGAGGCGTCTTTCGCTGCACATGGCCTCATAGCGGCATCTGAATCGGAGGCTTTGAATTCGCCTTCTTGGGCTGAGCCGTGAGCAGCGTGTCGGCTTCTGAAGAGAGAGCGGCATCAGAGCCCCGTCCCTGCGTCTTCCGTATAACGGGCCCTCCTTTTCACACGGAGATGAGCCACCCCCATTCTTGGGGTGAACGCGTCCGATTCCGCCTTTTGTCGTCGCACCCTTGGGTAATGGACCATGAGCTGGCAAAGGGAAGACGAAGGCGCCGAAAAAAAAAAAGAAAGTCAATCAAAAATAGAAAAGGAACGGGGGGCACACGGAGCGAACGTGGTGGAGGACGGGGGAAAGCTGCTTCCGAAATTGAAACACCAATGAGACTGCTTTGTGCTTAGGGCGGGGATTTGAAAGAGAGGAGGGCGAAGAGAATGCGAGTTCATCTCTCAGGAACTCGACATCTTCTGGTACTGCACTCCCCGTCTAGCGTACCTGCGGGGAGCAGTGGCATATGGTTCGAGCCAGAATGGCGGGGGAGATGTCTTCTCTTGTTGCGAGCTGCGCACGTTCGGCATGGTGACGTGGCTTTTGCGCAGCGCTGTGAATGCAGTCAAAAAGTAAGAAAAGAAAGCAATCGAACCGAGGAGTCGGCGATGATTTCGGTATTGTTGAATGTCGCGAGCGGAAAGGCACACGTGCGCTGCACAAGAGGTTTTGTCGAGCCACGAGTATGCGAATTACAATATGCTCAAAGTTTCGATATTAGTAGGAAACATTATTTTTTTGCGCTATCTAGCGAGAATACAGGTTCACGCATATGACGAAGCACAAGTATTTTCATAGGCGTTTTGACTTTCAGCCGAAGCTTGAATGTCTTCATCGGGTGGCCCCGGTCTATCGTCAGCCCCCATGGGACTGTACGTATTTCCACACGGGCGCCAATTGAGTCGGATTTTGGAGAGGGCGGATGGGCAACTTCTTATCAAGACAGTCTACTGCGCTTCTTTTGTGTCGTATACAGAGGTGTAGACAAAACGTGCTTGTGTGATCATATTGCGTCGCCGTTCTATAATGAGATCAAATCAACCTTTATTTTAGCTATAAGTTACATTTTACCAACTAGCCCAACAAGAAGTAATCTTTCATGCTGTTAACTTTGTTGCACATACTGGAACTTGTAATATAAGTACAACTGGCACAAGCCTGTAAAGAAACAAGACGACACGTTCGTAACAACGATTACTCGGTTGTGGCGAATGCTCATTGGGAAAGTTGCGTGGTCTATGGAGAAAGTGATGGGTGGAAGGAGGTGAACATTCATCGCAGCCATTCAGTTGACATGCAAGGAGTCAATTGTGAGTAACCTCCTTAACTTCCACTTTCTCTTTTCCCGGATCTATAAAGCTGAAACAAAGACCGCTTTTAAAAATGTAAAACATGTTAGCTAGCTGCAATTCCTTATAAATTTAGGATTTCAGAAAAAAAAAACGACAATTATATGCTTTTATAGTGATGACTGTATGGGCTCATTGCTCTGCCCTGGGCTGGAATCCCAAAATCTCTTGCGTGAACAATTCTGAGAAAGACAAATTCTCATTGTGCTGCCAGGATTCGAACTTGAAACAAACGCCAGGATTCTAGCTCTCAGCCGCTCCGCCGATACTACGCCTGTGGAGAATACTGATCCTGGGGAAATAGATCGTGCCAGCAGATGGTTGTGGAGGTGGTCCTAATTTAATTTTTCTTTTCCCACATGTAATGACAATGATTGAGTGTGTCTGCTTCGTCTTCATTAGCCTTCTTCCTTTTAGCGCTCCACTTCTTCCCATATTTACTGGATGGCATCGGTGTCGTCTTGTTTTCTTCAAGGATAACATGATAATGGAGCAGCTCAAACATAAATTTGAGAAAAGCCTAAAGAATGCAGCAATGAGAACGTTTAGGGTTCTTTTAGTATAAACCAGTGGCTAAGTTAGGATAGGTAAGAGCAGTTTTTCCACTTCAACACCGGGAGACGCTACTTCCATACTTCTTCCACGCTTCACACACTTCTTTTACTTCTGGAAAGAACATTGACCGCCCCCATCTGCGAATTCTTCCCTCAAGAAACACCGGAGAATTAGTCTAAGGCTTTACTGCGCATTATAATTTCCCCCTATTGCATTACTAGTTTGCGTTACGGGCGAAACAGCACTTTTTTCATTTGTTGGCTATACAATTTTCCTGCTTGTTTACTAAAAGCTTTGCGCATACGCTTCAAACTTCCTTCAAGGACGTTTGGTGCTACAGGATGACGGTAGTGATTACTTCACAAAAGAAAAGGAACTAACTGCCGTAGATGAATTTGGGATAATACAAAAAATAGATATGTACTAGCTACAAATTTTCAGTTCACTTTGTCACAACGCGTTGGTGATATTGACTAAAGGTTAAGGAACCTCAACGTCCTGAGTAATACACTGCTCTAGCCGACTCGCCTCGTTCACGTATCGCGTTTCCGTACTCGAAGCAAGAAAAAACGCTCATTTTATAAATAGTTGAAAAAACTTGGTTTCCTCACTGAGCCACAGACCACAATCTATAAAAGGGACTGACAACCAATTCTCATGGTACCGATTTTTTTTATTGCAATAGAAAGCTTACCGGTTAGAGCGTCTAATCATGAAGTGCGAATGCACAAAATGCTGTGCAGCAATTTTTCACCGGAATTTTTCGATCTGCAGTGAGGATGTAGTCGTTCACTGGAAGCCTGCTGAAAACGGTGATAGGTGAGCGTGATAGCGATTATACACCGGTATTAGAGGAACGCCGACGACAAGTGTGGCCGTAGCTGTGAGAAGGTATTATTCTGTTCATGGAGTCGATGTTCCTACGATTCGTGTTTTCCGAAGTGCTAAACGATTTCTGCAATAATACCTGCATGTTTTCGTGGTTTCCTGTCCTACTGGTTCGGTATTTAACCAGTCAAAACGAAACCAATCGGCTCAAAAACGAAACGACCCTTTCACAAGTGATACGCAGTTCAGTGTCTTGCCGTAGCCATGCGTGCGCTTTTGATTTCCGAAGCGTAGAATAAAGCGCAAGTGTTTAATATTATACGAACTGCTATTCTAAGCAAGAATTGTGCTTTACTTAGTAACAGTTGACTTAAGAACAGTAATATCACAGACTACATCCGAAGTACCAAGAATTTACCGCCAGGCCTCACCACTTACTGGTTTTTGAGACTTTCTTCGCCAATTCAAAATTATAACTCCTACTTTGAACGGCGTACAGCGTGCTGGCTTTTATCGCTATAAATCCTGGTCACTTCATTTTCATCAACGTATCACAACACATTCTGGCCAGTTGTCAGTCCCTTTAAGTCATTATGACAGTTTGTGCTGTACACGCTTTTCATTTTTATGGGGCGTTCGTCGAACGGCGCATCACATATTCGACCGCTGCTTCCAGACGGATTGCAGCCAACATTGAAACGCGTCAAACGTAATCTCGTCACCTGCTACGAGCCGCCCCAATAGCGGTGACGCCTTCCCTGCCCCCTCTAATTTCTGCCTCCATTTCCCCTTGCGTGGTCAACAATGCAGCACAAGCGCCAAACTCTTCACTACGCCCCGGCGTACGTTCGTGGTGACGCTAGTAGGAAGCGACGGCTCCTCCGCGACAGTGTACCACGCGCCGCATGCCTCCTGCCAGCCAGGACTGTCGGGTGCAGATTATAGGTACGTAGCGCAGACGCCGCGTGAAGATCGAAGCAGCGGAGAAATAAAATAAAAGCGTACAGGGGTGTACAAGACAGCGAAAGGTTCGAACTTGCGTCAGCGGTCGGCTGTTTCTCCGGTAGCGGGTAAAACCCTAGTGGCTCCGAATGAATTATAAACGGTGGTTGGCTCCGTGACACTGGTGCGTGCGCTCCGGGTATGTGACGGAGACAGACTGGCGTCCCCTTCTCTTCGGTGGGCGCTCCTCCTCCACCGCTATTGCGACGCTGTTGGCGACACAATAGGAGACCCTGGTAAGTCCCCCAACAGGCGCGGCGGGGAAGCGCTCCTTGCTTCCAGAACCCTCCAGTGTTCACCCCTCCTTGCTCCCCGCAACCTCCCTCCGCTGCGTTTCGTTCTTTCTATGCGTCTTCCCTCCTTTTTCGGTGTCCCAAATGGAGCCAGAATGGATCCCATCAAACTGAGTGCCAGCCACGCCACGCGTGCTCCTGCTTCCTCGCTGCTGCTACTGCCGGTTTGTCGCTCTCAAGTTTGGGAAGCTTCGGAGGACGAGAGAAAGTGTGAGTGTGTGTGGGGGGGGATCAGGGGGAGGGTGTCTACGAGACTTCGTGCTGCGTGAGGGAGGAAGCGAGAGAACGCTGCATACGAAGGGGAAGTCTATGGCCCATTGTAATGAGGACCCCCTCCCCTCTTCCAAGCAGAAGAGCCAAACAGTTGGCTCTGGCATCTGTTTCCTTCTCGCTGTTATTCTTGGGTGGCCTGACAGTGGTTTGGCGGGGATGAGGTACGGAAGGAATGAAGGGGAGCATGTTGGGACGTCGCTGGCGTTGCGTTCCCGGATTTGTCGCTCGTTCTGAGATTACAGCGGATCTCCCACTTGCCGGAGCAGCGTTTCGAGCGTGTGTGTGTGACTGTGCTTCGGAGGCGGTGTGTCACGAGCGACGTTTCAATAAAGAAGAGATTAATTTGTTTTATATAGGTCATTTTCTTTTGCAGCCTTGTGTATGTAATATTCAAACCGTACGGCGCAACTATATTTATTCATTTTGATAGTTAACGGCTAAAGGCCTTTTGTATGCATTATGAAGTTGAATTGGGGAAAAGGAAATTACGAAGTTCAATTGCTTCCAATTAATTCAGGCATGAAACTGCCCTTCATGTCTAAAACGCAGCAAAAAGAAGTAGCGAATGCGAAAATTAAGTGAAGATTATTCAGTGATCACTCGTGGTTTGTTTTTATGTTGTGACGTTATTAGCTATATTCAGCTAATAATCATGACCGCAGCTATTTTCCTATAAATGGAGTACGAAAATATACGACACGTGAACTTTATAGAAGAATTGAAAATGTGGCACGTAAAATTAAGAAATCGAACAGTGGTGATACAAGTACAAGCAACCATTTGAAGCGGTGCAATTCTACCTCACAACAGCTCGTCAGTCAAATGGCTCAATACTTTGGTCCGCATGCACGCGTACAAGCCAAGTTGCTTTCAGTGCTATTCAGCATTTGTTTTATTGGAGATCTGGTATTTTGCGTTATTGGTAGATAGCTGCACCAGCTTGCATGCTAAGAAAATGTGCTTCGTGTAACAACTCTCGATGAGGGCTTGTGTAAGTTTTGCAGTTCATATCTTTCAGAGAAACATTCTGCCATATCAGCGGTTACAATGCACTGCCATTATGTGGTAACTGACAATTCATAGCACCTGAATAAAGGAGGGAAAGGCAACGCCAAGTCCCAATTTTGCGCGGAGGTACGGCGAATCTGTAGCCTTTTGATGCAAAACCTTCAAGTGGTTCATTCAGCAAGAAAGCCGCTGTCCGGCGTCTGTAGCAGCCTGAATTCCCATTGACTGCAACGCTATTACGAGCGCGCCTCGACAGAGCAGAGTAGGCCACACGGAACACCAGCTTGGGAGGTGTTCCGTGAGGGGAGAGGGCACCGCAACGATGCTACGTCACCCTCGCTCTCGCTCTGAGAAGCCTGTGTTATCGGCGCGTTCCTTGTAAGCGCAAGCTCTCGCCTGCGTTCCATAGCTGCGCCTCGGTAAGGCCAAATCAAAACGCACCAAGCGTCTCAACGCGCTCGCTCGTCCGCGAGGAGTTCAAAACTCGAAGAACTGCTCAGCGGCGTCCAATTGGACGTTAATGCCTTCATCTCATAAGCACTTTGGTATCTTGGGATTGCTTTTAACAGAGAAGCTGTAAGGGATAGTTACCCCAGGATTGTGTCCGTGTGCAGACATATAACTCCCCGTACGTGGGCCGATCCCAAAGATAGTGCAATGCCGGACCGACCCGTGGTGGAGGTGAAGCAGGCGTTAAGCACTCTCCATACACGGACCGATCCCGAAGATAGTGCATTACCGGGCCGACCGGTATGGAGTTGAAGCAATCGTTAGGCACTCCCCATACGTGCGCCGATACCGAAGATAGTGCAATGCCGGGCCGACCCCCAGCAGAGGTGCAGTTCGCCCCCTAAGTGGCCCACATACACAGCTTCGTTGGTCATCCCTCTTCACAGAGTGGAACGGCACTGAGTGTTTTTTTTTAACATGCAAGCGCACATGCGCTGTCTGTGAACGACGAGATTATGTGTGTCGCCGCTACGGAAGCGAGCGCCGGAGCAGGAAGGCACCTAGTGGTAGAGAAGAGAATCGCGCGCCGGGGAAAGTATGAACAAGCGCGTTGAGCGCGTGGCAAAGCAGCGCCACCTAGAGGAAAGTCTAATGGCGTTTTTCACTGGTCGATTCGGAGCAGGTTTTCTTGCTCTGTGGCAACGAATCCGAATTTCACTGGTCGATCTGAAGCGGGTTTGCGCTTTCCGCTGGTCGTTTCGGATCGACTCGC
The DNA here is from genome assembly GCF_050947875.1 of Dermacentor variabilis. Classification (NCBI taxonomy): domain Eukaryota; kingdom Metazoa; phylum Arthropoda; class Arachnida; order Ixodida; family Ixodidae; genus Dermacentor; species Dermacentor variabilis. The sequence continues at coordinate 93,086,371 of NC_134572.1, read as the reverse complement.
TCGGCGCCGGATCGCTCTCACTTGCTTCGCCACCGAGGCGCGGATTCGGGCGGAAACAGCTCGCGTCACTTCCGTCTTCAAGCGAAATCGGTACCCGGTTGGTACGTACAACATTGTGTTGCTTCGCAAAATGGCTGCGTTCGGTGCTGCTGCAGAGCTCGCGTTTAGCGATGAGAGCTCGGACGACAGCGATTACGAGGTGACGCAGGTGCTGTACGAAGCCTTCTATGCACGTTGTCCATGCACAGTCCTTGCGGGCGCGACATGGAAATGACGGACTCTGCGACTGCAGCGGTCAAATTACGCACGGGGGACGGCGACTTTGGTTGCCGTGGAAACGGACAAAGCGGAAGTTGGGCATGGCTTCCGGAACTGGTTTGTGTCACGTGTACGTAGACTTCCTGTGTGTGTGTGATCTCCCGCGGAGCGTTCTTGCGCTCCGCTGGCCGATTCGGATTTGTGAAACCCGAGCGCTCGCTGGAGGATTTCGGCGGCCGCTCCAGATCGACCAGTGAAAAACGCCATAAGTGGCGTTGAGCGAAGCGTCGCGGAGGAGAAGGGTAGGCGGAGGTGCGCTGTGTTGACCTCCTCTGGCAGTTGCTACGGGTTCTGTGCGCGTTATAGATATACCGGGTTCGTCTCGTGATCGAGAGGTCGAGCACACAATGAGAGGGACGGAGCAGCGACGCGAGCGACGGCAGGCCGAGACCTAGTCGACCGACCCTGAAGTCACTGCAAATGAAATGATTTCTCCGTATAACATGCTGCTTTTTGATACTAATATTTGTAACTCAAGAACATCACAGTTTCGCCATAAGGGGGAAACTATGAATGTGATAGCAACAAGCTTGAATATTACATGAAGTGTAAGACTCGTAGCTGCAGTGGCAGTATCAATTGAAGATGACATAAGATGATTAAGTAAAAACGAGCTGTTGTGCTAGGGGTCCTCTGTTTGAATCTTACCATCGGAGAGTTTGATTTATGTTTATTGATTAAAGACATCTTTCTTAGCGACTTTAGCACCACTTATCCTTGTCAGGTACACTTGAGACGGCTTTCCTGCGCCGATCCCGGAAGTAGTGAACAGTCGCGCCAATAAAATTACATCTTTTTCAGATTTACGCTCTCTTATTGTGTCGCACTGTTAATGTTTAAGTCAGAATGTTTAAAATAAAAGGCATGCGCTGTCGGTGTTTTGCTGCATGACATTTGTTTTTAGGCTGCCATTCTCAAAATTCTGAGGAATAATTTTCAAGAATGTGAAACATGGTGTGAGCAACTTTAGTGATAGAACGGTGTGGCAGTGTAACCCGCATGTATCACATGTCATGGTATAGCACATATCATACATACACCTAAATATATACGGAATCTCACGGCGACACCAACGTCAAAATTCGCTTGGAGTGTCGATATAATCGCTGTCGCAATAAAACTACACTTCGTGTAAACACACGCATGGTTCATGAGCAAATCACACCTAGAAAGCTTCGTTGCACGTAGTTGTCAACTGGAACTGAGTTTGCCTCTTTCTTTATGTGTGTGCGTTTCGTTTACCCCCATTTTTTTTTATGTGGAGGGGTTCCAACTTCTGCTGACGCTCAATGACGGTGAGCGGATTGACAGAACAATTCTTTGTTCACCTATTAGTATTATTGTACGCTGTTTTCCACTCTACGGTTACCTGTGCTGTTATTGTTATTAGTACGTCAATGAACTTCTCTTCGTAGAAGCACGCAATTCTAGCGGCTAAAAGTTGCAGTAGCGCCTTCTCGTCAATGACGTTGCAGCCTGAACACCGCTCCCTCCGGCTTGCTCGGCTCCCGCGTGCACTCACCTGCTTCGTGAATACTCGGAGTCCTCGGAGGGAAGTACGTGCGCGAGCCATGCTTCTTCAAGGATTTTCTGGCTGCCTGCTGCCCTGAAGCCTGAATCGTATTTTGATTTCCTTTCCGAAAAAATATTGGTCTAACTGTGAGGCGACTGGTAAAGGCGCGCCAGAGGCTTCAGCTTCGAGAAATAACTGGCGCCTTCGTACCGTCGCTGTGTTCCTCTCATAAATTATCCATTTTCTTATGCCGAGCGTAGTGGTATTGTAGTGAAGGTGTATTATCATATGCTAGCCGAACGCTTTCAAACGCGCTCTTCCTTTTGAAGTATCGCTTTCTTTTCTTACTTTTAATGCCTGTTGCCCACGACGAGGCCCTTAGTGATGACCATTGGTCAAGACAGTTCGATACGAGAAAGGCAGACTCTAAAGCGCACTCCTTCTCCACAACAGCAGGGTGTAAGAACGCTCTCGTCGTGCGACGTTGCGTAGTCTTTGATTTAGCGTAGGCCGTGAACGATGGAGGTCATTTACAGTCCTGCAGCAATCAAAATGAAGTAATAAACAAGATGGACAAGAGAACAAGTGTGACTCGCTGCACTCCATCCAGAGTCAGCGAAGCGAAAAACGGTAAAGAGTTGATCTCACGTCCTGACTGTTTTACGCAAAGCTTTCGTAGCAGGGCGGCCCCTGCCATACGGCGATGTGGAAGCAATGGAGGCGCTTTTCCACTCCATGGCGAACAACGTTGTCTTTTTCCCCTGTTCCACGTCTCTATGATCCCACCGAGTTAGGGCCTGTTGAGTCGCGGTTGCAATGTTTTACTGAGGGATGAAGTCAATGAGTGTGAAAATCCGTATGGAGAAGCTTTAGTGAATTCTATCAGTGAATGGGTTGAAGAGACACAAAACGTGAGTAGGACCACAGATTCAATAAATTTTAGCAGAGGCACCAACTCTTGAAGAGATGAACGACCCGTATTGGTTAGTGTGGTTTCGAATCACTTTGGCAAGTAACTAATCCCTGTAGTAGAAGTCATTTACTCTGAGACAAGTAATTGCAAACATGCGCTTAATATTGCGCCATTTTTTCTGAAGTTGAAATACAGTTGTGTCCAGTTTTGTGCGGTTTTCTGTCCTCTCCGTCTAGCTATTGTATGTTAGCGCGTTTCTTTCGCTTACTCTTGTGGAAAAAATTTATACATATGTGATGATATATATATGAACATTACACATATGTAAAAAAAAAAGCTAACGGTGTAACATTTGTCCTTGAAAAAGATAAATAGCAAAGCTCTCTGGCGTGAAGCTAAGGCCAGACAGAAACAAACAGTTTGGTGCGCTCAGTCACATTAATAACTCGTTTTCTTCCCTTGGAGCCGAATACAATGCATCGTGCTGTGCGCGGTTATTTTTCTCCGTGCTGTCGTAGTACACAGAATTTTCTTTTTTACATGAGAGCTGCATGCGAAACAAGATACGAAGGTTGACATAAAAATGTGGCAGATTCCACGCACTGTGGGAATCGATGTAAGCGAAGCTCTGCATGCTCTTTACTTTGACTGACGATAAGGAGCGGTGGTGTGAGCGGGCAACGTTTAATTTCTTCGGCATTTAGTCTAATAGGAGATTGGTGAGTTACGTAATACATTACCTTGCGTGCACTGTAGTTGTTTGTCTGCGTAACCCACAGAACACATAGGGAGACATATTTCCTTGAGGCGTTGTTGTGCGTCATCGTTCATAATCTCTGAGGGGGTTGAGCATTATTATTGCCGCACATGGCGCACCGCATCGTGGTAGAAGTGTTAAATTTAATTGAATTACGGGGCTGTACGTAATTCAAATGTTTGTAATCATCGTATGCATACATTGTATGCATACGTTCGTGGTCTGCACCACTTTCGCTGCGTAGCGAAGACGTTCCTTCTCCGTGCGACGCTTCTTTCGGGCCTGGGTGTAGTCGACGCTGACTGCACGCTTTGTAGCCATTTGGCTAGCGTGAGGTTACGTGCTCATTCTGCATACGTGGCCAGCGCGCTGTTAAGACGATAGCCCAATGAGCTTTCTTCAGGCTATGGACGATTGTAATGTTTACACTATCACAGCACGCGATCTCCGCAGCCCAACGTCTGCATTTTTGTCGCATAGGAAAGCAAGCACCACAGGTGCAATACGCACAGACTGTGAAACGCTGGCGCAGCGGGGCCAGCGGGGATGCGCCAAGGCGAGTGCCATCTGGTGGCGTTGCAAGAAACCCAGCCTCACGCGCGGCGAGACCACAAAAGCAGCAGCAGCGCCCGGAAAGTCGGGCGGAAAGGTAAAGAAAGCTTCGTTTTAAAAGGTCAGTTGAGAAGGACGAAACAAAAGAAATAGAAAGGACGAAAGTAGAGAAGGACACACGCACACACACACACACACACACACACACACACACACACACACACACACACACACACACACACACACACACACACACACACACACACACACACACACACACACACACACACACACACACACACACACACACACACACACACACACACACACACACACACACACACACAAAATATACGAAAACAACGTTTAAGGCAACTAAGAAAGATGAAGGAAAATGCTCTACAAGTTTATTTTATGTTTGAGAAACCCTTGAGCTCGACACGTCAAGTTTCCAATGTGAGGGAGACTGCAATGTTGCTTATACAGCAAGTGCTTACGCTATCACTGTGTTCGCTGAAACGGCGAAAGTCGGCACAAGAAACAAGAAACAAGTTTCGCGTAGAGAACGCGAGTTTCTGACAACTGCTTGAATGAAACAAAAGAAAATAAAGACCGCTAGACTGAGCGAGTACGTTCTGAAGGACGTATGTCCTCGATGTCAGATTCTGTCTACGTCGCGTGCAACACAGCGAGAAAATAATGAACATAGAAGCACGGCGGGGGGTTGCTTAAAAATTCAGCGGTCCCGCACCCAGCCGACGCAGAGGGATACCGGGGACCACAGTCAACAATGGAGGAATCAAGGCATGGAAAACTCCAGCAGGCGCGCGCGTGGCACCTTTGTGTAGACCAAGAACGAAATGAAAACAAAACACAGGAGGAAAGACGAAACAAGATACGTTTCAGCGAAGCTATGCGTGTGTCGCTCAAGTGTCAAAACACCGAACGTGTCCCCTTCTACCAGACTGCTCCATGCTGTCTGACGGAGCATACATTTTGCCTCCCTCGTTAAAAAACACCGTGAAATTGCTTTTAGGCGGAAACAATGAAAATAAAGAGGTAACGTTGAAATGAGCATTGCAGGAAGGATGACTGCTCAGCTTTCGGGTTCTCGCATTTATATTCACTACGTCACCGTACAAGTCAGAAGTGAGGAGTACGCTGCATTATTGTATAGGTGAGTGATTGTAGTAAAGGAAAAGAAATGTACTACACTGCCGTGCATTTAGCCGAGTTCAGTTAAAATTTGTTGCTGTGTTGTACTGAGCCTCAGTGTCTTCCAAAGTTCAACCTGGCCAACCGAGCGAGAAGGGCTGCTAAGGCCGCTGGACTCCTATATAGGCTGATGGGACGATCCACTGCAGAGTGGAGGAGCTAGCTACGATCCTGTGCTCTTCTGTATAAAGTTTATTCTCCCGTGCTACTTAAACTCAGAAATATCACTTAGCATTGCACTGTATCGCAGCTTCAATTAACAGTCAGCTCGTGACCGAAGCCGTTTTGTGGAGCAGGTAAGCGTGCATCGCCTCACGTTAGCGCAACGCTAGGTGAACGAAGGCATAACCTCATAAAATATATAAGTCTAAGTCAAAACAGTAGGATTTGACGTCGAAAATAAGACAACTGTAGATGTGCTGAAATTATGCAACAGGTTAGCATTCTGAATAATTAAACATAAATTTGATTATCTTTTCAGGAGCCCTCATTGAAATTTTTCTTTTTCATTGTTGTCGCGAATATGCTTGTATGCGTCCTTAAGCGCATCGCAGGTCACTTTGAACATAGAATTGTAACCGAATGGTCTAATGATTGCTCTGTATATACACGCTTTCCATTTACTTTTGTTGAAAGAAAAGCAACAATGTCATGAGAGCCAAGCCCTAACTGAACATGCAACAGTGATTCATACTAAGGACGCACTTTTGAAGCCTCTTCGTTGCCGCCTAATTATGGGTCCTTTTTGCCGGGGTAAATACAGTATATAATGAATATAACGCGAATTAGCGAATCACCTGTTCATCATGCGCATGGTGGGCCGAGCGTACAAGCATAGATTTAAGCTTGGGTACGGGAACACTTAAATGGAAATGCCAGGGAAAGGGGCGACATCATACGAAGTGTGAACGAATGCTACGCCAGAAATGCTCTTTCCTTGCATGGCTCTCCATAAAAGCGAAAAGCCAAAATGAAGATTAGGCCTATGCTTTCTAGCGGCACAATAAAGTGAATGCTTGTCTACGGCATGGCTATTTAATGAAGTAAGAATTTGGTGCGCTTCAGTTGAGCACGGTGCCACAAAATCTCACCACAGATGCTATTGTTCCTATATGTCTTAACGTCTAGCATATTCACGCTTCTCTAGAGTACTTTGATGAGACCACGAAATAGTGAGTGTTCGTTCGCCCTTTTAAGTATTTCGGGGCCTGAGTCATCGTCCTTCGGCGTTGGTTTCTCGGCCTGTCTGAGGCAGGCAAATCACATTCATGGAGAGCTGACAGAATTTCTAACTTCTTTATGAGAATGTGTACGCTGTAGGTAAAAAAAAAAGCGAAGGGAGAGTATGGGTTTGGAGGGAAGGTGGGTGAATAGCAGATATTGAAACAAGGGCTAGTGAGAACGAAGGTAAGCCTCCCACCCCACTTCCACCATGGGGGAAAAGAGCAACTATGTATACGTAAAACTCGCGGTGGCTGGGATATTAAAAATAGATGAGGTAGACGGGTGCGGGCGGAACGAGTCTTGCGACTAGCGGCTGATTCCGTTGCGCCGTACCTCAGGCAGCCAGGGAATAGCAAAGGGTTAGCTAGACAGCTAGGGGAGCCGGTGAGGGAACTCCGTCATGTAGGGAACTACGATTAATTGCAATGCCGGGAGAACGATCCTGAGGTGCCGTAGTATACGTTCCCGCCGTACCACTGCCATCTGCAGTACGCCGTGATTCGTATACACCGAGAAATTGGCTGGCCCTATTGTGCGCACGTCTGCGTCATGCATATGTCATGCCAGATACTCGCAGGCGCCTGCGCTGGTAAGCAAGAGAAGGCGCGGAGACAGATTACCCGCATCGTAGGCAGGGATTGTTTGTTAAAGGCATGCCGCATGTATAGCACAGACGCACCATCCACAAAGGAGCAGCTGCGTGCTTCATTCACCTACTTACAAATTACTTCCGCTACTTGTCGCTTTTGAATCGTTCCCTTGCAGCACAACTGCCCACCTTATGCGGTTGCGGCGGTCTTGGCTGCGTAGCGAGTGTGTATCTTACAGAAAAGCGGCGGGGTCTGCCCGTCACCCCGCACCTCCTTCGCAATTTGCCGAGAAACTTGCGCAGAGGGCGCGGGTCGGAGGGTTCGCCGCTCAGTTTGCACGCTTTGTTCTCCCCTGGATGCTCCTCATGTTATATTTATGCTGATTTATGGGGCCTATTACGGCGGGTATCTCTACATCCCCTCCCTCTCTCCTGTTTTCGCAGAAAGCGCAGTGCAAGTTCGGCCTCCACTCGTTTCTTGGTTGCACGCCCCTCTTTCGGGGGCTCGCCACAATCTAGAGATATAGAAACAGGGCCCTCACGTGCTTGCCGCTCCCGTGCCCCTTCTGCCCTCGTGCCACCATCTAATTCGTCTTCGCGAACAAATAGCTTCTGGTCGGGCCTGACCCCATGGCGGACGCGACCACACCGGTTGCAGGAAGGGGGCGTGGTGATGAAAACACTGAAGCCGAGAACCAGGAATACACTGAGACGCCGGGAGTTGGGCTCTCGTTGCTCAATGCTGGAGAATAGCTCTGAATTTAGATATTTCAACGCTGCTGCTGAGATTAAAGTCCCGAGTATACTTTTCTAAATCTAATTAGTACGTGGGCATGAATTAACGTTGGCCTAGATGAGTTACGGTGAAGCCTTTTGGCTGCAGTGTTGTTCACAGGCCTGCAGATCAGGGAAGCTTGGTCGTTTTTGCGTCTTCAAGTTTATGCCGTACTGTAAGCGCATCTCTAGTACATTTTCCATCGTACGTAATAATGTAGTTTAACAAACCTTTATTGCAGATTTTCTGAGGAGAGGAGACAAAAGCAGTGTGAATTGCGTCATTTTCATAATAAAAAAGAATTCATTCTAGGAAAAAAACCATTGTTTGCCGTTGCTTTGTTAGGCGCACAACGCGAGCTTAACAAAGCGCGGTTGCAAATTTAGCTGGCGAAATAACTACGTGGGGCTGAAGGACTTACTTGGGGGGGGGGGGGAGGGGGGGATGGGCATCACAGTTTTCTACACTCTCATCGGTATTTGTGTGTGCAAACAGGAGGGGGGAGTGAGAGAGAGAGAGAGAGAAAGAGAGAGAGAGAGAGAGAGAGAGAGAGAGAGAGAGAGAGAGAGAGAGAGAGAGAGAGAGAGAGAGAGGGAAGGGGAAAGGCAGGGAGGTTAACCAGGAGGAAAGCTGTGCTCTGCTTTCCAGCTGGAAATGAGGTTGAGTTTGCTACTACTAAAAAAAGATTATGAAAATGTGCGATCTATTGTTCGCGTGGAAGTATAATGCTTCTAAAACGAAGTGCGACCTTTTGGGAGTTAAAAAGAAAACCACGTGGTCGTGTGAGAGCCTCGTGAAAGATACTTCAGGCTGTGTTATCTTGCAAGTGCAGGTATACTTTGAATTCCCGTTTTTTCTTTTGTTTAGGAATGTTGACTAACCTACAGTGACAAAATAGCACCTGTTTACCCATTGTTACACGTAAATATAATTATTGATATTATAAACACTTATCTAAACTTAGAAAGACAAGTGCATGCAGGCCAAATTTTTCAAAGAGTTGCTTATAAAAACCATTGGTTTACACAGTTTCTTGAACTTTGGATAGGTACAACGCGCTAAGTGGGATAACATACAAGCAGCGGCTTGACCATACACCCTGTGGAAGGCGACAAAATATGCAACGATGAGACCTCTCCGTAATATGTTACCTAAATCACTCTAGCTATTGTAACTGCCTAATATTTGCCTCAGTCTAGGAAACCGGGTTGGAGCAGGCAGCATTGTGATCGCTTCGCAATGTTTCTAAAGATCCATGGTGTTATCGACTGTAATTTTGAGGGCAATTGAGTGGATGATTTATTAAAACGAAACCTGATGATCTTCGTCGACAATTGCTTATTCAGTTTAAATGTTGAAATCGAAGCATTCACTTAAACAACGGGAAAGTTGGAATGCTAGCTATATTGAGAGTTCTATCTGGGAATGGGGCGATGAACAACAACAGCAAAAAGAAAGAAAAGAAAAAGAAAAAGAAAACTTAACTTAGCCGTGTGAATGAATTTTCATTCGTTGTGATACTTAGAAATGTCATACTGAGATTGATTTGCGAAGGCACATGCACTATACAGCTTGGATGAGATTCAGAAAACAGCTAAACAAAGTATAGTGGTGCCTTCTGAACTATCAACTGTCGCTACCTTTACGCTCCTTAGCTGTAGTTCTTTCAGGGAAGTTCAATGAGAAAATACGAAAACCAGCGATCATCAGTAAAAAATGCGGACTCCACACAAAGACAACGACAACAGTAAAAATAAGAAAAATGATAAAAACGTCAAATTTTCTGAAAGAATTCACAACTGAAGCGTAAAACTACAAATTTTCGTCGTGTTTCAGAAACCAAGATTCCCAGCGGGGACAAATCTTGTATCATAATTAATGCTGCTAAACTCTTCTTGTAGTGCCGTGTATTACTGCTCAGATTTAGAATCCTAAGCATAGTAAATACATTCTTAGTCAAGTCAGCTAAAATGGTGCAATTTTAGAAGCGATGACATTCAGTGTCGACGTGGTTCGCTACACTAGTAGTGAATTGCTTTGAAGCTGGATTCTAAACAACAGCAGACATTTTGGAGCAGATCCCATGCGTTTTTCTCGGAGTTTACGCAGCTAGACTGATGGGTGTCTGTTTCCTTTAAGGGCGCAACTTTTACGTGCGAACCTCGCCTGGTTTTCGTGAACTTGGGTACTAAGCCAACCAATCACAGCGGAGGACGCCTGTGGCGTCACCACCGCTCGGTTTCTTGCACTACCACGAGATCGCGGTCCCTTCGCGCATCCGCGGCGTTGCATTAGCCTGTCTACAATGGCTGAATAAAGCCTTCCATGTCCCTTTGTGCGGACATTCAATAAACACAAACTCGTGTTCGGCTCTACATGCACTCACACAAAGCTTCGCCGCGTATAGATTCCAATTCCTTGGATCTGCTCCCTTGTTTCTTTCTTTCCCTTCCTTTTCTTCCTGTTCTCTTGCTTATAACCTACAAGTTCAACATCACCGCGCTTAACGTCCTTACAATTAAATAAATGTATAATAAAGCCATACTATCCGACTTTCATGTTGGGACCATGCATATCCGAGGCGCACGCTCAACCGTTCAACTTACAGGCTGACGCTTCGCGAATAAACGCTTCACCTGTAGCTTTCTCGTCTGTTGTTGCACGGTGATGTATTCATGATGAATTTCGGTATTAACTAGGCCGCCAAGCCATTTCACGCGTGGCACATCCGGGAGTCATGCAAGTGCTGCATGCTAGAGACTGTCTGTTTTCAATTTCAATTTTGCGCGACTCCACATAAGTCGTTGCTTCAGAACAAATGACTCGTATAGCCGAATGAGTGCCTGTGGAAAGTGGAAACCATAAATGAAAGAAAACGGACGAATGGACGGACGGACGGACGGACGGACGGACGGACGGACAGACAGACAGACAGACAGACAGACAGACAGACAGACAGACAGACAGACAGACAGAGCTAGCAAATTAGATAGATAGATAGATAGATAGATAGATAGATAGATAGATAGATAGATAGATAGATAGATAGATAGATAGATAGATAGATAGATAGATAGATAGATAGATAGATAGATAGATAGATAGATAGATAGATAGATAGATAGACAGACGGCGGACGGACGGACACTCTTATCGAGCTGCTAAATTCGCGACTTTGACTGCCTTGATGGGGTGCTGCAGTCGAGCAATGGTGGCGGCTGTATCCAGGAGTCCGTTGATGCTGAGCTTAAGTTACATAATAACTTTTCTCGATAGCACTCTGTGACTGTCGGCTTAAAATAAAGAAAATCCGACACAATGGAAGTCGTTGGTCTATGCTTGCAAACGTCTGCCCTTTCAAGCCGAGCCGCATACCGTCTCGGTAGGCGGCTGTTATTATATGACTATATGACTAAGTAAGTGAAAACATACTGAAGAATGTTTCAGAAATGAGTGTCATGCATTCGTGCTAGGCATTTCGTGTAATCCATGGTTCGTTATCACAAAAGCACGTTCCGCCACTCGCGCGCGCGATGATCGAATAATTATTTAAACGTTAAAAACTACGATTGATTCCAATAAAGTCGTTAATTGTCTTAATGTGAAAGCGTGCCAAGCTAGCGACAAATGTTTCCGCTCGTGATTTACATTGAAATGCAAAATACTTATATGTTCATAACAGGAACAATGGGCGAGGCAAAATAATTAGGGGCCTTAGTTACACATAAGTTTAGCTAGAGCGCTTAGCCCTTTAAGGAAAAACACGAAATCCAAGTTCTCTCACCTGGTAAGGAGTAGCCATTTGGCTAGACCCCCCTACCCAAAAGCATACAACCATCGTCGGTGCTATGAACTTGTCTCTCCGTAGTTACTGGGCACATAGATGCCTCCTCTTCACATCGTTAGCATTAGTGAAACTAGGAAATGATACATCATGACTCTTCCATCTTGTAGATGCGCAGAACCGCATGCAAAAAATTCTCTCGGGATTTATTTTGCCCCGCTGCTCTGACGACGTGAAAAGGAGGCCTGAAAAGGAACTGATTTCTCTCTGTCTGTTTCATGAAAACTGGAAATTCTCTCAAGCGAAAGCAGGGAAGGGAATATTCTGTAAATGTCCATCTATGTGGACTGTCCATTTCGGCCGCCGCTGATTGGCCGTAATTGAAGAAGTGAGGAGGAAGCTGGCTGTGGGGCTCCTGTTTCCTTATCGATGGCATACCTCAGCCCAGCCAATCAGCACTTTAATACCTGACGAAATGGGCATGTCTCCTAGCTGGACTTCTACAGAATAACCCTTCAACCCCCAGCTGCCTTTATTACCGGCCTGTCAATCTGTCAAGGCAAGCGAATTAACTATGAGTGCGCGCAGTTTTGCGATGTTCACGTGTTGAAGGATGTAAAAAAGGCTCCCTTTCATTCGCCTTTCTAATTCTATTCCCCTTTCCCTCACCTCCAGTGTAGGGTAGCGAACAGGGTTCTCGTCTGGTTGACCTCCCTGCCTTTCCTGTCCTTGCTTTCTCTCTTCCCCGGGAACCTTAAAACACAGTGACGAAGCCAAACGGTATACAGTCTACACTGTCCCGTGCGGATGCACTTCATGATATATGTTTCTGGGCAGAGGGCGGCCTACTATCGAGCTACCCATTCACCTGTAACAAATAGCGAATAAAAAAAATTAACAGAGAATGTGCTAATTTATCGATGTGGCGTTTGCTTCTGCGGTCTTGTTTCAGAGCTGAAAACGAGTTTGCGCGCTTGACGCGCGGGAACACGCCAGGAAAGCTTGCTGAAACACAAATAAAGAAAGACAAGTAAACATGCTGTTCCTGCAGCCGACTACCGAGGGATCTGGTGTGTTGTAAGCCTGGCGTGGGAAAGAACGCACTTGCCTTTTTCCTGTCCATTATATCGCGCGGCCATAGAGACGACAGCGTGCCCGTCGTTATTATTATTATCTTTCTTTTTCATTTCGTTACTGGTCCCAAACAAGTCATATCATCTTTCTTTCCGACCTGAAAACACATGAAATAATATAAAGTGAATCCTCGAAATAACGCCCGCGGATCACATAACCCAATTGTTTGTTCATCCTCCAATATTCAAGGTTTCTCTGCATTTGCCCTTTTTTGTGTGAAGTTGGCTGTACGAGTTGCGAAAACTCTCTTGTTGAGTGGTATTACTGATTCCAGGATGGCTGCATGAGGTGAGCGTTCGGAAATTGAATTTTACTTACGTGCTGTACAGACAAATGCTTTCGAAAATTTCGAAAGCGTCGTGAGCTCAAAAGTTTTGATTGTTATCAGAACTTCTCTTACTGTAAAGCTTTGAAAGTGTGAACACGTGGCGGTTGTCTCACACAGCCGTTAGGATTGGACGCTTGTGTGTCGAGCCTATCTGTGACAGTTTGGAATTTTGGTTGCTTTTGGAGTTTCCCCACCTTTTGCAGTTATTTTTGCGTGCTTTATTGTCACAGATCGATTATTAGAAGAACCTTTACCATTGTGGGTGCGATAAGCATGCGGCTGAAGCGTTTTGACCACAGCAGCAATAGATAGCGAAGGCCCTGATCGGAGAGAGTAAATTTTTGCACGAAAAATAAGCTAATTATTTAGTTAATTTGATCAATTTTGTATCAGAACTGTGGTGGCTGCTTAAGACTACGGCTGTTTTTATTATAAATCATAATCTATCTGGTCTGACTGCATACGTATCAGCTGACCTAACGGCCTAAAGTAGTGGTAGTTTACCTTTCTCCATAATATTATGTATATTCTTTATAGTTCTTTCTATTTCTCTTGTGATAGTGCTTAGTGTGCGCCAAGAAAAGTGCTCGCGACCCCGCTCCAGAAACCAGACAATCGCCCCTTCACAGAAGAAACAGTTCTAGTACACTGGTTCAGACGGGTTTTGGCACTCAAGGCCTTAAGGGCTGTGCTCAAGTTTTAAGGGCTTGTGAATTCTGCGACCATCTTTGAAGGTTGTAGCGCCTAGCATAGCGTTGTTGTGCGAATTTTTCTCATTTTTTCTTCTTTCACCTTTTATTTCCTTTACCCCTTTACCCAGCGCAGGGTAGCCAGCCGGTACTTACACTGGCCTTCTTGTGTCTCTCTTTTTCTTAGTGGACAGATGCCTTATTTGTTTTTATCTTAAAGTTAATGCCAATGCTTGCATTGTTTTCACAATTACAAAGGTCCATCACCTTCTTCATTAGTTGCTACAATATGCAGATACGGTCATCCAACTATGACTTAGAAAATTGACTGCCACTTTACTCATCTGAAAAAAAAAAGAGTAATAAAATAAAAGCACGGGCATAAAGTGCGCCATTCAAGCACATGCTAAACCTAGGTTTCTTCTATAGCGAAGCGTAAAGACGCGTGCAGTACACTTAACGTAGCTCGAAACAACATGAATTAATCACCGAAACTAATGACCACTTGAAGAAAGGTAAAGTGGTTCTACAATTGAAAAGAAAAGTGATATTTCGGTTACCCAAAAAATAAAAAAGGCGAAAGTTGTCGCTTGTATGAAAACGAACATGAAAATACATTTTATGTTATTTAGAGCTGCACTCTGAGAGACATCTACAAAGATGAAGCATCGCATCCTTTCGTTTCTTCATGACTGATACCTTGTGGTCGACACGAGGTACATTTAGCCCGCCTCGTACTCTGACTTAACAGAAATTCGCCAATAATCACCCACCTGAGCCACTCGAGTCAAACCACCGAAGTGCCAATGATGACGATAGCCCTCCCTATTCTTCTCTCCCGTCGTTGCGCAGTTGCGTCGAGCCTTCACATCCTGCACCTGTCGGTGCCGAAATGGGTGCAGAACGGCACCGAGGACTCGGTGGTTCTCGACTGCGTGTACAACGCGAACCGCGAGGACCAGCACCTGGTGATCAAGTGGTTCCTCAACGACGACCCGCAGCCCATCTACCAGTGGATCCCCGAGCTGAACAAGCGGTTCGTGTCGAGTCGCCTCAAGGACCGCATCAACCTGGACTACTCGCTCACCAACGGCAACAGCTTCACCAAGTTCCGCGCGCTCAACCTGGTGCGGCCCACCACCGAGCTAAGTGGCCGGTACTCCTGCCATGTCATGTCGCTCGCGGGAGAAGACTCCGAGTCCAAGCTCATGACCGTCTACGGTAGGTGGGGAATAGCGGGGGGGGGGGGGGGGCGGGGGGCGGCGACGCAGCAAGGCTGGTGTTGGCTGTCAAGCACTTCCCGAAGTTAGGAAGCAGTAGGCACGCTTTACAGAGCATCGGTTCATGATTTGTGAGCTCGAGTGAGCTAATCCGTCATGCGACCTAGCTAACTGCTGTGGTTGCAGCCTAGTGTAACGGTGACACTTACTTATACTAAAAAATGTAGACGACTTAATTTTGTGTTTTGTGCAGCTCTGCGTGAGGCACCGGGCGCGAAATGGTGACTTGGGACTTGTTTTACGGTGGCTCGTGATCCAAGAAAGAAGAGCCGGGCCTTAAACGGGCATTTCAAGGCGGAAGACATTACTGCATGCGTGGTCCTTATTTAGTATAATCATTATTACGAAAATACTGCCACAGGAAGAAAAAGAAAGTTATTGTGGACCTGAATTCTCTTATAATGACTGGAAGTAAAACGACACCAAATGCTTACACAAGGACCGAAAATATGATTGGATATTTAGGGTTGTTTCGTATAGGTTGCCACAAAAAAAGACGTTTAATTTGTTACTAAGTTTGGCCTCCGTTTTGCAGAAAGATAAAAATAAACTAAGAACTAGAATGCTAAATAATCAGCAGGTAACTTTAGTGACTTATGCTTACATGTGTCATGGACACGTTCTCTAAAAGATATGCATCATTCTTATATTTAGAAATATAGCCTAATTTATTAAAAATTATGAGTAACGCCCTCTATCTACATTTTTGAAGCCTCCAATTTGCTTGTCATTTTTATCAGTCATCGTTTTTCTGAGTATTTGCTCACACACAAGAAGGCGTATTATAAGTAGTCATTTGTACTTTATGTTGTGCAAGAGGGGGGAAATTTGGGCCAGTTGGTCCGACATGTTTAAAGAAGAAAAGGACCACAACTTCAGACGGGGTGTGACGAAGGAGTGGACAGGACGCATCCTGTCTACTCCTTCGTCACGTCTCGTCTGAAGTCGCGGTTCTTTTCCTCTTTATCTTGTGCACACGTGATATTAGCGTGATGTTACCGTAGTGAGAGAAACGTCAGTGCATCTGTCCTGAACAGAAGGTAAATTCACAAACATTTTCCTCTACAAGCACAGTAAGTGGCACAGTGCAAGCACAGTAAGGCCTGCGCCTCGGCCGTTGTCTAGTGATTGCACTGTTCATCATCGCACTGGCAAACTGTTCAGCCCGTAGTCAGACACTTTCCTGGTTAACATCCCCGCCTTCGATCTTTATTTTCTTTCTCTATCTCTGGCAAACCACAAAACAGCTGCGTGTGAGTTTTGTGAAGGCGAAATGAAGCTGAACTTTAAGAACCAGAAATCAGTCAGTCAATGAGCAACTTTATTTTTCAGAACAATATAGATGGTTCTAGGACGTTAGGATAAAAGTCGACAGAAGGGGCGATTTCACTAGTTCTAATCACCAAGGCAAATAAGAATGACAGCAGGTGGCACAAATTAAAAAAAAAAAGAACGACAAATATTGAAACATCTGCTGTAAGTATAAAAAAAGAAAGAAAGAAAGTACTAAGAGCCAGTTAGCTTAAAAGGCGAGACAAGAAAGGATAGGAAAATACTGTCATAGCGTGCGCAGAGATTTCGTACAGGAAATACTAGGCAACACAATAAATAAATTTGATCATTATCAGGTTCAGCTGAGGAAGGCCTTATTTATCACTTGAGCATGCGTTGTTACACGTAGCAGAGGGAGTACAATAATTAAGGTTGACATTTTATGCATTAAAAGTGTTCAGCAAGCTGGGAAGTAAGTGACAAGCCATTTGTCTTCCATAATTTGTGCGCCTATGGGGCATAAGCCATTGCTTCGGCTGCGGGCGTTGTAAGTTATATATAGGGTGTCTTTCAAGGTTTGGAAAATTAGATAGAAACGTTGTGTATTGTTTCAACTATTTTATATACGCGAAAGCTAGCCGATAAATAAGGAAATATGAATTTCTGAATACCAAGCTTTTTGTACAGTGATTGTGTAGGACACTCAAAACCCACGTCGCAAATAAGGCGAGCATTTTTTTTTTGCAGAACAAACAGATGGTTAGTGCTAGTGGCATATGTAGAGCCCTAAACAAGAAAGCAACAGTTGAGGTGAGTGACAAACAAGGTGCTATACATGAGTATCTCGAGAAAGGCCTCCTACAGAGTGGGCACCGTCGTTAGGCATTACACGTAACCCTTTGGAGCTATCTCGCTTCTGTGATGTTATCCGCTTTTCGGCAGCTTCATTTGCCTGCAAAATGTTTTGCAGGCCAAAGTTGACAAAGTAACAAAGCCAGAATACGGAAAAAACATGTCGCAGCTTCGCCCGAGAAGTGAAGCATCGACTGCGATAGCAAATTAGTGGACAGCTAGCTATCGAAGAAAGGATAGTAGCATTATCGGCCGTATAAACTAGTAAACATAGGCACACAAACTAAATTAACAAGCTTGGTGTCACGCCCGCACAAGCAAACTCGAACACATATCCCTGGACGACCGCGGAAACTCGCTGCGAAAACGCTGGAGTGAGGAAGCGTGGCAGCAGCAGTGAGCGAATTGACTGTCGTGCTGCGTCTCGCACCAACGCGAACTAAGGAAAGAAAACAAAACGCGTGACGGACTGTGTCCCCGTCGCAGATGGCTTTCAAGATACAGCGGCAAGAGCGGGCGCGCGCGGGCACCCGGACCACCAAGAGTAGGCCCCCTTCCTCCGCTGCCCCAGGAGCCTTAATTTGAGCTCGATCGAAGATGGCGCGCTTCCTCCCCGCTTTCCTTCCTTTCGTGCGCGAGATGGAGCCGCGATCGCCGGCTTACCCTAGCACGCTTTCACTCGCATATACTATTAACTGCTGCGCTAGTTTGTCTTGCATTGCTGATTATGAAAATTAGTGCCACATAAAGCCAACACACATAGTCTGCCCTTCCTGCGTGCGATGTCTTTTTGTTGCGTTAATTTTCCTCATCACTGACGTCGTAAAGGCACTGGATAATATTATATCTTCAAATGCAGGCTAGGGATTTGTTATAGCAGTCTACGTGGTCACAGCCTATACGAGTAACTTCGCGAGAATGCAACACTGCTCTAAGCAAAACGTGGAACGACAAAAGGAACGCAAAAGAAAGCTTTACGCTGGGCTTGTTGCTTGAAGTTTAACATACGAACAGAGCAGACGACGGCACAAGTGATACGAGCAGGACCGATGCGCTGACTATCGACGAAATTCTTTTCGGAAGCGTACAAACATAAAATACAGGTAAGAGGCATACGATTAGCTTGTGATATATTGTAAGACTCTGAATAAATATCATCCGACAGTCAGCGCTTCTGACGTTTTCGAATCACTGATCCCTTCGTCAGCACTATTTGTCATTTTGAAGAGGAACGCCTCTTTTGACCAAACTCGCCGATGCCGCGGAAACAATCTTTCCTAAGTTACTCAACGGTCTCCCGAATGAGTTGGGGCAACATTTTTTCACGGGCTCATGAGTGGTAACAACGCGTGCTGCGATTCGTACACGTCGACGTGAAATGTGTGCAAGCTGCTTGCGAAATGAACGTGTGCGCATCGGAAAAAGAACGTTACAGCGGTAGTGAGTCTATGCTGCAACGGTAGCGGCTGCAAACCGTGTAGGTGCTACAAGAGTAGTGCTAGAGGGGACGTGTTATCATGTTGCTGCACAAACTCGACAGCGCCGTGGCAGGAAACGGCCTCCATTACTCATTGTTACTCCATTAGAGACATCATCAGCAGTCGGGAAACAGGGACACGCAAATCGAGCATGAGTAATAACCCAGGCTCGCTGGGAGTTACCGCAGAGCGTCATTCGAGGAGTACACGGGGACCTATTACGTTGGAGGCGACATCTGGGTCGGAGAAAAGGGGAAAGAAAAGGACAAAGAACGAACGAAAAGCGAAAGGTAGTTAGAAGACCAAGACTTTTCTGTTGCTTTCTTTTTTTCTTGTGCAGAGGACATTCCTCTAGAGGTATCACTCTTCGTGTCCTAATTCTGCGTGTTCAGTGTTCTGCTATGGAGTTGCCAGGGCACATGTTGGAATTTGTTGCGTAGGCGTTTTGTGAGTATTTACCTGCTCGAACGATGTTGCTGAAACGTCGTTTATTTATGCAGGTAACATGAAATGAACGCTTGCAGGCTTCGTTGCACGAAGATATTGTCGGTAAAGCTGTGCATGGGCTCTTTCTCGCCCTTGCTGGTTTCCGACTGAGTAAAGAATGCGTAAAAAAATTTGAATGCATAGGAAAGTTTCACTCGTAGGCCACCACGTTCGAATACATGTGCGTCGCTCTCATTGGGATGCCCACAGACCGACTGGAAGAGAATTCACTGCAGTCCAAATAATAAAGAAAGCAATGTCAGAACACTGCGAACAAAACAACTCCGTCATACTTGTCAAGCTGCGTATTTTGACAAAGAAGTACAAAAAACGAGATAAATTTTTGTAAGTTTACTTGAATGTTACGAGCAGAATGCATCGTATGTCATATTTTTGTTTTGTCGGGCACGCATATGCAAGAGCAATGCCTGGAAAAAAATATGCGAAGGTAAATTCAGAGCGGAGTGTTTAATGGTGAGTTTTATACGTTGCAGCTGTTGGGCAATATTTAGCTAGTGAATACGTATATGTAAAAAAATGATTCTTTTCCCACCATAACGTTCTTGCAGAACATTGGTACAGTTACATATTTTCAATATGACCCGCAAAAGATAAAACAGTTATACGTAATTATAGTTAATTGTATTCTACCGATGTTACCACCATCACATGGAAATCACATTCCACCTTTGAAAAGCTTAACGAGCAGCCATAGGCTCCTCGTCTATATCCGCCTCATTAGTCCCAACTGCGCAATATAAAAAAATACACGCGCTCATCGCCTACTTCGTTTACCGGCACCCATCGAACTTCCGATGCTGCTTTGGGTAAGCGTGAGTGCCGATCCCCCGTAGCACGCCCTGCCCAAATAAGTTTCTCACAGGCGAAGCTTAACTCTTAACATCGTATTCGGCTCCCTTTCGGCTCGAAAGCGCATACGTAAGGACAGTACGGCGCTTACTGCCATGCGGCTAGCACGCATTTCTCCCTCCCCTCTCCTGCCTGTGCCATGCGCGAAATGGCGTTCAGAGTAATTAGCAGCAGCAGCCAGGTATTCATTAAAGAAGCGCCGTTCGGTGGTGCAGCAACCCTGGCTGCCCATTCCCAATGGCTTATTAGCAATGCGTCGAAAGTCCAGGAGAGCGGTGAAGGAAAGAAGGGCCGTGGGCAAAATCGAGCTGCCCTCATTGCGCCTCTTTACGCAGACTGCCAGCCTCAAAGAGTAAAGAGGAGGTGGGAGAAAGAAGCAGGGGAAGGTAAAGAGTGGATAAAGGAGTCATCTGCGCACATGCAGAACGCCCAGCGTATGATGCGAATGCATTGAATAACCTTCGATGCACCTGGCATTACTAATCCCAGACGCGTAATGAACTTCCCTCTCTAACGCGTGGACGCGTTAGAGAGGGAAGGCTGAAGGGCGCCAAGGCTCTGAACTTTGCTATCTGGCTTTAACTTATTACTTATCAGAGATTTACGTATAAATCACGGTGCATTTGGGAACTTTTCATTGCTGTTCTTAACCTTATGTAGGCGGACGGTAAAGCCGATTTTTGAAGCAGAGGTTTTTTTAATAAAAGAAAATGTTAGACTGAAATGGGAACCGAAGTGGGATAAGCCTGGAACTTGATCTGTTAGTGCCATTACGTAGCAGGGGATAGAACGCTAAGCAATAATAATCCATTAAGAAATAAGCACGATCAGAGAGCTGTTTCACTTCAGAACATAGCTACTCTATCAAAAGTGCGAGCACCATGTTGAGCAACAGCTCGGCTACGCTCATTGCTTTCAGACGATTCAGTATTTGTGTAGAACACTTAAGTCGACTATTGCGTAAGAGTAAAGGCGCCGTGCTTTATGCCGGCAGGCGCTGTGCTTCCGTAGCTACGACGGGCTGTGCGCTGGTGAAGTCTAGCGGATCGCTAAGCGTGAATAAATTATGCTTGGACTCAAGACGATTTATGACTCGCCATGATGGCGTAGTGGCTTTGGCGTGGCGCTTATTGGCTAAGCTCGAGGGCGAGGGATCGAATAGCGGCCGTGGTGGCCGCATTTTGTTGGTGGCGAAATGTAAGAACGGTCGTGTACCGTGCATGTGGCGCCCGTGAAAGAACCCCAGGTGGTCAAAATTAATCCGGAGTCCTCCCACTACGACCTGACTCATAATAACATCCTTGTTTTGGCACCTAAAACTCCAGAATCAATTTTTAAAGATCTACGGTCATACTCACAAAACACCAGGAATACTATTGGTATGCATCTTTGGCGAATGCCTTAACAATCAGTTGGTTTTCTTTCTTTTCAATGACGCAGCTGGGTGGCACTTGTACATCGGAAAATTAGCAGAAGAAAAAAACAAGATATGGAGGAAGTTTCCTGAGTCAGTGTTCGTATTTAGTGTGACTCATCCAAACAAATTATTCATATAACCCTCCCTCGACATATATATATATATATATATATATATATATATATATATATATATATATATATATATATATATATATATATATATATATATGTAAAGAATTCCCGCATTCGTAATAGTGCATGGCTATGACAGCATAGAAGATAGCAAATTTCAAGCAGTCTTGATGGAAGCAGCGCACTGTGACTACGATATGTGCCACCTTGTTACCTTTGCGAAGTATTGTTGATGTGGTGAACCAATGAATTCATGAATCACGGGCTGCTTTTCAGCTGGTTGATTAGTGTCGTTTCTGGCAAAACAGCCGGCTGGGTTCTAACCACCATGAAAAGAAAAGACACAGCATGCCGCAGCAGGCTCAAGAGACAAAAAGCCAGTGCTCTAGCGAACAAGGGCACAGTAAAGCGTGCTTGCACGTTCCGGAGCTTGCAAGGGCATCTCGGCTTGGGTTAAGCAGTAAAAGCCTACGCAAATGTTACGCGAAGAAGGTCATACGACAATATACGCGATGTTTTCTTGCCCTAACGTTCCGCTGTTTTTCAATTTTACCCAAGAAGCCACGCTTTAGCCTCTTTCAGCGTTCAACCTCTTGCGTTTACATTCCACTCAAACACTCTGGGTATGTTTCTTTTTTTTAACGAACCGCAGCTCCTCCCAAGAGGTTCGACTTCACCTTCGAGCGGGTGTCGGCGCACGCGACGAACCTGTCGTGCGAAGCGGACGGCGTGTTCCCGCAACCGACGTTGTTCCTCTACCAGAGCAGCGGCCGGGACCCCGTGTCGCGACCCGTGGCCTCGGCGCCAGCGAGATTGGCTCCCCCAACTCCCGCTGAAGGCGCTGCCGGCTACCACGTGCGCCTGACGTATGCGCTGGACAGCCGCACGCTGGACGCGTCTGGTCACGTGGAGTACGTGTTCGAGTGTGTGCTTGCCATCCCGGAGACCAACTTTAGGCAGCAGCGGCGGCTAGAGTTTGAACCCGGTAAGGAGCGCGCAATAAGAAACAAGGAATGTTCGAGTAACAACTGCGCACTATAGATGGCGGAACCATCAACGATGCAAAATGGTCTCTCCATGGGGCCAAGTACTAAATATTGTCCAGTCATAAGGGCTTAATATGCTAGACAAATCTGGTGAAATGACAAGTCTCGTCATAACGCCATATAGCGTATCATCTCATTATTTTTCTACAGTGCGAGAAAAAGCACAGGTAAATGTATGCGCTAATATCGCTAACGATTTGTTTAGGTGGAGAGGCAGCGGCGCAGGTTTATTTGTATTGCTTGTGTTGTGGATTCAAATTGGACTTGAATTCTTCTATGGGCCGTCTTACCGCAAATGGGGGAGGGACTTTTAATGAGTTTAGCATCATTTGGGAACTAACAGCGATTTAGGCCTGCGGCCCCAGACCTAAATTAACCACACTTTTTTTTCAAAGCCATTAATTTACCTTTTCTTTCTTTCTTTATTTGTTTCCATTGCTAAAATACAATGGCGGGGGCTAAGATAAAAGCTGCAATGAGGCAGCTTGAGGTGCCCTTAGCCCCCGTGTTGCATGGTGGCAGTGAGTAGCGCAATCAAGCGTACGCAAAGAAGATTACATATAAATATTAAGTACAATCATTAATCAATTCAAGAGAATTTTCTATAGCAGAACAAACAAAAAAGGAACAAAGAAATGGGATAATGACAAATAAAAGCAATTCAGATAGTACGCACCACCACATTGCATACACTTGGCAATACGTAAATAAAAGTGAAAATCGCGTACGCTTGACGATGCATCATTAAAGGTGAAGAGATACGATGGTCGATTAATATTGGAATAATTAGGAGAAAGAAATGGACGAGCAAAAATTATGTCATTACAAACATTTAAAAAGATACACATGTGTATACAGGTGAAAAAGGAATTACGCTTGATTCATTATTTAGGAGAATGTTCTGACAAGTAACGACAGTTCTGACCGTGTTATGTTAATGATGTCAATGCCAGCGTCATGTAATGAATTAAGCAGTCTTGGTAATTTATTTTTCGTCATTTGCAAACCATAGTTGGTTCTTGAAGGGGGTATACACCAATATTCTCCGTGACGGGTAATATAGGTAGCTGTATTTCTTTCCAGACAAGCAATTTCATTAAACACGCTGTTTTCAGAGTTTAAGTTTGAGTGCCATATACGAAGGAGAGAGCGGTTGTATAGAGAGTAGATTGTAGGTATGTTGTATTGTTTAAAGAGCTGCTCACTGTGACTGTGATATGGCACGTTTGTAATGATACGTACGATCTTTTTCTGCAGTAAGTGTATTTTCCTGATGTTAGTTTCAGTTGTGCCCCACACAAGGTGCGTATAATGAATGTGTGATGCAAATAGGGAGTGGTAAATTAATATTTTTACGGATGTTGGTAGACGATATCTGTTCTTGTTTAGCATTCCTGTGATACAGCTAAGCTTTTGTACTACAGAGTCTACTTGTCGATCCCAGTTTAGCGTACTAGAGAAGTATGTACCTAATACTTTAATTTCATTTACTATTTCTATGCTCCCTTTGTTCATCTCTAAAGTGTGGCTTTGTGTAATCTTTGTGCTTTTCGCATAAAAGATTATGGCTTTTGTCGTGTTTGAATTCAATTTGAGATAATTTTCTATAGACCATGAGGATATGTTCTGGAGAGACTCGTTTGCACTGTTTATTAAACTAGTATAACATGCCGATGAAATAAACACACTAGTCTCGTCTGCACATACGATAAATTTTGCATTGGGATAAATTACAACAACATTGTTTATATATAAGTTAAAAAGCAGCGGTCCAAGAATGTTTCCTTGTAGGACTCCTGTTTTTATTTCTCCAGAAAACAATTTAAAGTTATTTATGTGCACATATTGCCGTCTCTTTTCTAAATATGACTTAATTAACTGCAGTGGGAGGCCCCTGATACCATACGAATCAAGCTTTGTTAATAACAGGTTAAGGTTAATATGATCGAAGGCCTGAGTAAAATCTATAAATATAGCTATTGTCAGTTGCTTCCTTTCAAAATTTTGCAGTATATGGTCTTTCTGGTGTAGTAGTGCTAACTGTTTTGATTTGTTTTTTTGAAAGCCATACTGAGCTTTCGTGACAACGCGATATTTTTCACAGAAGGATGTTAACTGGATCAATATTATTTTTTCATGTCCCTTAGAAAAGTGCGGCAAAATTGATGTGGGGCGATAATTTTGAATATTGAGCCTGTCTGCCTTCTTATATATTGGAATTACTTTAGCAACCTTCATTTTTGATGGAAAGATACCTTCAGCATAGAGATATTATAGATATGGGCTAGAATGGAGGCTATATCGTGTATGACATATTTTATGGATTTTATCTGCAGGTCGTCTGAATCACAGCTTTTAGAGTTTTTCATTGACATAAATACAGAGCAGACCTCATCATCATTAGTTGAACGGAAAAAGATTGTGTTTGAGTTTCCAGGTAGGGAGAGAGTGGTTTTCGGGTGCGTATACGCTTGTGTTTCTCTGTTCAGGAAGTATTCGTTAAACGCATTCGCCATGTCTGTTTCAGACAGTGAACAACCTTCTAGGCTAACTTTTTCAATAGATTCTGTGCGTTGTTTCCGCTCCATTATATTATCAAGGTTCCTCCACAGTTTTTCTGAGTTTCCATCACACAATAAAAAGATTGTAAATAATAGTTATCTCTGGTTTTCCTTATTTCCTTGTTTAGACTATTCATGTAAACTTTAAGTTCTTTAAGATCAGCAATTTCACGAGTTCGAATAAATCTGGCGTACAACTTTTCGCGTTTTTTTTATTTTCTTTAATAGCTCCCTTGTTATCCATGGTTTTCGTTCACAGGAACCTCCACAAAAAAAATTCACGTCTGTCCGAGCATCTTTCGAAATGTTTTTACTCTTTGCGCCATCGGCCATTTTAGGGACTATCTTTGGGTCGCGCCGACGCCGAAGGATTTTTGCGTAATTGGTCATATAATGTTTTCCCATTAAAATGACGATAATTCGCCTTCCTTACATTTCTGGGAAACAGTCAGAGAACGGAAAATGAAAGCGTGAACTTTTTTTCTCGGGCTCCCGAATGGAGCGCGACTTTCTTCATTACCCATTTTTTGTTGTACGGGAGCACAAAGAGTGCTTGGATCTCTGGTTTTGTGCCTGTGCGCACACGTTCGCATTCCTAGACCGGCTTTGAAGCAAGAGGCTGGGTTTAAGAGACGCCACGCACTCAAGGTGCCTTCCTACAGGGCATAACAACAGAATCGAGGAATTTTTTGAACCCAGCGAACGAGTAACCGAGTAACGGCGACTGCGAAATTCCAGATGCTGTTTTGCAAGGCGTGAGCGCGAAGAGCCCCGAGAGGCGATATCAGCCGGCAAACAGCGCACACAAATGCAACAGACCCACGAGAATATGTGGCCTGCAAGAGAGAGCGAGAGGCTTGGATTTCCAGAGATTCGCAGGAGCCAAACCGTTTCGGAGTTATTTCGTCACGTACGGCGACATTGACAGAACGAACGCGAAGAGGCGGCAAATGGGGGAGGGAGAGAGGGTTTGATCTGAGGTGCGGTTTCTGGCGTTCCACGTCTTTTGAATGGAAAAGCTCGCGCGCGTCCTGCATGCCGACATGAAGCAATCCTGCTGTGTAGTTTCTTTTTTTTTTATTGCCTTTTGCCAGCAATGTCCTCAGCTCTTCTGCTATATCGCCTGGGAAACATATGGCCGCTTTCGCTTGCAGAAAGCCGCGGGCGTCGAACTGTTCAATCTGCATGCCGAATGCGGTCGTGCGGTGCTTCTGCCGCGCAGAATCTCGAGGAGGATTGTCGCGGCTTCTCAAGAAGCTTAACAGCAACCATTCTTGCCATGCACGCTCACGACAAGCGTATTCGCTCCTCGCTGCAGCGTTCCTTGACTGCCGCCGATATTCGAAACTTTCCCTATCGTCATTGTTCACCGGGTTTTGCACCAACGGCCTGTCACTCGCAGAGTCGCCTTCGTTGCCATGGTAACTGACAAGAGCAAGCACTTTAAGCCTTCGGCTCGCTGTTGACGTCGAGACTTTAGAGCACTGTACTTCTTGGTCTCTTTGGCACTGTCATCTGACTTCAGTGCGCATTGTCGGCGGCTAGCGCTGCACGCATTTATGCAAATCTTCGAAGCGGAGAACTTTCTATTCACAAAAATTGTGTTGACTCGTGTACCTCAATTAATATACGGAAAAGCTTCGAGCGAAACTAACCTAAAGAGCATAACAATGTACAATTTCGAGTAGCTCCTTTTGCGGTAAGAGAATTTGTTGTTTGCTGCTATATTGTCGAAAGTGATAGCTGTCAAATGCGTTGAAAGAAAAAGGCATTTCGTAAGTGTTTACGTTGATGTTAGATATGGTCGTTGCAAGACATTTCTCTTCGTTACGAGGACAGATTATCAATGTCTGGTATTTTCCAGAATTATATACACGCACTCGTGGTGAATTCGCGCTATCAGCGCTACTGTCATGCTGACATGGTATCGACTCCGCATGCGTGGCCTGCGCATGGAGAGTGTTCAATACTGCAGCTCCTTCTAGGAAAATAACACATCCATCAACATACTACATAATTAAAGCTATTATGAATGCTTTTAGTATATTTATGTTAATGGCAAGAACACACTCGTATAACGTCCCCTCGATATGTACGTACGTACAGAAGCTGATTTATTCACAAGCTTTTCGTTCGTATGTGCTACTTTCCATTGGCTTGTCGCATTAGCTAATGATATTTCCAGCATCAGGAAAGACTGAAATTTTCTATTACGAACAATTATATCTTAAGAGTGTTTTGTGAATACGGGCTCAGTTTTGTCGACGCCACATTGCTCTCGCTTTTCACAGCTGCAGGGAGCCATACTCTTGTCTTACTATGGCTCGTTGTCGTGCTGTTTCACTCAGCCAATTCGCCAGGGAGCGTATGGTCATGTCAACATATGTTCAGCTAACAAGTGGCTTTCTTGCGCTTTTTTCTGCTAGTTTGTTTTTTATGGCACGTTTAGGCATGGCTAAAGAATCATCTCACAAACCTGATTCGTAATAGAGAGAGAAAACAAAGAGAGTAAAGGCAAGGAGGAAAGTGGGAACAGAAGAAGATGGACAGAAAGAGGGAATGAGCAGTACGTGGTCACAGAAGGGCGCACAGCAGCACTACAATCGGCCATTGTGATTGACGTTTCCCCAGAACTGCAGTAGTGCACGAATAGCTTTCTGCGCTATGAAAAGATGTGGCCAGGTTCCTAGGATTTCTGTTTCAGAAAATGTTCTAAGAGAGTCGCGTAGGCTTAGTGCAGTCTGCAAATGTCTGCGCTAGAATTTCGTATTGAGGACCCTTAGTGTTACCGAAATGAAATAGGGATGGTGCTTGCGATCCGCACGCCTCTCTAGATAGTTAGCTTTCTTTCCCCCTTTGGCACCGCAGCGGCAGAAACGCATCTTTCAGAACTCCTCCTGCTGGAAGCTTAGAACTGTTTTGCTCTAGAGGTCATACGCTTTAATATTCAATGTGCGCCCTGAACGTTGGCGCAAACGTTCGAATGCGAACGTAAGCCCTCTGGTGACGGTTTAGTGGACGGTTCCCTTTACAATGTACAACTCCGTAGTTGGTGAGACTGTTTGCCAAAGCACTTCAGGGCAAATATTTCAGGCCTGTGATTTCACAAAAATGAAGATTTGGGGTCGATAACGTGACCATACAACACTCCTCTGAATCTTCTATGAGAAGATGGTTCTTCCCCATCTCTGCCCCTTCATTATTATGATAACAAAGATTTACCGGTGATTGCGATACTCACTAATGCGAATTTTGAGCGCAGTTGTTTATACTACGTTCCATGCACAGCAGTCAACGTTGTGGAAGGTACCTACATAGGCTATGGTACGCAAGAAGTTCGGTCAAGAAAAGCGGGCAGCTAGTTTAGCAGCTGCGGCAGTCGAAGCACTTTCACCGGTTGCATCGCTCATTGTTTAGAAAGAATTGGCTGATGCTATTTTCTGTTATGATTATATTGTCCCGTGGAGGTGACAATGAAGAACGACACAATGTCGAAACTGCGAGTTACAAATTTAACTCTTTATGAGGCGGACTTACGCCCAGCACAACCAGTAACACTCGAGCACAGCCATAGCGGCGAGCAGAGTCGGCGTTTGTCGTACACTCTAAGAACAGTTTACACCCTTTGGCTTGCCCCTTCTGCCACACAAAAATAATCGTCATCTGCCTTGATGCGTTTCCTTTCTTTATCGCTGCAAGCCCGGAACTTTCCAGTGACGAACGGCACGCGCGTTATCAGAAGGGGCACTCCAAAGGGTGTAAACTGTTCCATGCTGATAACGCGCGTGCCATTCGTTACTGGAAAGTTCCGGGCTCGCAGCGATAAAGAAAGGAAACGCATCAAGGCAGATGACGATTATTTTTGTGTGGCAGAAGGGGAAAGCCAAAGGGTGTAAACTGTTCTTAGAGTGTAAATCTGATCTGCGGGTCAAGCGCGTCGGCCTTTATACATGACTCGTCGAAGGTTCCAGTGGCATCGCTGGCCCCCGTGTGGCTTCCAGGAAGCAGTAAACAATTGGCGTCGCGCATACTATCAGATTACAAAAATCGCAAACCATGAAAATCGAAACAAGCGCGAACGATACTAAACCAAGCAAACCAAACAAGTTCGAGCGAGAGCTGACGCAAGCAGACAATAGTAGGAAACGAGCGGTCGGGCTGGTCCGCATGAAACCGGTTTCCCACGCGCACGTCACCGAAGGGCCCGCTCTCATTGCTCTGCGCCGTTCGCGGCTCGCGTCTTTCATTTCCCGCTTGCGTTCGTTCTTTCATCTTTTGCTGTGCTTGTTCGCTCGGTTTCGCCGCCAACGCCGCCCGAGACGACGCTCGCTGCAGGAACGGGCGCCTAAGAGCTGGACTGTAGAATGATTATTATTACTAATTTTCCGATGGTGAACGCTTAGAGCGTATAATCACTTTAATAATGTCATCGCTCTCAAAAATCTGAGGCCTCGCGAGTGTCGCAGCCTATTCAACAGCGATACAGGCCTCTCTAGTGAGATCACACGTGTGAGGCGAAACGCTCTTCAACCTGCCCGAACCCCGCCGACTGTAGTACGTATTCTACAATGCCACACGTATGAGTACACGGACAGCCTAAAGTCGCAGGGTTTGATTTCAATCATCACCGGTTGTGAAGGAGGAGGCGAACGTTGTAGGCTGCAGGCCCATCTATGGAAAAGCCGGCGATTGCTCCTCCCGAGCGCCTCCTTTCAGAAAAGTTCGTCACCCTTAAAAAGTGCAGCCCGACACGGGTGATCACGACGTGCCCGCAGCCTTTGATCAATTCTGCGCATGGTGCCGCGCGGAGCGGCCCGCCCCTTGACACAAAGCCCTGATATGAACGCGCCAAGCGTTACCAGTCATTGGCTAAGTCAACGCTATACTTGAGAACTTCAGGAGGAGTCGGGACACATAACGGAGACGCAGTACTACGCAAGATGGGACTCACCGGCTGTGCTTACAGCTACGCGTATATCGGAAGTGTTGCTCCGCATTTGGAATACAAATTTATCCCGCCAGCAGCTTAATTTGTGTCGCTTAGCTCTGCAGTGAGTGTGTCTGCGTTTGCGCTGTCCAGCCAGAAGACCGCGCAAGTATGTTCAATAAATTCTGCTTACGCCCTGACTAGTCCGAAAAAAGCTTTAGAACAAGCACGTATTTTTTTTTAACGTTCAAAGGAGAATATACTACCGTGCGATACGAATTACTCAAGTTCGAAACTTTCGCCATTCCCGGACTGAGTGTTACATCATGCATAGCCCAAATATACGGAGATGACATGCGCGCCGTACACACGACACAACGCAATATCAATCATCCGCCCGTGCATGTGATAGCGATATCACGAGAAGAAAAAAGAAATATTCATTAATAATCAGTGTCAGGTATACAGGCTTTTGACAGCCAAAAAGAGAGATAAAGAAAAAGCAAAAAGACCGAACAATCTCAAAATGAAAGGCGATAAGTTTCTCGAGCTAGCGGCGACCTTGTTCTACCGCATGCGGCGCAGGGCGGCACTGCCAAGAATATTGTGAGCCGAGCGCGCATCGAGTCCCAGCAGCGCTAATTGGTGTATTCCTTTACTACAGAACACACGTGTGCATCTGTGTCCCTGGTTTAAATAGACGACCCAACCGCTGCCCGCACGCCGGTAGCTCTGCGTAGCCTCTGCCATAGCCCGAGGCACCGCTCTATGCTAACACGGTCCGACAAATTGCGCCGAAATCGACAAGTGCCGCTTTCAGGCAGGACCAGGAGTGAAGCGAAGGTTCCCTTAAAGATGGGACGAGCACTGAGGGCCAAACACGACACCATTAACGAGATGCAGGAAAAATCGCCTCGGTGCTGGTTGACCGGGTTAAGCAAAACTGTGCGCATCCACGTAGGCGAACACCAGCAAAGAAGGCTGGAGCTTACCGGTGCTCCTGGGAATCGTCGTCGTCTTGTTTCTGTTGTGTTGCGACGGAAACACGTGCGGCGTTCTATAAGCGCGAGCAAGATGTGTTGCAAGTATCAAGTGTCTGATGAGCCGCGCACGTGAACTGGAATTCATAAAAGAGAAATGCGTATGTGACGATGTGCGTCGCATTTGTCGTCTCGGTTGACGACGCCGTGATTATAAGGTGCATTCGAATGTAGTAGGTTCTAAAAAAAGAGAAGAGAGAGAGAGAAAAAACATTTATTCGAACCATCCAGGTGGTCGCTCTTGAGGTCGAGTGGGTGGTGTCCTCATTCCAGGACTCCACTTTCATGGCTGCTCGATGTACTTGCTGGACGAGAGCTTCTTGTCCCGCCAGGGTATCGCCGATCAGCTGTACCTCCCACCGCTCAAATGATGTTCTAGGCGTCTTTAAGTGTTGAGGTTTGCCCCCGCACCCCCACGAGATGTGAAGGAGTGTAGGGCGTGTGTCGTCGCACCAGGGGCAGATGCTGCGATATGTATGTGGGAACATTTTACTGTATCTGTGTAGGTTTGGAAATGTGTTGGTCTGAATAAGTCGGAGAGCTACGGCATCTTAAGTGCTGAGCTTTCTGTGAGGCGGACGATAAATCCTGTGGTTGAGTCGCTGGATCTCGAGTCGGTCGCAGTAATTGGGCGGCAGGGGCATGAAGGTAAAGGGTGGGGATTGATGAGACGATTTGTCGTGCCCCGCTCGGTCGATTAGGGCTCGAGCTAGGGCCTTCGCCCTTTCGTTCCCCTCCAGAGCCGCATGGCCCAGCGTCCACGCGATTTGATGGTATTCTTGCAGCCTCGGGCCTAGAATCTGAGCCGCCGGCAGCGGTGTTCGTCCGTAGGTAAAGTTAAGGCAGGCCTGTTGCGAGTCGGTAACGACATGGACTTCCCTGCCAACCCTGTCTTCTTGCTTTATTACCAGCGCTGCGGCTATGGTCTCAGCCGCAGCTGGGGTCTCTGCCCTAACGGAGGCCGCGAGGGTCAAGGAGTTGTCTCTCCCGTTCACGGCGGCTACCGCGAAGAGGCCCCCTAAAGAGTACGCCGTCACGTCCACGTACGTTACGTACGGGTCACCCTTGAATTGTCGGCACTGTCTGTCTACGCGAGCCTTGCGTTGTCCTTCATGGAGTTCATGGTTCATGTGCTTCGATATCGGTATTGTGCCCTTAATCTTGCCTCTGACCTCAGGCGGGAGTGATCGTTGCCCGTCGAGGGCAAGGAGCTCCGTTGCCGTTCCGGTCCGGTGGAGGATGGCTCTGCCCGCCACCGTCTTCTGTAGTCTGGTCTTTTGCGAAGCCGTAGCGCGTCCGACAGCTCAGCGAAGGTGTTCTGGATCCCAAGGGCTGCTAAATTCTTGTTTGAGGTGGTGACAGGGAGACCCAGGGCCGTTTTGTACGCGCCTCTGATGATGGCATCGACTTGTTCTTGGTCGCGTTTGTTTAGCGAGTGATAGTGATACGGCATACATAGGTTATTCTGCTGATCACCAGAGCCTGGACGAGGCGAAGCGTGTCCTCTTCTAGCATGCCCTTGCGGCTTCTTGTAATTCGTTTTATAATCCGCGAGATCTGGTTGGTGGCAGACCTTAGGGTTTGGATGGTGTGGGAGGCTTTCAGGTTGCTCTGGATCCAAAAACCCAGAATCCTAGTCTTATTGCATCCGTTTTCTTCTCGCCCTCAAGATAGAGGTCGATAGGGCCGGGGGACTTGTAGATTCCTCCTCCGTGCACCCGGATCACCTCGGACTTTTCGGGCGCACAACGCATCCCGCTCGCTGCCGCAAATCTCTCCACGGCCGTCGCGGCGTCTCGAAGGGTCGCCTCTTTTCGCGCTAGGGAGCCCTTGGTGGCCCAGAGCGTGATGTCGTTTGCGTACAGGGCGTAACCTACATCGGGGATCTTCCGCAGCTCTTTGGTCAGCGCTAGCATCGCGACGTTGAAGAGAATCGGGAGATTATCGCCCCTTGTGGTGTTCCTTTGTTCGGCTCGTCGATCGTATCCGATCGAGTCTGGCCTATTCCGATGGTTGCCGTCCGGCCCATCAGGAACGATTTAACGTAATTAAAGATGCACTTCCCGCAGCTGATGTCGTTCAGTCCCTTGAGCATGGCCTCGTGAGAGATGTTATCGAAGGCCCGTTTTAGGTCGAGTGCGAGCAGGAGGTGTTCTCCTCCCTTCGGGATGCCCTTGAGAACTTCTTCCCTTAGGATTAGGAACGCATCTTGAGCAGAAAGTCCCGGCCTGAAGCCAAGCATGGTGTGCGGGAAGAGGTCACCGTCCTTTATGTAATGTTGGAGGCGGGTTTCGATGACCCTCTCGTACAGCTTGCCGATGCACGAAGTCAGCGAGATGGGACGCAGGGCATCGATCGCGGGCTTCTTGCCGGGTTTGGGAATGGTCACAATTACCGCGTGTTTCCACTCGTTCTTTACGTGGCCCTTGCTCCAGAGTTTCTCGTTTAGGTATTCGGTCAAGTCCTGGATGTGCATCGGGCTCAAGTTTCTAATCATGGCATTGGTGATTTTGTCAACTCCGGGAGCAGTGTTGCGCTGTGAGGCTCGTGCCGCGGCGTACGCCTCTTCCTCCGTGATGGGAGCGTCCAGTTCTGGTCTTGGTTCTCCTTCATATTTTAGGAGGCAGGGTTGTATGGGGTCGCTACCCAGGTATCTGGTTTTTAGGGTGTCAATCAGATCCCGGTCGTTTCCGGGGAACTTTTGAGCGATTTCTAGAAGCGTCCGACTGGTTGTCGATTTCGCCTTGTCGGGCTCGATCAGGCAACGTAGGATGGCCCATGCCTGCGCCGTACTCAGGGTACCCTTGAGCGAGGTGCAAAACTGTACCCAATTTTGCTGCGTCAGCTCCTTCGCGTAATTTCTGGCTTCGTCTGTTATTTTCTCGATTCGTAGACGTAGTTTCCGGTTTGAGGAGGCCCTCACGGGCTTCGCACAGGTGTAAGAGCCGGCGGTCGACTTCGGGCGTCTCGAACGTGCGCTGGATGGTTTTAGTGGTTTGGATGTGGGCGTCCCGGAGGTCTTGGGAAAGCCTTGGGAAAGAAAGCCTTGGGAGATATGCAAAGGGGGAAGGCAGCTGGGGAGGATCAGGTAACAACAGATTTGTTGAAGGATGGTGAACAGATTGTTCTAGGGAAACTGGCCACCCTGTATACGCAATGCCTCATGACCTCGAGCGTACCGGAATCTTGGAAGAACGCTAACATAATCCTAATCCATAAGAAAGGGGACGCCAAAGACTTGAAAAATTATAGACCGATCAGCTTACTGTCCGTTGCCTACAAACTATTTACTAAGGTAATCGCAAATAGAATCAGGAACACCTTAGACTTCTGTCAAGCAGAATTCCGTAAAGTAGGATTCCGTAAAGGCTACTCAACAATAGATCATATTCACACTATCAATCAGGTGATAGAGAAATGTGCGGAATATAACCAACCCTTATACATAGCTTTCATTGATTACGAGAAAGCGTTTGATTCTGTCGAAACCTCAGCAGTCATAGAGGCATTACGGAATCAGGGTGCAGACGAGCCGTATGTAAAAATACTGAAAGATATCTATAGCGGCTCCACAGCCACCGTAGTCCTCCATAAAGCAAGCAACAAAATCCCAATAAAGAAAGGCGTCAGGCAAGGAGATACGATATCTCCAATGCTATTCACAGCGTGTTTACAGGAGGTATTCAGAGACCTGGATTGGGAAGAATTGGGGATAAAAGTTAATGGAGAATACCTTAGTAACTTGCGATTCGCTGATGATATTGCCTTGCTTAGTAACTCAGGGGACCAATTGCAATGCATGCTCACTAACCTGGAGAGGCAAAGCAGAAGAGTGGGTCTAAAAATTAACCTACAGAAAACTAAAGTAATGCTTAACAGTCTCGGAAGAGAACAGCAATTTACAATAGGCAGCGAGGCACTGGTAGTCGTAAGGGAATACATCTACTTAGGGCAGGTAGTGACGGCGGATCCGGATCATGAGACGGAAATAATCAGAAGAATAAGAATGGGCTGGGGTGCGTTTGGCAGGCATTCTCAGATCATGAACAGCAGGTTGCCATTATCCCTCAAGAGAAAATTATATAATAGCTGTGTCTTACCAGTACTCACCTACGGGGCAGAAACCTGGAGGCTCACGAAAAGAGTTCTACTCAAATTGAGGACGACACAACGAGCTATGGAAAGAAGAATGATAGGTGTAACGTTAAGGGATAAGAAAAGAGCAGATTGGGTGAGGGAACAAACGCGAGTTAATGACATCTTAGTTGAAATCAAGAAAAAGAAATGGGCATGGGCAGGACATGTAATGAGGAGGGAAGATAACCGATGGTCATTAAGGGTTACGGACTGGATCCCAAGGGAAGGGAAGCGCAGCAGGGGCCGGCAGAAAGTTAGGTGGGCGGATGAGATTAAGAAGTTTGCAGGCATGGCATGGGCACAATTAGTACATGACCGGGGTTGTTGGAGAAGTATGGGAGAGGCCTTTGCCCTGCAGTGGGCGTAACCAGGCTGATGATGATGATGATGATGTCCCGGAGGTGCTGCATTCATTCCGCTATGTTCCGCTATGTTCCGCTATGTCCGCGCATTCCGCTATCCCCGCTATGTCAACCGGCGGGGGGTACTGCCTGAATGCCTCTCAGTCCGTAAGCCTAATTTCGCCAATTGTTCTCTTGAGTTTCGGCGTGGATACCGAGATGCTGAGGATGCAGCGATCGCTGCCCAATGTTTCGCCCAGGTGCGCCCATGAGTATTCCCTTACGTTTTTGGCAAATGACAGGTCCGGAAACGTGTCTCGACTTACACTGTTGCCTACTCTGGTTGGTTGGAGGAGGTTGGTTATCAATTCGAGGCCCATTTGGTCAACCGCATCGAGGAGGGACCTCCCCTTTTGCGTGTCTTGTTGGTAGCTCCAAGTCGTGTGTGTAGCGTTCATGTCTCCCACCACTACCAGCTGGTTGCAGCCAGCGGCTCTCACGCTCTCGTAAATGATGTTGCGGAAGTCGTCTTTCTGAGCCCTCGGTGGTCTGTACAAATTCAGGATGAAAGTGCTACGTCTACCCCTCTTCTGCTGGAAGACTTCCACTAGCACGTGATTAATGTCATGATGTTGATAATGTGTTCTCACGGCCGTCACCGTTTTGTGAACTAAAACCGCGACTTTCGGTGATCCCGCGTGTTTAATGACGTAGTAACCCCGTAGCCTGATCGGCTGGTTCCCGAACTCCTGAAGGCAGATGACGACGGGGGGGGGAGGGGGGGAGGGAGGGGAAGGGGGTATAGGTGATTTTGGATGAAGAGTTGGAGTGAACTTGCCTTCTTGTTGAAAGAGCGACAATTCCACTGCCAGATCTCGTGGTGTTAGCCATTACTGAAGTTCATGCCACCGCCGTCGCAGTTGTCGGCGTCCCTGACGTCACCCGTGTTATTTATGCGCCTGTACGCCTTGATGCGTGGGTTGCTGCTCTCGTCGTCGAC
The DNA here is from genome assembly GCF_050947875.1 of Dermacentor variabilis. Taxonomy (NCBI): domain Eukaryota; kingdom Metazoa; phylum Arthropoda; class Arachnida; order Ixodida; family Ixodidae; genus Dermacentor; species Dermacentor variabilis. The sequence continues at coordinate 93,049,739 of NC_134572.1, read as the reverse complement.
CCACTTGCGGGAGCCAAACTCAAACTTGCGTATTCTTCTTTCAAGGTCTTCATGGCTTAGTGTGTTCTCCTTGACTTTATTGTTTAATACGCCCATCTGGTAAAGCATCTGTTGTATTGTAGCATAAACACCTTCGAGGGTGACTACACTTGACTGGCCTGCCGCTGCCGAGGCCGCACCGGGGAGCGATGAGGGCGGGGTGGTTCTTGAGGGGGGACGAATGGAGATGGCGGGCTGGTGGCCTATCGTTCTGCTTTGCGGCCCTGCCTGGGTGTTGTTGCTTGTTGTGCTTAGCAACGCTTGTAAGCGTTGCATGCGTTGGTTTAGGCGAGAAACACAGGGGAGTAAGCCAGTGCAAGAGCAAGCTGGCTACTATTGACTGATTGATTTCGTGGGTGTTTAACGTCCGATCGGTCCCGGGGCAGGCTCTGAATTTGGGACCCTTGTCTGTGTACTGTTTTTGTATTGAACAAATTGTATCATGAACCAATTAGAAATTGAGTGGGAAAAGCAGCATTGGGGGCTCCGAAATAATTTTGGCTACTTGGGATTCTTTAACCTGCGCTTCAACTTGTGTTGGGGCAGTGGTCGTTCTAATTTTTACAGCAATGTTAACTTCATGCTATGTGGCTCATATTGTTACTTTGGTACGCGCGTCCGTGCTGCTACGCGAACAACTTATCGGCTCGCCTTTCTGCCCATTGCACACGGTTTAACTCGCGAGCTACTCCGCCAGTGTGATTGTTTCCGGACATGTTCGCATGTTACTACTCCGACAGTGATTTCGCTGTTTTCTGCTTTCGCGCTTTTCTATTGTCCGTCTTTTAAATACGTCGCACATAGACCTATCCAAATATAACGGTGTTTGGAGCGGAGCTAGGAGACGGTTATACCTAAAGAACATTGGCGGCAGTGCCCGTTTGGCTTGCGTCCGATGAAACTGGCCGCGTCACTGTAACCTGTAGCTATTTCCATTACCACTTTACCCGTTAGGCGTAACTGCTAATTTTGTTTTGACTGTAAGCTCAACTTCACGTACCTTCTAGACGTTTCTGTGCTGCAAGCTAATTGCTTGCGGTGCGGCATTGAATATTTCAACGTGCCGCTTTCGTTTTTATTTTGACATTGCTCCGAAGGTCATTCTTCTGATCACGTGGTGCAGGACGATTGGTTGGAGCGGCGAGCCGACTCCACACCGTGGACATCTTGCTGAGGGTGCTGACAGGCGCACTCGCCCTGATGGATCTCGCATAGCAACGGGCACACGTGCAAGGGGGCTACGCCGTCTGAATCAAAGTGAGTACAGGTAACTGCGTTTTGTAATGGTGAATATATTTGTCAACCGGCTCTTTAGTCCGCGAGAGGGCAAATCTGTTACTCTGTCAGTTACCATGCCCGCGTTATACCCAAACAAATGTAATTCATGTAAGAGAATGGTTACATTGTAGTTGCGTTATGCAGAGGACGATTGCGTGTTACATTAAAAACAAGAGCAAAACGAGAAGTATGTAAAAAAATGTTTCATAGTGTTCCAGAGAAGCCAGGCGAGGATTGAGACGTAGAAGCTGGCAAATAAACGCGCACCAAAAAGGTATTTGAGAAATACAATGAGTGAAACAAGCAAGCGAAGAAAACAAAGAGAAAGAGACCTATAGCGTAAGTGGTTTGCCTCACAAAAACGCTTCGCAACACGCTAACCATACCTTCCGTTTATATTCTCGTTGCAGACCAAAGAACCAAGTAGGACAACCGCGTGCATTTCACTAAGTCGGCTGTAGAAAGACGTCCTCGCCAGTGACGCCGTCGCTAAGAAGAGAGCGGTGCCCGAAACGTCGGTCACCGCTCCCACTATGTCACCCGTCACGGACATCCAGGTCCACAAGCATCAGTGCCTCCTGTTCTTCAGCGTGCAGAGCGCGAGCGTGTGTGTCGACGATGCGTGAACCTGTGCGTGTGCACACGCGTGTGTGTGTGTATGTGTGCGTGTGCGTGCTTGGGACTCGCTCGCTCCCCGTGACTATGGACAGCAGCGCACACTCGAAACCTCAGAGCCCGCTTCACCGTTCGCTGCCCCGATTCCCCTTACCATCACCGCCGTTATTCTTTCCCGAAACGTGTCGCACTTTCTCGAGACTCCGCATGGCACTTCCTCACGTTCCAGCACGTTGGCTGCGTCCCCACTAACGACCGTATTTGCACAATGTCTGTTCGAAAGCAGCGCGTTCGATTCAGTGAATACGACGTGTAGTCTTTTGTCGCCGCAACTTTCGTGTTGCGTGATAAACGTAATGCTGTAGGGCGTAATATTTTCCCCCAGAGTGTCCGTTATGGCAGCGCGAACGAAAGATTCCACCTTGTCCTGGAAATAAACTTATGCCGAGGGTAAGGAAAAAAAGAAGAAGAAAGCCGCGGGATAGATGCTGCTGAGAGTGCGGTAAATGACAGGTAACGTAGTAAAACGAAAATTTCTGCAGGAATGTTATATCACACAGTTCAAATCAACGCTTGTGCGCCCCACAGAGCGCCTGTCGCAGAGTACGAAGAAGTGTTGGCCATGTTTTTACTTAGAAGTTTTGAATTTTTTTAGGCGCTTAGTGCTGTTTACCGTTTCTTTTGTAGCAAATTATGGTCTGACTTTCTGTGAAGGTGTGCTTTCTGTGAAGTAAAAGGAATAGAAGAACTAACGGCTTGGTTTACTTAGTTGTCGTTCCAGTAATCTTTGCGTGTGCAATAAGCTTCAACTATAATTCGCACCTCTACATTCTGAAAGACTCCTATAGCGCACGGTATAATCACCACGCAGGCGCCATTGCCAAACGAAGCTTCTGAGAACAAAAAAAGAATGGAAAACGAGCGTAGTCCAGAAAAATACACGAGCGTTCATACTACTGTATCGTCCATTGTAGCGCGACAAGAGAATTTTCGCCTGGAAACTAATGAATTTTTTTTAGGAACACAATATTGACTGATCTTCGACTTACGCTTGCCACAGGGCAAACGCTTTGTCATCACCCCTTGTCCTAAGAATGCTGTATTTTGTATGTTTCCGCAAGTTTATATGTAAAAGGTTCCTCCTATAACATGTTATAAAAGTTTGTTCCCACCGATATCATGCATGTGTCTCAATTTTGTTTAATTAATTGAGTGTCATTACAGCTACAGACAAACAAAAAATAAACATGAGTACCTTTATCCAGCCTTGTTCTATAGCATAAATATAAAGATAGAGACAGAGAAAGTGAAGAAAAAGTAGGGAAGTCAACCATGCGCGCGTTCGGTTTGCTACCTTACGCAGGGGAAAGGAGCTTAAGCGATGAAAAGAAAGATAGGAACGAAAACACCGAGGGAGTCACTTTGCGAGGGCGTGTACATCGATACGACAGTCACTCACTGTGGTCTGCGTCTTCAGGATCTGCACTAAGGCACGTAACACTTTCTAGGCCTGCAAGGCAGGCGATCTTGAACACAGGTGACCCCACATGATGCGGAGCAGAATGTGCTGATCGTCAATGCGGGGACAGATGCAGACAATGTGTTCGACAGATTTCCTCAAGGCCCCAACGGTAGCACAAAGGTGTCTCACTCCCCCCAATTAGGAGGTAATAACCTTCTGTGAATGCCGCTCTTAGCCACAAGCGACGCAATAACGTTGCATCGCAGCGGCACAGGCCCTGTGGTAACTGGGCCATCAAGGAGGCGTCGGGAATTCGCAAGAAATTGTTCGAAAGACGGGGAAATGCCAGTCAGCTAGAGCGGGCGTTACGAGTTCTGTACAGAGCGGACACTGCAAGGAAATTTTATAGCGTATCACCAGGAAATGAAGCCGTCTCCGTCTCATTCTGGGTTGTAGCAGGGAAACCGAAAGTAAACAAGTATGCAGACCCAACGCACATGTTGGAATCAATGTGAAGCGAAGCTTTCGTGAAGCGGTTAATGAAATGCTTACAAATTCTCCATTTCATTCCTGTGTTTCCGGCGTAAATGAAACATGCGTACCCGTGCTACGCAGAGTGACAAAACTTATATATTCTACTTCTTCACCTATTTTTACTTATTGCAAATGTCCCAGGGCCAGGGGGAGGGAAAGGGTGAGGGACGCTTCATGGCCAGTCTCCCCTGTGGGTATGTGCCCTACATGAAAACCATGATCATCATCAACACGTAGCCCTTATCTCCAGAGCTGTGTGGCGTTAACAAGACATGCGCCAGGCTTGTCCCATCCGTCGTTGTGGCCACGGTAAAGTAGGGAAATCGTCATCATAATCAACACGTGGCGACATTCTGAAAGTGCTAGTGAGTGATCGCACGAGAGAATTATACGTGTAGTTGTGGCCTAATGGTTACATTATCGGGCTGTTGCGCTGGGGGGGGGGGGGGGCGACGTCGGAATCCCATCTTCGGAGAGGCTTCACTTGTTTTTATGAGGATGCGAATCTACTCGGCGGGAAACCGATTAGCGAACGACCGACCGACCGACCGACCGACGAAGGCGAAGCTATGGAGTGACTGGCAAGGAAAGCTTCGCTTTAAAACTACCCTTGACACGTCTTCACAAAATTCTCTTACGCAAGTGTCCTTCGCCATTGGCAGCAACTGAAGTCAGTGCTTGTTATCAGGGCGATCTTTAATATGAGCGGCGTGTGCTCAAACATCGGGCACTCAACAAACGCTGTTGAATAAGATGAATTTTGCGAATAGGTGTTCGTCCTGCAGAACTATACTGATACTATGGATGAATCAAAGATGCGCTCCATTCACATAATTATTGCTTTGTTTAGGTCTGTAACGCAAAAGCTGATTCATAAAAGCCAGTGGAATCAAATGACGCTACACATTTAATCAATCAGCATACAGTAAAGCTAGGACGTATGTTCACTTGAACTAGCGCAAGTAGTTTACTGCAATGACGCTGTTCAAGTATTACCTTCCAGTGAGCTCTCTTTTTATTTCAGCACTGGTCGAGACAGCGTGAGTATTTGCTTTCCACTGTGAGTATTTGAACCACCTTATGTAACCATGAGAAAAAAATATAAGTAGCTAAGCTTTCATATTTAGAAAAATGCGATACTCTTGTACAATTTTACAAAGCTTTAAATTGAAGAACGGTGCATGGTTTCTCAAAAATATGTCCTGTTGTTGATATCGCGAATGCAAACATAAAAAACAAACACAAAATTTCCCTTATGGCTCCTTCTAGCCCTGCTTACTTTTTATGCAAGTGGTCTGCCTTTGCGAAAGAAAGGGAAATGGCGCAGCACGCATAAGACGGACGTGTGTCAAACATCACAGGCAGGAACTGACCGGCCGAGAATGCAGAAGCATATATTACGGGCCTTCTGCCACACAACTTCGAGTACATAACCCCATAGGCCCCGTTGCCCATACATCTGGTCACCTTTCTTTTGCGCCAGCCGTTTCACTATGAGGAGTGAGCACAATGGACACAATGGGCGCCCTATGTATAGTGTGCAGAGTATAAGCCAGTTCTAATCATAGGGATGCTGCGGCCTCCCGTATTGAAGAAAACATGGCGCGCCGGCCCGAACAGGCCACCGCGCACCAAAATGCAGATGTACCGACTCGACCAGCTTGCTACTGTACCATGGAGTTTTCCGGGAAAGCTAATTGCCAGAGGAACACGGGATAGGAGCTCGTAAGAGGAACGAGACGCAATGACCGCTACGTGACGCCTATAGGTGAGATTATGTCTCCATTGTTCAGGCAGTTTTGTCGACCCTTACTGTTCCTCCGTGAGTGGCGGACACTTCTGACTACCCGCATCTTCCCTTGCAATCTCGCTAAGCGGCCCTAGCTATCCCGTCCAAATCGCTAGCTCCTTTATTGTTCCCTAGCGCATGCAAGAGAAGTTGCGCAATCGTAGTAATGTCTTTCCGACTCGCAACACCTCCCAATGGGATGAAACAGGAGTAGCAGCAAACTGCGGAATGGCGAGGGGCTACTGTAATACCTTTTCTTTGTTTCTCCGATTGTTCTGACGACTATTGTGCGTGTGCAACCTGAACACGACGGTGTATCCTGGTGGACCACGTAGTTCAAAGAGTAAGCCTCTGTGTTGCACATAAAACCCTTGCTCTGAAAACGTTGTAATGGTACCATTAGAACGAATATAAATTGCTTGCTATGCGACCGATCGCATACTTGTGTTGGCAAGCGCACATGATTATGCGTAATGCGCGTGGAAACCAAGGCCAGTTTCGACGAAAGTTTCGAACACATGTTCAAAAGATGGTAAAGGAAAGAATAGCACTCTAAACTCTGCGTTATATTTTGAATAAATGTGTTGACTCACATAAGGCTTATTACATGTTCGGGTGCTGAAAAAAAAAAAACTCTCTCCTCCTTCTGCCTGTCTTGATCCATATTTGATATTTTGTCGAGAAGTAAACATATTGCTTCTTCACCGGAGTTCTGGGCTTGTTTGGTAAGAAAGCCCGCTGCCAAGAGTGTTGAGAGTGAAGTGACAGACGGAATGGAAGACAGAGCCAAGTCTGTATCAGCAGAAAGCTGAAAAAAGAGGCATGCGTCGTTCGGTGCGACGATGACAGGGCAAGGTATTGACGAAATAGGGAAGGCACGCAAATAGTCCGCGCACTTAAACATGCATTTAAGCATGGGCTGGCTAATTGCGACAACAGGTATATATTTAGCGAGGTTGCTTGGACAAGGAAAATCTTTCCTTAAAAACGAATCTTATTTATTTATTCAGGTACCTCACGGGTTCCAATAGGAGTGTTATATGATGGGGGTAACAAATGTGGGTGCGATCAGAAAGCAGTTTCAACAGTACTATATGAGGATCGTTATACAATAGTAAATAAACAAACAAACCGAAAAATGGAACTAAAAGAAACATTTCAAATCAAAATGCTCCATATTTTTTTCTTTGAAGATAACGGGGTAAGAGATGTGGACAGTGTTGTCTGGAAGACCATTCCAAGAGATGACTACGCGTAGCAAGGCTGCTATGTTAAATGCGGTGCTTTTTCCCGAAATACGTTGTAAACTGATGGGATTATTGAATCGGGACCATGTGCGATTCGGCTGTCCAAGAGCTAGGGTAAGTGGATGACGGCTATAAACAATTTAATGGAAGACGCAAACAAGTTCGAGTGTTCTGCAATATTGTAAGGACGGAAGGGACAAGAACGTCCTAATGTTAGTTATGCTAGAATTCCGGCTCTAGTCTCGTGAAATAAAGCTATCTACACGATATTATACGCGTTCAAGGGAATGAACAAGGTATTCTTGATGCGATTACCAAATGGAAGATGCGTATTCAAGTTGAGGGCGAACAAATTTTTGATTGGCGAATTGCCGAGTCAAAGTGGACGTGCCTCTGAGGTTGCGCATTAAAAACCTAATGTGCGGTTAGCTTTAGCAGCCGTGTATTCTGTATGGGTCGTCCAGGAGAAATTAGGTAAAAATTGGGCGCCGAGATACTCATATGATGACGCGAGGATGACTGAACTGTTATTAAGTGATTAAGTATACAGAGAATTGGACCTTTTGCAGCTAAATATCATCAATTGGCATTTATCAGTGTTGATGGCCATTTTCTATAATGAGCGCCAGATAGTAATGCAGTCGATATCTTCATGGAGAGCTATACAATCGTTAACCGAGCAGATATTACGATAAATAATGCAACGGTCGGCGAGTAATCTGATTATCGAGGTGATGTTTAATGGCAAGTCATTAATGTAGATTAGAAACAGCAATGGGCCGATTACCCTGCATTGGGCTATGCCAGATGACACATCATTAAGGGAAGATGAATAATTATCAATGGAAGTGAACTGTTTACGAAAGGATAGGAGGCTTCTTATCTAAGCAATTATTAAGGAATCGAGGCGCAAAGAAGATAGTTCTGTTATTAGACGACAATATGGAACACGATCGAATGCTTTAGCAAAGTAGAGGAATAAACAGTCGATTTGAAGACTTTTGTTCATTCCCAGAAGTAGTTCCATAGTAAACTCAAGTGGTTGTGTCTGAGATGATAGCCCCTTCCTAAACCCATTATGTTTTGAGAAAAACAACCGTTGCTTTCTAAATGTAGGGTCGTGTTAGATGTAATGATATTGAAACATAAAACGACACGAGGTGTGACCATTTACAATGTACACAGAGGTACAGAGCAGCGACCAAGTTGGTGGACAGCCTGTACACCAGACAGATCTGTCTTCATCGTCTGCTTCATGCAGAATGTTTCTCTCGGATTGGGTTGGCTTCGTAACAATATGTTCGAGAAGTTTACAAGATATACATGTCAGTGATGTCGAGTGACAGTTATAAACGTTAGCTTGGTCGCCAGATAAAAACATTGTGATGACTTTTCCAATTTTGCACTCGTATGGTATCGCACCTGTAGAAAGAGATAGTTGAAAAATGGGAAGGAGTATGACGCTGGAATGAAACACTGTATGATTCAAAATTTGAGCTAATGCCAGTAGTTACCTTTAAATTAATAATCAATGATGCAATACCTTTAACGGTATCGTCTATGAGCCTTATGTAGGTAAAATCATAATCAGGTGAAGATGGAATATTGGAATAGTCTTCCTTGGTGAACATATGGGTGAAAAGTTCTTAAAATTCTGGGAAGTTTACCTTGGACGATAGGGTCACCAGCCTCATCAACCAGCGAAAAATATGCTGAAGTTTGAGCAGGGGAAATTGTTTTCTAAGTTTTTTTTTTGGGGGGGGGGGGTATTGTGCTTACGGAGAGACTGAAGATCTTGTGACATGAACTTGTGCCTTCCTTTTCAGAGGTGCGCACAATATTGTTTGTCAGCGTTGCTGTGTTTTTTTTTTCATGATGCGGGTGTTCCGAGCCGTTTCGCTGTTTTGAAAAGTTGCTTTTTTGTTTATTAAAGCCCATGAAGGGTTCCTGTGGTACCACGGTCTAGATAGTACGAAAACATATGCGAGGCATATAAGTGTTCATCAACTGAGTTAATTCCTCTTTGAACTGACGCTAGTCTTCATTAACAGATCGCTGGGAAAAGGACTGCAGAAATTAATCACAGAAGTTCCGCAACCAAAGGTTAATTGCATCGTATAGTTTCTACTGTTATAATCGAAGATTCGTTTGGACGTTACGCTGCGTTGACGAAAGGGCATTTTTATGGTGGAGGTTAGAAGGTTTGAAGGTTTTATTAAAAATATTTGGATACAGGAAAGTATATGGTAAATATTAGCGCAGAAGTAGGTCCCAGATTTTAACATGCCGAGGGGACCTCCTGTGACAAGTACAAAAAATTATCAAATACAGGCAGGCAGTGGTGTTGAAGATCAGTGAAACAGTATTAACAAAAATAAATTAAACAACGAGAATGCGTAAATTCATTAGAACATCATTATAGATAGAAATATACATAAAGCGAAATAAGTACGAAACGCTGATACATAATATAAGTGTAAAAAGCAAAGCATGGTTCGTTGTCAATAAAGGTCACTTATTACTAACAGGCTGTTGACCGCAAGTGAATTTGCAATGCTTTATGAAATGAATGTTCTGAATGGATGCACTTGATGTTCATGAGCAATGAATTCCAAAACATTATTCCCGAAAAGAGCGCTCTCTGCTTGCCGTAGTTTGTGCGTACTTTAGGTAACAACATATTATTTTGTTCCGAGAATCTTGTATTATTGCGGTTGAGTAGTTGGGGGGCATAAATATTATCACTGACAGTACCTTGATTTTGGACGCTATGAAATAAAAGACCAAGTTTTAGCTGTAACGAATAAGTGAGCGGGAGTATACTTAGTTTCTGGTAAAGTGGAAGGGCAGATGCCAGGTGAGGACCAAATGTAATCAGGCGTACTGCTTGGTTTTGTAAGCGATGAAGGCATGATATGTGTGTTTCATACGTGTTTCCCCATGAAGTGAGGCAATATATCAGGTGACTATGTATGAATGCGTAATACAGTGACCGTAAGACTTACTGCTGAAAGTAATGTCGAGATTTGATTAATGCACCTAAACCAAAACCAATTTTTTTAACAAGGGGTATGGTATGTTTGTTAAGTTTCAGATGCGAGTCAAGAACGACGCCAAGAAATGCGGTCGTATCAGATACATAAATTATGTGGTTGTCTAGATTAAGACTCGGAACTGAAGAGGTTCGTTTATGATGAGTATGAAAAATCGTGAAGCATGTTCTTGTGGCGTTTATTTGTAGCGCATTCTCAAGACAGGAAGACGTGATTTTTCTAAGGTCTTTGTTTAGTCTTGTTGTTAAGTTATTAAGGTTTTTATCTCCTGCAATATAGTTTTTATTTATTTATTTTTTATTTTCACAATACTGCAATACTTTACACAATACTTTACGCTGATGCTGTATCATCAGCGTAAGCTATGCATTCTGAATTGTTAAATGAATTAGGCAAGTCATCAATATACAAACGAAAAAGAAGAGGGCCTAAAATAGATCCTTGCGGAACAGCTTGATTAGTATTTATTGGCGACGATATGGCATCAGCAAATTGGACACCCTGGGTACGGTCAAGTAGATAAATCTGTAAAAGGGTTAGAGTAGGTTCAGTAATACCCAGTGAGTCTAGCTTAGAAAAAAGTATAGTGTGGTTAATTGTATCAAATGCCTTAGTAAAATCAATAAATAACGCCGCGGCCCAGCACCCGTTGTCAGTGAACTTTTTGATGCGGTCAGTGAATTCTATTAGAGCAAGTTCCGTGGAAAAATTAGGGCGGAAACCGAATTGGTGCGGTATCAAAAGGTTAATTATTTCAAAGTACTTCATGAGGCAGTCAGCAAAAGGTTTCTCAATTAGTTTACTAAAGAATGGTAGTATCAATATCGGGTGATAATTGCACTTATGCGCTTGAATCTCCTTTTCTAAAAACAGGCACAACTTTTCCTTGTTTTAGTACGGAGGGAAAGATACTTCTTCTAAATATGTGGGATAACGTTTGTAAACAGAGATAAGATGCCTCAGAAAGGCTGGCCAACGTTGCGATAGGAGGACCTATCTTCGTCAAAGGTAGGTCCTCCTATCGAAACGTTGGCCAGCCTTTCTGAGGCACCTTATCCCTGTTTACGAACTTTATACCACACTGTGCTATTCCATCTGTCAGCCCCGTTTCTTGATTCTGGTAAATATATAATTTATAAAGGTAGCAAGAACACCTGATAGCTCATGAGCGACCAGTTTAATTTTAGATGGGCGATTGAGGTCTAACCCTGGGCCAGTGCATCACAGACCACATAAAGCACGATAAACCTCTCCCGGTGACGTAGGTCGTAAATAAAATCATTGGTAGCCGCTAGCATAGTGCGAAATATCAGTCGGTTGCTTTGAGGTCAAAGTTGAAAAAAACTTATTGAATGCGTTAGCTATATCAGAAGGGTTAGAAGAGACGCCGGCCAGTATCATTAAGTTCATTTGTTACAGGTCGTTGTTTAGGGTGAAGAGTGAAGACGTGAGCCAAACCCATAAAATTTATAGGAGCGATGAAAAGTTAACACGAAAATACGAAATATAATTTTTGTTGCGATATATGGACACCACAAGCGAATTTCTGCCTTTGCTGTCGCCGTGATGTTAAGCATAAAGTCGAAACACGATACCATTGCTGCCATGCACCATACGCTGTATGTGCGAGTGAAACCTTGCCAAGGTCAGGGCACTATAACGGCTTAAACGCGAGCGTGAGAGGCAGGAAGTCGCAGAGGAAGCGTGCCGTCTTATGTCGTGCTCAAGGCACGGGGGAGGGAGGCTAGAGAGAGGGGGGGACATTCTCTTCCGGCTGCTGCTGCTGCTTACGGCGGGGCCGAGCGGGAACCGTATCTTGAAAGCGATCTGCGCTGTGGACAAAGTGCGCACCCACGCATGCCTAATCTTCAAAGCGATCTACGATCTACGATCTACGGACAGGCCACCATTGGAATCGGAACCTGGCAACGTTTAACGCTAGAACGTTATCTAGTGAGGCGAGTCTAGCAGTGCTATTGGAGAAATTATAGGGCAGTAAATGGGATATAATAGGGCTCAGTGAAGTTAGGAGGACAATGAAGCATATACAGTGCTAAAAAGCGGGCACGTCCTGTGCTACCGGGGTTTAGCGGAGAGACGAGAACTAGGAGTCGGATTCCTGATTAATAAGAATATAGCTGTTAACATACAGGAATTCTATAGCATTAACGAGAGGGTGGCAGGTCTTGTTGTGAAACTTAATAAGAGGTACAAATTGAAGGTAGTACAGGTCTACGCCCCTAGATCCAGTCATGATGACCAGGAAGTCGAAAGCTTTTATGAAGACGTGGAATCGGCGATGGGTAAAGTCAAAACAAAATACACTATACTGATGGGCGACTTCAATTCCAGGGTAGGCAAGAAGCAGACTGGAGACAAGTCAGTGGGGGAATATGGCATAGCCTGTAGGAATAGCAGGGGAGAGTCATTAGTAGAGTTTGCAGAACAGAATAATATGCGGATAATGAATACCTTTTTCCGCAAGCGGGTTAGCCGAAAGTAGACGTGGAGGAGCCCGAATGGCGAGATTAGAAATGAAATCAACTTCATACCCTGTGCGAACCCTGCCATCATACAAGATGTAGACGTGCTCGGCAAGGTTCGCTGCAGTGACCATAGGATGGTAAGAACTCGAATTAGCCTAGACTTGAGGAGGGAACGGAAGAAACTGGTACATAAGAAGCCAATAAATGAGTTAGCGGTAAGAGGGAAACTAGAGGAATTCCGGATCAAGCTACAGAACAGGTATTCGGCTTTAACTCATCATTAAGGAGTGTGCAGTAGAAGACGGTGGTAACTCCGTTAGACAGGATACCTGTAAGCTATCGCAGGAGACGAAAGATCTGATCAAGAAACCCCAATGTATGAAAGCCTCTAACACTACAGTTAGCACAGAACTGGAGGAACTTTCGAAGTTAATCAACAAGCGTAAGGCAGCTAACATAAGGAAGTACAATATAGATAGAATTGAACATGCTCTCAGGAACGGAGGAAGCCTAAAAGCAGTGAAGAAAAAACTAGGAATTGGCAAGAATCAGATGTATGCGTTAAGAGACAAAGCCGGCAATATTATTACTAATATGAATGAGATAGTTCATGTGGCTGAGGAGTTATATAGGGATTTATACATTACCAGTGGCACCTACGACGATAATGGAAGAGTGGATAGTCTAGAGGAACTTGAAATCCCACAGGTAACGCCGGAAGAAGTAAAGAAAGCCTTGGGAGCTATGCAAAGGGACAAGGCAGCTGGGGAGGATCAGGTAACAACAGATTTGTTGAAGGATGGGGGGAACATTGTTCTAGAAAAACTGGCCACCCTGTATATGCAATGCCTCGTGACCTCGAGCGTACCGGAATCTTGGAAAAACGCTAACATAATCCTAATCCGTAAGAAAGGGGACGCCAAAGACTTGAAAAATTATAGACCGATCAGCTTACTGTCAGTTGCCTACAAAGTATTTACTAAGGTAATTATAATAGAATCAGGAATACCTTAGACTTCCGTCAACCAAAGGACCAGGCAGAATTCCGTAAAGGCTACTCAACAATAGACCATATTCACACTATCAATCAGGTGATAGAAAAACGTGCGGAATATGACCAATCTTAATATATAGCTTTCATTGATTACGAGAAAGCGTTTGATTCAGCCGAAACCTCAGCAGTCATGGAGGCATTGCGGAATCAGGGTATAGACGAGCCGTATGTAAAAATACTGAACGATATCTATACCGGCTCCGCAGCCACCGTAGTCCTCCATAAAGAAGGCAACAAAATCCCAATAAAGAAAGGGGTCAGGCACTCTCCAATGCTATTCACAGCGTGTTTACAGGAGGTATTCAGAGACTTTGATTGCGAAGAATTGGGGATAATAGTCAATGGAGAATATCTTAGTAACTTTCGATTCGCTGATAATATAGCCATGCTTAGTAACTCAGGAGACCAATTGCAATGCATGCTCACTGACCTGAAGAGGCAAAAGAGAAGGGTGGGTCTAAGGATTAATCAGAAGAAAACTAAAGTAATGTTTAACAGTCTCGGAAGAGAACAGCAGTTTACGATAGGTAGCGATGCACTGGATGTGGTAAGGGAATACATGTACTTAGGGCAGGTAGCGACCACTGATCCCGATCATGAGACTGAAATAATGAGAAGAATAAGAATGAGCTGGGAGGCGTTTGGCCGGCATTCTCAGATCATGAACACCAGGTTGCCATTATCCCTCAAGAGAAAAGTGTATAACAGCTGTGTCTTACGAGTACTCACGTACGGGTCAGAAACCTGGAGGCTTACGAAAAGGGTTCTACTTAAATTGAGGACGACGCAACGAGCTATGGAAAGAAGAATGATAGGTACAACGTTAAGGGATAAGAAAAGAACAGATTGGGTGAGGGAGCAAACGCGAGTTAATGACATCTTAGTTGAAATCAAGAAAAAGAAATGGGCATGGGCAGGACATGTAATGAGGAGGGAAGATAACCGATGGTCATTAAGAGTTACGAACTGGATTCCAAGGGAAGGGAAGCGTAACAGGGGGCGGCAGAAAGTTAGGCGGATGAGATTAAGTTTGTAGGGACGACATGGCCACCATTAGTACATGACCGGGGTAGTTGGAGAAGTATGGGAGAGGCTTTTGCCCTGCAGTGGGCGTAAGCTGGCTGATGATGATGATGATGATGATGATGATGATGATGATGATGATGATGTGTACAAAGTGAATGCGCCGAGTGCCGGGAGCTTCGTATGCGCTGTGCTTTTGACGTTTGCGTTGAAGCGAGATGCAACACAAAGGTCAATTCGCTCGCTGCTGCTGCCGCGCTTCTAACTCCGCCGTTTTGGCAGCGAGTTTCTGCGGTCACCGAGCGGAATGTGTTCATGTTGACCTTTTTCCGCTTGACACTGCGGTGGTTAATTTTTGTTAGTGAGCGAATGTTTACAACATTATACGGCCGATAAAACTACTATCCTTACTTTGTATAGCTGTCAACTAGTTTGCTCTCGCAATCCTGCTTTGCCTTTAGAGCGAAAGTGAGAGTATTTTTTATGGCTATCATTACCTCACGACTACTCTAGTTAGATTTGCCATTCGGATAAACAACAAAATTGCAGGAATCAAGTAAGAGTTCGTCATCTGTTTTATCTGGGTGCAGCTATGTACCAGTCAACATTAGAATGTCCGAGTTACTATTTCGTAGACATGAGCACAGCTCGGTACGGTTTGACAAAATGCTACGTATGTTGGTGAATGATATGAAAACCCGAGGATGAGTAGTACCATCATAGTAAGGCTGGGGATGGTTGTCCGGCTTGTGGCGAACCGCTCTACGTTGTTGCTATCGGGTATACACTCTGTGACTGTGGCAGAAACATGGATCATACGTGTATACGGTACCGTTCATGCGCAGTTTATGAACGCGAAGCTTGAAGGGCCCGCTCTTAGTCTTTGCGAACCCAAGTAGCTTTTTTCTGGTCAGGCGTGTTTGAAAGAAAAAAAATCTTCGCGCACAGCATACTGCGTCTCTTTAAACTCGCACCATTTTTTGAGAATAAGCTGTTTTTCTTTACAGTTCGTAAGCTTTACGATTGTCGGCCTATATTTCCCCGTTCTATATGACCAAGCTTACGGGCTCTTTCGATTTGTGTTGTTTCAAGCCTGGAGTCAAGGTTCCCTGCACAAAGTTCTAGCAGCTTTTTTTCCGAAGTAGACCATGTCTCGGAGTGGTCGTCTGGAATGCCAAAGAAGAGCAGATTTGAGCGGCGGATTCTATTTTCAGCGTCATCACAACGGCAGTTAATTTTCTTTGATTGGTCTGCTATATTCGAAGGTCCCAATTCAGACTGTTGTAGACGGATTGGCAATTGTTGATTTCATTGCTTCAATGTCGACATCGATTGCGCGAATACTGGAAGATAGCTGCTTCAGTGCTACTCCCACAGAGGCATGCTACTGCTTTAGGGCGCGTAGGTCATTCCTGATACCGTCTTGGTCAGATTCAATCCTCTGGACTGTCTCAAGCACAGTTGCAAGTATGACTTCGTGACTAGTTCCAGGAGTATTTATATGTATCTTGCCCCACTACCCAGCACAAGTCACAAAACTTTAAATTCTCATTTTTGTGCAATCCTTTCTTCTAACTTATATTCACGTTTTGTTTGTTGCAGAATAGCTCCTCATTATCAACAGTCTGTGGTAGCTGCGCGTAAGTTCCGAAAGAGCGTGCTTATGATTCGTATTTTGCAGGTTTTGTTTGGCTTAGGTAGCCCAATGGCGAACAACTGAAGTACGAAATCAAGTGATACGTTCTTACCTCCTCTGTGCTTGGAAAAAGCTGGTCTATACTGAAATTCTGTTGCCTATATTAAATTCCCTTTAGTGACCTATGGCCAGACGCATTTGTGAATTGCAAGGGAACGTGTTCAGGCGCGAGCAACCGTTCAATGTACATAAACCGCGCGCCGTAGTCACCATAAGAACTAAAAAAGAAATGCTTTTTTAGGCTTTCTTTCTTTGTATATAGTACCAAAACTCAGAGGAGACAAGGCGGGAGAAAGTTTCCCGGTTCAACAGGGCGGCCACTACGGCATTCAAGATCACGTAGCTCGGAAGCCGTGGTATCGCGAAGCGCTCTTGTGTGCTCGCCGAGCGTTCCCCTTTCTCGTAGCTTTCTCTCCCACAGCTTCCTCGTGGCTGGGCCTGACACTCGGGATGATTAATGACCTCTTGATGGCTACTTCTCCTTCGAGGCCTCTGCCGCCTCCGCAATAGATTAGACCCAACGGGCTTCTATGCAATGCGTATGTCGCACTGCCTCGTTCTTTCCTTCGAGCATAACGGCGCGCTTTAATTTACAGACGACACGGTTGTTCTTCGGACTACATGTATCATGAACGCGACGCTTTGTATAGGTGAGTAGCCGTTACTGTCTCGTCCGTTTGAGCCGAAATTGGAACTTTGGGGATGGAAGTGCTTGAGCGAACGCCGCAAAATATGGAAACCTCATTCTGGACTAAGCCGGGTGCAGTGAACTGACTGCCATTGTGCACATTTAGTCAGTACAACGAAGTCGTCGGTAAATCTCGTTCTTTGCTTTTGATGTCTGAAGAGCGCGTAGGTGCGTACCCGGCTATATTTAAACACAGTGCTTGCAAGAAACGCTCGCCGTTACTTGTTCCTTTTTTTTTAGTGATCTTGCGGCACTCCAGATTTTTCACAAAAGAAAAATCATGTTCGGTGGGTAATTATGAAACGAGGTGTTCAATATTAGCGCAGGTTTGTGTCAGATGCTGCTGGCAATTTCCGCATGTTTCGGCCATTTCTACACGATGCTTTTTCAACTGAACATGCGCCCTCCGCAGTAAAAATCAGTGTGCGCGTTCTGGTACGTATTTCCTTCGTGCACGGTCAGAATGACGGCCACCAATGCTTATTGTTACTGAAAAAACTCGTAGCACTGCAACATGCACCAAACAATGTCGTGCCGTTTTCCAGCAACAATAAACTCTGGGCAACTAGCCCGAGTTTTTGTTAGGAATGCGTAGCAACACGCCTGCATAGATTTATCCTAGACAGTTTAGGTTAAAGGAGATGGAATTCGATGAAAATCTTAACCGTATGAACTTCAATAGCAGGGCGATGACCATATTATGAATCCATCATATCAAAGTGATGTTTCAAAGAAATCTACACAACAGTAATTGAGTCGCAGCCTTAACGTAATCCCTATGACTATGGGTTTACTTCTAAGGACGGAGTTGAGGCTACGCTCATTTGGAGCCATGAGAACTCCTCTTACGAAAGGGCCCACAAGATTCCTTATCCAATCGTTATTCCTATGACAGGTACGACAAAATCCTTTCCTTGCTTCTGCACAATACGAAAGTAAATAAAGATTTCCACATGCCTTATTCGTTTCTTTCTCTCTACTACACTTTTATCTCCAAATAAAACGCATAAAACAAAATCCACTTCGGCGCGGGTAACATTTGAATATCACCAAAAGTCAGACTTTATGGATTGATTATTGGCAAAACAGACGCCTCTCACGCGTAAATATTCTTATATTTAGGTACTGTCCGTGCAAAATTTTATGGACCAAGGAATCTGAAAATGAAAGCCTAATATCTCAGCCGCCTCACTATGGAGCCTAGTGCTCACATTTCCAGCCGCTGTTAGTATATGCGAGCAAAATAGTGTTTTCCGATTTTACTGGTTACTGTTACAGGCTGCCCGAGAACTCACATTTTTACGAGAACTTGTGGTCCGTTAACTTTTGTGGTTGACTGTACATGTGTGGTATATCGCTAACAAATGCAGATGTTTGGAAGCTATGCTATATCATTTTCTTTCTCAAAGAACGATGGTCTTTTGTAGTATGGAAATATTTTCATTAAGTTTGTTTTTTGCATCACAAATGTGTGTGAGAATTAATAGCTGGCAGCTATTTCTTGCGTTTTGTGCACTTTTCTTCATGCGGGGCATCTAACTCTCGTCATGAGAAAGTTTTCGCGAGAGCGCAAATGTTTGATTACAAATTAATCTTGCTTCTGTTCCCTACGCGTGGCTGTGGGCTTTACGCATGCTATCCTGATTTACAAAGATTAGACGCGCGCGGAAGTTCGGTGCGCAAAGAAGGAGACAGGAAGGGCCGGTGTTTGATGAAGTGCTCACTCAATCAATTAACGTGGTTTCCGTTATCTCGCGCTAATGGCGTTAAGCTGAGGAGAGACTCATGCCGCCTCCCTACTTCCTGGTTCTTTCATTTTCTTTGACTTTCTTTGCATTGATGATCCCACAGCGGTAGTTTTGTACAACTAGGTTGCCTGATTTTCTTGCTGAAAATTTCTCTAACAAAACAAATCAGAGGGCGACAGGCGAATTGCTGATAAGGAGCCACTTGGACATGGTGACGCTTATCTATCTATCTATCTATCTATCTATCTATCTATCTATCTATCTATCTATCTATCTATCTATCTATCTATCTATCTATCTATCTATCTATCTATCTATCTATCTGTCTGTCTGTCTGTCTGTCTGTCTGTCTGTCTGTCTGTCTGTCTGTCTGTCTGTCTGTCTGTCTATCTGTCTATCTATCTATCTATCTATCTATCTATCTATCTATCTATCTATCTATCTATCTATCTATCTATCTATCTATCTATCTATCTATCTATCTATCTATCTAATTTTTTTTTCTGGCACCGCTCATGCATACTTTCTACAAACACCTCGCACGAAATAAAATATATGCGCTCTCTTTAGGGTAAAGCAATGAAGGGGGCTAGTTGGTGGACGTTCAGGATTATATTGCGCTTAGTGTTACACTGACGAGTGAAGGACAGGACGTGGGCGTACGTAGCGCTAACTACCAACTGTTTCATACTGTTAAACAACGCGCTTATATTCAAGGTGATATGGCGAGGGGGGGGAGATATAAAAAGATATGAGAAGGTGACGACATGTGATCATACTTTGGGCCAGGCATACATCGTTCACTGTCAAACTCGACCTCAGCTTCGATAAGCGCGGTGCACGGAGTGCTCACGCACATCTCTTTTTCTTTAGCTGTCGCAAGTGCCTCCCATATTTGTCGCTCCGTTTTTGTTTTTGGTGCGCCAATGACTCTGGTGCTTTTTAGCAGCGGAGAGCATTTGCATTGTTTGCAGTGTGCAGTCAAGTCGCTAGGTGCTGTCAGAAGCTGGCACGTGTATTTGTGCTCCCGTAACCTAGCATTTAGACAACGTCCAGTTTGCCCAATGTACACATTCCCGCAATCTAGTGGGATTTCGTAAACCACTGAAGTAGCACATTCCATGTACTTTTTCACGTGCTTAGTCTGACAGACCGTAGCACTTGGATTGCCCGCTTTGGATCCTGCGTTCCCCCTATTGCACATGGCTTTTAGTTTTTGCAGAGCGGGGAAGAGTACTTGAACATCATGGCACTGGACCGTCTTTTTTATCCTATGTGACAACCCATGGATGTAAGGCAACACCACGCATTTTTTCACTTTTTCTTCTTCCTGTGTTTTTTGCCTTTTCCTTTTGGCTCTGATTTCGGGCAACATGTTTTCACAGATTTGCACCACCGTACTGTTTAGGCACCCACTGTTACTTAAGCGGCTTACTTGCAAAACGCTACTCTCCCCCACAGCATGGCGGTATAATTTTTCAACTGCTTGACTGATGCAAGCCTTGGCGATGCTTTTTCTTATGATTTTAGAATGGCAAGAGTCATACCTCATGATTTCTTTTTCTCCTCTAGTTTTGTAGCACCAGCACATGTGGAAGCCGCTGAGCCTAATGTTTATGTCAAAGTACTGCAATCGACCTTCGACCAGGGTTGCGTTACGTACGTCCGCGCCCTGTCCTTCACTTAAATCGTCAGTGTAACACTAAGCGCAATATAATCAAGAACTCTCTTTAGTGCATTTGTATGCACTGACTTTATTCGTAAGTTGTTCTTATATGTCTATTTGCGGATATATATATATACATACATATATATATATATATATATATATATATATATATATATATATATATATATATATATATATATATATATATATATATATATATATATATATATATATATATATATATATATATATATATATATATATACATATATATATATATAAAATGCAAGAGAAAATACGCAAAATAGACATGTAAAAACAACTTCCGAATAAAGTCAGCACATACAAATGCGCTAACGAGAGCGCATATATTTTATTCCGTGCCAGGTGTTTGTAGAAAGTATGCCTGTGTGGTGCCGGAAACAAAATCTTTCTTCGAGGTAATGTATAGCGGTTTCCGAACTACATGCAGGTACCTATAGGTCGATTTTGGCGAATATAAAATATAGAACGGAACAAACATGAACTTAGTCGAAGACGCATTGTTCTAGCGCATTGTTCTAGTGCTGTGGCTGTGAGCCGCATCAACAACCACAGCACGAAAGCGCCATTGAACCAACAGCTACAGCACGAACCCAATGAATTGGCTTCACGAAAATTTGTTAAATCGTGATGACTATACTTACCGAATATGGTATATACCGAATGCCGTCGCTAAACTCCTGGCCTTTCGACCGTGGTCCGTTTTCTTCGCTGATTTTGTGAGATAAACAGCTAAAAGCAGACTCCAAAGCGAAGCAGCGAGAACAATAAATATAGAAGGATTTAAATCGTGTAATTGCAACAAGACTGTTTTCTAGACGCGTACATTGACCCTTGCGAGAGCTTTTGTGCAATAATCTCCAATTGACCAAAATGCCTGCATGCTCCAAAGCTGTAGGCACCTTCAATGGTCCAAGCAAAAGAGATTTTTATATACTCGTAGTGGTTTCAGTCAAACATCGCATATGCCAATGAAGATGGGGCCGTGTTAAGAAAGTAATGACTAGTTAAAAACATTCCTTAGAATTTTCTTTTCTTTTGGAGGTGTGGAGGGGGGTGAGGGCGGAGCACTGTGAGGAATAGAGTACACTGGGAGACAACAATTCGTTATGGCCAGCCAAGTAAAGAAGAGTGATCTTGAAAATTACTAAAGTCCAATCATGCCAGTCATTTTATATATCCTGATCTTTCGATTACCTGGACAGATACTCTAGGAACTTATTTTCAGGCAGGGCTGGCTCAAACGGACGTGTGCGGGTGCCTCCGCTGGTCTGCCCGAAGTGAACACATATCACCGATACTAAAGGATTCAAATTAAAGCGACACTCACTTGATGGCGTCTCATTTAAGAATCCACCCAACAATCCTCCGCGACCGAACTCCTCCGGTAACACAATGAGATTGAACCCTCTGAAGTTAAGTTAATGAAGAAAACTTTTTAATTCCAGAAGATTGATTTCGAGTGGCGGAGAATGTTGCATCACTGCCTATAAGCATACTGCACGTTCCCAGCGCGCTGGTGGCTGACAGCGATCCCCGTGAAAGATTAGATCCCAATACACGTAGACTCTGAAACGTCCCTCAGAAGGCTCCGTGGCGTCGCACGCGATCCACAAATGACGTATGACGTTGTCGGAACGGAAATTGCCATGAAACAGGTTTTCTATTGGCAGCGAAAAAACAATGGTCTCCTATGGCTTGTACCGCAAGGTAACAAACTGCTTCCGTGCCGTCGGTGCCTGGACGATATCATCTTTGAAGAAGAGCAGGCCAGTGCACTAACATTAGTGGACAAACTAATCACACCGAAGGCGGCGCTCCTGATTTAATTGAAATCAATGATATGCCATCGAGGAACGCAGAAAGAGGTTGGGCACTGAAGTTACATGCAACCTGGTCTAGTCAAGGTAATCGCCTCAAGGCCACCTGTTCTCAAGTGGCCAACGGGACATCCTCATCCTTGTGTAGTCAACACTTTCAATTAAGAGTGCATAGAAGGATAGCAAACGCAGCTTGCATGCGACACTGCAAAAATAAAACAAAGCATGAGGTTTCCGGGCAATTAAGATAAAGACGATTCGATAGCTACTTCTTCAATACATGGATTATTCATTCATTAATAACCTGCGGTGCACCATGTGCATGAATAAGACTACCAGAGTGCAGGAAAATGGCCATTTCAGAAGCGAACCAGCTGATGTATAATCGTGATGTGGCGAAGACAATAATAGTCTTCCCGATAAGCAGGCCTCGTGGGGACTGTGGTTGAGGCTGGGGTCTGCATAGTACAACGCACTGTGTCTGAGCCAACTAGCAGCCATCCCAAACGAGGCACTTGGAAAAAGGGTTTTGCGGATTGCCTTTCAGTAAACACTAAGGGAAAGGGAAAGCCAGAGGCAGAGACCCACTGGACTTTCTTTCGTGTTCGATCCTCCTGGAATGTTCATCTTTGGGCACTTACTACCAGCGGTGGAAAGAAAACTGAACGATGTGGCACTGCTGTTGTGTCTATAGTATTCGCACTGAGGTCGGGAATACTGCTGCTTCCTACTCCCATCTTTTCGAAAAGCGCGGTCACGCCTGGCTTGCCGAGGCCCTGAAATCTAGGTAACACTTCGCTTTGTTTCTTTCTTCATCTCCTTTATTATTATGCGCTATGTTCTTCCTTCCGAGGGTTGTTGAATCTGTTCAGGGTGCTTTCTGTGTTACTTCATAGCTTTCCCGCATTCGGAAGAAGTTGTCTGGAGGAGTTCTTGGAGAAGTGTCCAATATCGTTCAGGCACTCGGCTCCAGGTCAATGGTTCTTCT